>NC_052161.1:112854168-113209481 GCF_902713615.1 Scyliorhinus canicula | reverse complement strand
AAGTTCATGCGCCAGCATCCTGCTTGCATTCTCCCCATGCTCGTAGACTGCCCCTTTCACCTTCCTCAGCTGCACCTCCGCCTTCCCAGTTGTCAGCAGATCAAACTCCGCCTGCAGTCTCTGGCGCTCCTTTAGCAGCCCCTCCTCGGGGGTCTCCACGTACTTCCTGTCTACTCGGAGTATCTCTCTCTCTCCGCCCACTCCCTCTTCTCTCGTTGGGACCCAATAGAAATCAACTCCCCTCTAATAACTGCCATCATATCCTCCCAGACCGTTGTTGCTGTTACCTCCCGTGTCGTTTGTTGTCACATAGTTTTGGATGCTCCTCCTTATCCGCCCACACACCTCTTCATCCGCTAGCAGTCCCACATCTAGTCTCCAGAGGGGGCGCTGGCCTCCCTCCGCCCTCAGTTGCAGGTCCACCCAGTGCAGGGCAAGGTCTGAGACCGCAATGGCCGAATACTCGACCCCCAGCACCCTCTGGATTAACGCCCTGCTCAACACAAAAAAGTAAATCCAAGAGTACACTCTGTGAACGTGGGAGAAAAAGGAGAACCCCTTTGCCCTTGGCCGCGCGAATCTCCATGGGTTCACACCCCCTACCTGGGCCATGAACTCCCTCAGGGCCCTGGCCGCTGCCGGTCTCTTTCCCGACCTGGACTTAGACCGGTCCAATGCCGGATCCAGGACTGTGTTGAAGACCCCCCCACCCCCCATAATCAAATTACTTGACTCCAAGTCCGGGATTTTACCCAGCATGCGCCTCATGATTTCCACGTCATCCCAGTTCGGGGTATAGATGTTCACTAACACCACCCGGGCCCCCTGCAGTTTGCCACTCACCATAATGTACCTGCCCCCCTTTGTCCGCCACAATACACCCTGCCTCGAACGCCACCAGTTTACTAACCAGAATTGCCACCCCGCTGGTCTTCGAGTCCAGCGCCGAACGGAACACCTGGCCCACCCATCCTTTCCTTAACCTCGGTTGGTCAGCGAGTTTTAAGTGAGTCTCCTGTAGCATAGCCACGTCTGCCTTCAATCCCTTTAAATGCGAGAACACGCGGGCCCCCTTGACCGGCCCCTCACATTCCACGTGATCAGCCTGGACGGGGGGTTAACCCCCAACCCCACTCCCTGCCGACTAGCCTTCTCCCTTTTTCGGCCAGCCACGTGCCCGCGCCCCCGCTCGCTCCAGTCCTCTCGCCGGAGGCCCCCAACCCGACTCTCCGTACCCAAAAGTTGGCTTTCCTTCAGTCAGCAAAGCAGCCCCCCCCCCCCCCCACCCAATCCCCTCTGCCAAGCACCCGCTTAACACTGATTTCCCCCCCATTATGCTTCCGTAAGTCAGCTGACCCATGCTGACCCCAGCCACTCCTGCCTCTATCCCCAATCTTACTGTAGTCCCCTCCCCCACAGGGTAAGAGAGCAAGCGCCATCCACATTCTTCCCATAAAACGAGAAACACAACCCGGGCGTTACCCCGCCCTCTGAAACAAAATACCAAAGGAAGAAAAGTGGACAGCTTAAATTCTACTACCAATCTTACGTCAGGCCAACACCCGGTTACACATACACCCCCAGGGCGTTTCACCCACATGCAGCTGTCCTGTTAGTTCGAGTCCAGCTTTTCATGTTTAATAAACGTCCACGCCTCGTCCGGCCTATCAAAGTAGTGGTGCCTGTCCTGCTTACCCAAAGCCTCGCCGGATGCAGCAGCCCGAACTTCATCCCTTTGTTGTGGAGGACTGCTTTAGCCCGGTTGAATCCCGCACGCCTCCAAGCCAGTTCAGCTCCCAGGTCCTGGTATATCTGAATCTTGCAGTTCTCCCACTTACTGCTTCGCTCCTTCTTTGCACAGCGCAAGACACGCTCCCCGCTCTCCTGCCATCTCTTGTGCAGGACCTCATGCACCTCCACCCTGACTGCCAGGCCCAGGATCTCGTCCTCATTGTCAGATACCTTTCTCTCCACTTCTTTGATCGCCTGCTTCTGTACCTTCTGAACCTCCACTATCCTTTCCATGGAGGCCTTCATAGGAGCCAGCATCTCTGTCTTCAGCTCTGCCAAGCAGCTTCTCAGGAACTCTTGCTGCTCTCTCAACCCCTGGGCCCACGCTGCTTGGTCCGCGCCGGCTGCCGTTTTGTCTTCCCGGACCCGTTCAGCTCGCTTCCCCGCAATCGCTCTCTTGACGGCCCCACTCCTGGTTCCCTCCATGCAGCAGTGAGGGGAATCTCTCCAGCGTCTCATGTCACGCCGGGAATCATCACCGAAGTGCTGCTGAAGGGCCCAAATGTCCGATCCCGGCGGGAGCTGCCATGTGCGCAAGTCGGCCTAGTCGGACATGGCCGCTACGCAAAATAGCAGGCGCCAATTCGACTCCAAATTGCGATTCTCCGTTACCTCAAAATGGCGTCAATGCAATTCATCCCGCAGGGGCCTTCCCGCAGCCCTCGGAACTGGACGGGGCACACAGAGTCCTCGCGAGGATGCCTAGAGCGAACGAACCACCGAGGGTGATAGTGATAAGGGTCCACCGCTTCACAGACAGTAGGTAACGTTTGCATATCAGCGGGCCCGACCCAGTACACTCCAGGATTTCCGCGATTCTCTACCTCCGATGTGCCAAGTTCCCGACGGCGCTGTTCACCTGATTTTAAAAATCGTGAAACTGGCATGATGGCTGCTGAGGGAGAGAGAGAGGGTATAGAAAGTGTCTAACATGGCCATAATGTGCTGACAGTAGTGCCGCTGGCCGGGGGGGGGGGGGGGGGGGGGGGCTTCTGCCAGGCCTGGGGGGGCAAACTAGCACAGAGCACCATTGCCGCAGCCGGCAAGGCAGCCATGCAGCCGCGGACACCGCTAACAGCCCGCTTTGAACCTGGTGCCATGGGTCATATAGGTGTCACCCCTGGGTGCCCTCTGACCCCAACCGA
The DNA here is from genome assembly GCF_902713615.1 of Scyliorhinus canicula. NCBI lineage: Eukaryota > Metazoa > Chordata > Chondrichthyes > Carcharhiniformes > Scyliorhinidae > Scyliorhinus > Scyliorhinus canicula. The sequence continues at coordinate 113,206,545 of NC_052161.1, read as the reverse complement.
CCCTTTAGCTGTATGGCCGCGCTCCAGCATAAACAGTGGCATCTTTTTGGCTGGGATAAGTGTGTGTCGAGTGTAATGTGTATGTGCATCTGCAGCTCGTCAGCCTCCCGAGTGTCGGTCATGGACCTAGCATACCCCGCGCTATTTTTCAGTGGAATAGTGTGTTCCACGCGGCACCAGTGCTAGCCCCTCAACGGTAGCTGAATCGGTCCAGGTGCAGCACCGGTTTTTCTGTCATAAAAGTCCACAGATTCTCCGTTGGCATGAACACTTGGTAAACATAGGGGGCTGGATTCTCCCTTTCTGAGACCAATGGGCACTTCGAAATTTACCCAGTCTGTGTTTGAATGAGATACCAGGGGGCTGGTTTTGCACAGGGCTAAATAGCTGGCTTTTAAAGCAGACCAAGGCAGGCCAGTAACACAGTTCAATTCCTGTTCCAGCCTCCCCGAACAGGCGCCGGAATGTGGCAAGTAGGGGCTTTTCACAGTAACTTCATTTGAAGCCTACTTGTGACAATAAGCGAATTTCATTCATTCATTTAAATTCATTTCATATCATAAAACAATGGCAGGTCAATGGAAATCCATTCACTTTCACCGAACACATATTGAATCTTTTGTCCATAATGAACCAGAAAGATGAGTCTGCTGGAATGTTATGGTCCTTTCAAAGGGATGTGTGAATTTTCTTGATGGCTGGGAATGCCTATATTATTTTAGGTATTGGCCTAAGTTTCAGGACTGTCTCGAGCTAAACCTGCCAAACGTCACATGTCTATTCTATGCAGACTGCCCAAGTCTATTCTATGCAGACTGCCCAAGGAGGTCAGTGCTTTCCTCGTATTCAAGAGGAAATTGTATAACTTAGCAAAAGAGAGAGAGTAGTGAGGAATTTAAATTTAATTAAATTCAGTAAACTTATCCAGCACTCATCAGATCTTTTGCATTCTAGCTCCTATTAAGTGATCGTTCAGATACTAATTTTCAGCTATCTTTGTGCGTGCTGTCATATAATTTACAGTGCAGGAGGCCATTCGGCCCACTGAATCTGCACTGGCCCTTGGAAAGAGCACCCCACTTAAGCCCAGACCTCCGCCCCATACCCATAACGCAGCAATCCCACCCAACCCCTTTGGACACTAAGAGCAATTTATCATGGTCAATCACCCAACCTGCATGTCTTTGGGCTGTGGGAAGAAACCGGAGACACAAGAAGAACGTGCAGATTCCGCACAGACACTGACCCAAGTCGGGAATCGAACCTGGGACCCTGGAGCTGTGAAGCGACAGTGCTAACCACTGTGCTACCGTGCTGCACGGCAGGTTCGACCACAAAGGATGGTGAACATATACGGTCTACACTTGAGGAAGCATGTATAAAGCTGATCCAAATCATGTACATTCTACAAACAGCAGTTCCAAACAGGGCAAAAATCACAGGACAAAAAGCATGCATCTGCGGGTCAGCATGAACTAATCTTAAAATCAGCAACTTGGGGTGGCATGCGGCGCAGTGGTTAGCACTGGGACTGCGGCGTTGAGGATCTGGGTTCGAATCCCGGCCCTGGGTCACTGTCCGTGTGGAGTTTGCACATTCTCCCCATGTCTGCGTGGGTTCCTCACAATCCAAAGATGTGCAGGGTAGGTGGATTGGCCATGCTAAATTGCCCCTTAATTGGAAAAATAAAAAATAAAGTAACTGGGTATTCTAAATTTATTTTTAAAAAATCAGCAACTTCAGTTTACCTCAATCCTGCTAAAATAGCATTGATTGTCCTCAAAATAGCAACTAAAATATTCAACAGGGCAGTGATTGGGAATACGATTAATAAAAAAAAAATCAACATTTCACTGCAATATAATTGTGGATATTTGAAATAGCCTCAAAATGTAGTTCTTTGACCAAGCTTTTGGTCACCTGCCACAATATCTCTATGTGGCTCAGGATCAAATTTTGTTTGAAAATGTTCCAGTGAAGCACCTTGGGAAGTTAAGAGTTCAAAGATGCTCGATAAGAGCCGGTTGTTCTTGCGATTACTTGCAAAACATACAAAAAGGGAATTATGGGGCGTGATCTTCCGGCCATGTTACATTCGTGCTCAAACGTAACAAGGCCGGCAAATAGCGAGAGAGGCCAAAAACGGGAACCACGCCAGGCGCCAGTTTGCGAAATTCGGAATCTCACCGTATCAGCACTTAAGCCCCATTTCCATACAATTAACGAGAGCCACCCGTCACCCAATGGCCTCCCCAGCTTTCCCAAAATGTGACTTATGAAATTAATCCTGCATCTTGGCACTGCCCAGCAATATTTCTCTGCATTTTACTTTGTGTTACAGTATACTATTTTACAAGTCATAAATTAGTAGATCTACTAACACCAGAGATACTTTCGCTAAGTGTCCCTCTGCTGTCTACAAATGCCGCTTACACACATATAGTGTCTGAAAAGTGATCAGAGGGTGACTGGTAGGGTCCTGCTGTAATGTCTAACATTTACAAGATCACGATTTGTGGGAAGTTTATACACATATAGGTCTGCATGACTGAGAACCCAATAAGGGTTTGACAACCTTATGGACAAAATGGCTGCAGCAGCAATCAACACTGCAAATAAATAAGGAGGGCAAACATGTAACCTCGAATATCCAAGACAAACTAAACTACTCATTAGCTCAGTAAATGGAAAATGCACGACGTTAACCAATTGGACTTGATAGCTCACAGGTTACAGCTCCATTAGTTGATATCAGCTGGGCAGTAGTAAATGCACCATTAGTCTTGGTGCCATTGGACCAGGGAGCAGGAGAAAAACAATACAGTTGGGGTTCTTACTAAAGATCACTATTCAGAGATCTTGCTGGAAGGCGTGGGTGTGTACACATTAAATAAGGACAAGATTCAACTAGCTCCCACCCTACTACCAACAGTTTACTCCTGATTATTGTTTAGACTCTTATGGGAAGAATGGTCACTAGGTAAAACAAAGTGAAGTTATAGATATGTATTCATCTGCAAAAAGTCATGAATATTTACAGATAAGGAAACATTACAGTTTCTATACTCTGGGGTGAATTTCCATTGGATATCGAAGCCTTGAAAGTGGCCAGGTCAGCCAAGAATCACCACCAGGTTTGGAATTTAGTCAACTTGCACACAAAGCATGAAAAAAAAATACATTTTTGGACGGTTTCGAGTTCAGCTTCTGCTTTTGGAAGGTTTCACTGGCAAATTTGGCACTTTATGCCCTTCTCATGATCTGGTGTAAAAATCATATACTAATTGTGTCATACAACCTCAATAATTTTAAGCCTGGTGCTGTGAGGCAGCACTGCTAACCACTGTGCCACCCTAGCATATGTTGGTCCTGGACTTGCGACTGTGGAGGAGTGTCTCATGACTTTAAAGAGTTTAATTTGACAATCGGCATCAGGTATACAAATGGTGATGTTGTCATACCACCATTGATGAGCATTGACAAATATGTCGCAAGGGGTTGTTGATAGCTTCACAAATCCAGGCTCTATTATCACCAGCAACAGATTACTTGATGTCGAGACCAACACACGCCGCGCAAAACTGGAACAACAGTGAGAACACCAAAGTGGGAGTCAATCGTGCCTGCCTCTTGAGCACATTCCTCCACAGCACCAAGTCCTGGACCAACATATATATGCTAGGCAGAAGAAAAGGCTCAACAGTTTCTACCTTCTCGGTCTCAGAAGTCTCCAAATTAATAAAAAGTCCAGGCAGCAGAAGAATAAAGAAACGTCGTTGAACTCGGAAGCCTCGAGAGCTCTGTGGCAGTCTCTTGCAGCATCAGTGGCCACTTCATTAACTACTGAGATGCTGACAGACATCCTAGGAGGGGGACATCAGAAACTAAGATGAGTGTTCTTGGAGGATCATGAAATAGCGATTGAGGGGACGATATCTTCAATTCGAGCGGCCTTGGCAAAAGTTGATGACGTGGTAAAAGTGCAGGGCACGGAGCTGTACAAGGTGGAGGTGGCTCTTTCAAGGCAAAGTGGCCAGATTACCTCTCTGGACGTGAAGATCGCGTGGGTGGTCGGTCGGTGACAACAAGACATTAAAAGCTAAGGTGGACAATATGGAAAATTGCTCCAGAGGACAGAATTTGAGGGTGGTTGAGTTGTCAGAGGGCTTGGAGAGTTGAGTCTGACAAAGTTTATGTTGTAGTTGTTCTGGAAGATGGTGGAGGAGGTGGAAATGGTGTCCCCTCTTGAGTTGGATCAGGCCCACAAGATTGCAGAGGCAATGGGTAGGGTGCTCTTTCCAAGAGCCAGTGCAGACTCGATGGGCCGAATGGCCTCTTTCTGTACTGTAAATTCTATCTATGTATGTAAAGCCATATGCTATTGAGCCACTGCATGCAATCATCGTGTACTTTCACAGTTTTCAAGATAAAGAAAGAGTTCTGCGGTGGGCAAAAAGGCATTGGGTCTCCAGATGGGGAGGCCATGTTGCGAGGATCTTTCAGGTGGAAAGGCCATGTTGTGAGATCTTTCAAGATGTTGGATTGGAGCTGACCAAGAGGCGTGCAGCATTCAACAAGGCCCAAGGTTGCTTTGTAATGAAGCAATGTTCGATTTGGCTTGGTTTACCCTGCGGACCTCCAAGTGACTTATGCATCAAAAGATTACTACTTTAAAACACTGGAGGAAGGGCAGCATGGTGGCACAGTGGTTAGCATTGCTGCCTACGGCACTGAGGACCCGGGTTCGAATCCCAGCTCTGGGTCACTGTCCATGAGGAGTTTGCACATTCTCCCAGTGTCTGCGTGGGTTTCACCCCCACAACCCAAAAGATGTGCAGGATAGGTGGATTGGCGACGCTAAATTGCCCTTAATTGGAAAAAATTTGGGTACTCTAAATTCATTTTAAAAAAGACAAAAAAATAAAACACCGGAGGAGGCTGAGGCATTTGTACAGAAACATGGCCTGGGCTGGTGAAACTGTGAATATATTGGTTGGGAGGATGTGAATCGTATTGGTTGGTAGGACGTGAATCGTATTGTTTGGGAGGACGTGAATCGTATTGGTTGGGAGGACGTGAATCGTATTTGTTGGGAGGATGCATGTCTAGGAGTGGAAATGTACTGTTTGGGTTTTGGTATGGTGTTTATTGGGCGTTTTCATAGAATTTACAGTGCAGAAGGAGGCTATTCGGCCCATTGAGTCTGCACCGGCTCTTTGAAAGAGCACCCTACTCAAGGTCAACACCTCCACCCGATTCCATAACCCAGTAACCCCACCCAACACTAAGGGCAATTTTGGACACTAAGGGCAATTTACCATGGCCAATCCACCTAACCTGCACATCTTTGGACTGTGGGAGGAAACCGGAGCACCCGGAGGAAACCCACGCACACACGGGGAGGATGTGCAGACTCCGCACAGGCAGTGACCCAAGCCGGAATCGAACCTGGAACCTTGGAGCTGTGAAGCACTTGCGCTATCCACAATGCTACCGTGCAGCCCCCTTTTGGAGCTTTGTACTTGGGCATACTGTGGAATGGGCGTTGTTGTTTATGTACCTTTCTTTTTCCTGGAACGATTAAAGTTGGATTTGGGCAGGGGGCTTTTTGCTCTGTGTGGGGGCCACCCTGCTAGCTAAAGTTAGTTAAGGGGAGCAGAGGATTCGGGGGTATGTATCTGTAGCTCATCCAGTTTCTTTTTTAGCATGAGCTTAGATGTTTTGTGAGGGGGTTAAATGGCCGGTAAAAAGATATAGGGCGTTTGCACACCGTCGGAACTTGAAAGCAGATGTGATGCTGTTGCAGGAGATCCATTTGCAGATTAAAGATCAGACAAGGTTACAGGAGGGTTTGTGCGGCAAGTATTTCATTCGGATTTAACACTAGAGCCGGAGGAGGAGTTTGCAATTGTGAGTAATAAAGTATCTTTCTTGGCGGCTAAGATTCTGATAGATCCGAATGGGAGGAACATAATGGTCACTGGGTCGTTGGCAGGTACTCCAGTAGTCTTACTCAGTGTACGTGCACCAAGATGATACAGCTTTTCTCAAGATGCTGCTGGCTTCTGTTCCTGATCTGGACTCGCCCCAACTAATCCTGGCAGAGGGTTTTAACTGCGTTTTGGACCCTTAGCTGGATAGATTGAGGCTGAAGTCTTTGAGTCCTTCCCAGGTGGCAAAAGCACTTTTGGCCTTTATGGAGCACATTTGGAGGGGGTGGGGAGGAAGAGACAGACCAGTGGAAATTTTACATGCACATTAAAAAAAAATTATTTTTCCTCTCGGGTACATCAGGTCTACTTTCAGATCGACTTTGTGATGTGTAGGTTTCTGCTCCCAGGGGCAGTCAGCAATAGAATCTTAGAATCCCTACTGTGCAGGGTGCCATTCGGCCCATTGAGTCTGCACCCATCCTCTGAAGGAGCACCCTGCCTAGGGTCAGGCCCCCACCTTATCCTCATAACCCAATCCAACGTTTTGGACACTAAAGGGAAATTTAGCATAGCCAATTCACCTAATCTATAATCATGATTTTGGATCATGCTTCGCATCTGGTGTATTTGGTGGTGGGGTCGGGTCCCGCTCAGCGCCCCCTGTGGAGTTGGAAGGCGATGTTGTTGGCAGATAAGGGATTTTACGAGATGGTTTCCTCCGCCATTGGGGAATAAATTGATTTTAATAGGAGTGAGGCGATTTCCATGTTGTGGGAGGCTTTGAGGCTGTCATTCGGAGGGGAGCTAATCTCTTATAGGGCACATAAAGAGAAGAGGTGGAGAGGCAGAGCTTGATGGATGCCATCCTGGAGATGGATCACTGATACTCCTTTGCCCCGATTCTGGAGGCAAGCAGGAAGAAATTGTAGTTGGAATCTGGGCTGCTTTCGACGGTCAGGGCACTGCGACAGCTGCGATGTTCGAAGGGAGCTTGTTATGAACATGGGGTGAAAGCCAGTCATCTGTTAGCACACCACCAGCTGAGGTGGCAAGCAGCCTCTCGGGAAATAGTGCAGGTAAAGGACTCGAGTGGCAGGTTGGTCTCCACCCCAGGTACGGTCAATGAGGCTTTCTATCGTAGTCCTGATAAGTCTGAGGCCCCTGAGGCTGGGTTGTCTATGTCAAGAGTTTTTGGATGGTTTGTCTATCCCGGTGGTAGAATAAGAGAGAAGGGAGGAATTGGAGTCAAGACTGACCCTGGAGGAGGTCATGAAATGCATGGGCTACGTGCAGCCAGGTAAGGCATCGGAGCTAGTCCCATTGTTGTTTGAGATGTTTAACAGCTCCATGTCTAGGGGGAGGTTGCCGACGACATTGGTGCAGGCATAGATTTCTTTGATTTTGAAGGATAAGGATCCGGCAGAGTGTGGGTCGTATCACCCTATTTCATTATTGAATGCGGATACAAATTTGTTGGCCAAGGTTTTGACAGGGCTTATATCAGAGGAATAGACTGGATTTGTTAAGAGCAGGCAGCTGTCGGCCAATATTCGACGACTGCTTAATGTTATCCTGTCCCCCTCTTCAGCCCCTGAGCCAGAGGTAATTATTTCATTGGATGCTGAAAAGACGTTTTATAGATGGAGTTTGGGGTGGGCAGCACGGTGGCGCAGTGGGTTAGCTCTGCTGCCTCACGACGCTGAGGTCCCAGGTTCGATCCCGGCTCTGGGACACAGTCAGTGTGGAGTTTGCACATTCTCCCCGTGTTTGCGTGGGTTTCGCCCTCACAACCCAAAAAAGATGTGTAGGCTAGGTGGATTGGCCATGCTAAATTGCCCCTTAATTGGAAAAATGAATTGGGTACTCTAAATTTATTTTTAAAAATAAAAAAATAGATGGAGTTGGGGGTGGGGTGGGGGTGTGCAAGCGTTCAGGTGAATACCTTGAGCTCGAAATATTTTTAGCTGGAGAGCCCCGAAGCAGTGGTGTCCATTGTCCCCACTGTTGCTTGCCCTGGCAACTGGGTCTTTGGCCATAGCATTGAGGTCATCTATAAAGGTGGAGGAGGATTTGGCCCGGGGGGGGGGGGGGGGGGGGGGGGGGGGGGGGGGGCATAGGGTGTCTGTACATGGATGATTTGTTTTATATGTGACAGACCCTCTCTCCAGTGTAGAGGCAATGATGAAGCCACTCCAGAGTTTTGGCTCCTTCCTGACATATAAATTGAACCCGGGCAAAAACTAATGTTTACCAGTGAATCTCCTAGGGAGGGGACTGATCTGGGAAGTTACCTTTTCTTCTGGCCAGGTTCTGATGGATAGGTTGGGTTGTGGAAGGGGAGGGTCCTCGCATAAAGAAGCCAGTGTATCCAGGAAAGGTACCCAGATGCCTCGCCCACCATCAATCCAACATTCCAAAAGGGCAGTGTATCGTTTTAAAAAACAGCCGAATATCTCCAGGAGTATCTGGGAAACCTACCCGGAAAACCTACACAGAGGATCATGCGTTAGCCGCAGGGTTGCTGTCGATGTTGTCGAAGGGCGTGACCCAGGCAAGTCTGCCAGAATCAGCAGTAGGCAAGCTGCTCAGGCTGGAAGCCAAAGCCACCTCAGGCCCATACCTTGCAAGTGTACCAGTCCTCAGAGTGCAAAACTCTAGTTAACCTGCATCGTCACAACCAAGGTCACCCGATTGGATAAGACTGCTCGTCAACGGTCATTCCTTAGAGATGGAGTTGGATATGGGAGCTTCCGTCTGTCATTGGGGAACAAAAATTCCAGCATCTCCACATGGATATTCTGCCCTTAAACTGCAGGGACACTAGTCATATGCACAGAAGAAACTTTGAAGATCATGGTGACCACACCATGACCCCAGTAGCTCAATAATAAGAATAATATTTATCGTCACAAATAGGCTTACATTAACACTGCAGTGAAGCTACTGTGAAAAGCCCCAAGTCGCCACATTCCGGCGCCTGTTCGGTTCACAGAGGGAGAATTCAGAATGTCCAAATGACCTGATAGCATGTCTTTCGGGACTTGTGGGAGGAAACCAGAGCACCCAGAGGAGACCCACGCAGACATGGGGAGAACATGCAGACTCCGCACAGACAGTGACCCAAGCCGGGAATTGAACCTGGGACCCTGGCACTGTGATGCCATCGTGCGCACCACGATGCTACCGTGCTGCAGTTGGCACGACCCCCACTAATAGTCGTGCGAGGATCAGGGCCTAGTGTCAAGGGCAGGGATTGGCTCCAGAAGTTCCAACTGGGCTGGCTGCAAAATTTTAAATTAGGGACCAGTGGATTGTACAAGGTTATTAACAAATACGCTGAGGGCAGCACGGTGGCACAAGTTGTTAGCATTGCAGCCTCAAGGCCCTGGGGTCCCAGGTTCGATCCCGGCTCTGGGACACTGCTCGTATGGAGTTTGCACATGCTCCCAGTGTTTGCGTGGGTTTCACCCCACAATCCAAAGATGTGCAGGCTAGGTGGATTGGCTACGCTAAATTGCCCCTTAATTGGCAAAAATTAATTAGGTACTCCAAATTTTAAAAAAACAAAACAAATACTCCTAAGTATTCCAAGAGGGCCTCAGTAAAATAAAAGGAGCCAAAATTCTATGTGGATCCCGACGCCCTACCAAAACACTTTGGTGCTCAGCCAGTCCAATACTCTTTGCTTGTAAAGGTAGAGACAGAAACAGAGCTGTTGCAAAGCCTCAGGATAATATGGCCAGTACAGTGGCCTGTGCCAATGATCCCGTCCTCAAGCTCGACAAGTTAGCCCACCTTTGTGGAGATTACAAACTTACAGTCAGAGCCTAACGACTGGTTTAGCACCCCATGCAGCATAGAGAGCGCCTGTATGCCAAGTTGGCAGCTGGCCAAACCTTCACAAAACTGCATATGAGCGATTCCTACCTCCAGCTTGAACTAGATGAACCATCCAGAAACTATGTCAAAATTAACACCCATAGCCTGTACAAGTATACACGCCTGCCCTTTGGAGTCTTGTTGGCATGTGCCATCGTTCAGTGTGTCAAGGAAAATATTTTCCAAGGGCCCCCTAAGGTGGCAGTATATCTCAATGACTTATTAATCACACGGGTCACTGAACAAGAACACCTAATGAACTTGGGAGGTCTGAGGCAATTTTCCAATGCAGGCATACGTCTCGAGAGAGAAATATGTGTACCAGTGATCTACCAGGGTACCAGGTAGATAAGAAAGGCCTACACTCTGTTGAGGATAAAGTCAAAGCCATCAAGGAGGTGCCAACCCCGTGAAATAGAACAGAGTTGAAATCTATTTGAGGCCTGATAATTCACTCCAAATCTGGCCATTTATGCTACTGAAAAGAAAATCATAGGTGGTCATGGCAGGCACTGCAGGGTGAAGCCTTTACGATTGTAAAACAGCAACTTCTGTCCTCAAATATACTGGCCCATTATGACGCTCTGAGAAGCCTCCTGCTGTCCACGAACATTAAAAAAAAAATTAGGGGCAGCACGGTGGCACAGTGGATAGCACTGCTGCCTCACTGCGCCGAGGTCCCAGGTTCGATCCCGGCTCTGGGTCACTGTCCGTGTGGAGTTTGCACATTCTCCCCGTGTTTGCGTGCGTTTCGCCCCACACAACCCAAAGATGTGCACAGTAGGTGGATTGGCAACACCAAATTGCCCCTTAATTGGAAAAATGAATGGGGTACTCTAAATTTTAAAAAAATACATAAAGTTATACTTTTAGGCAGAAAGAGCATCACATGAAACAACAGAAAAACGCAAAATTTTTGTACCCAGAGCATACCAGAGGTCCTCAAATCCACTGGTACCATGGGGCGTTCCAGGCGTTCTTAAAGTCCAATGTCATCAAACACATCCGGACGGTGCTATTCCACCTGTCATCGAATGGTCTGGCAGAGCGGATGGCACAGACATTCAAGAATGGAATGAAGGAATAGCCAGGGTGTTCCATCGACACAAGGCTGCCTTGTTTGACTACCGAACTATGCCTGACACCAGGACAGGAGTCGCCCCACCAGAATTATTGATGGAACGAGAACTTCCCACCAGGTTGAGCCTGCTATTTTCCAATTTGGCAAAGTCCAAGCAGGAGAGCCAAAAGAGGAATTACGACAGGCCCGAGAGACCTCGAGATGCCGTACACATACGGAACTTCGAAGATGACTCCAGCAGGATCCCTCGAGTCGTGTTGGACACAAAAGGATCTGTTTCTCACAAAGTCAATGTCCAAGACAAGGCTGTGAGAAAAAAACCACGACCACCTGGGAAGTAGGGAGCCCATTCCAACGGGTTCCCTATGTCCCCCAACACCAGTTGCAGCACTTCCGGCACTGAGCCTCAGCCCACGCGGGACCTTCAGGTCATTCCCCTCATAATGAAGACTCAGGATCAGAGACGGAGGCTGAGGAGACTGGTTTGTCTCTGTAGGCCAGCACAGAGGATGAGCCCGTTCCGTAACCCTCAGGTGCTTGTTGGAGGTTCCTAGTCCGCTTCATGCCCCCCAATCCAGCTCCACCTGGCACAGACTAGGCCTAGTGCCAAAAGGCGGAAGAAGCCCCCATCACTCCAGGAGTGAAAGGGACAAAGTGGGCAGGGGGAAAAGAGGAGAAGGGATGCTATAACTCTCACGAAGACCACGGGAGAAAATAAAATAAATATTGTTGATTGATCCCTCTGTGGGCTTGGTACAATACGGGTTCCCGTGTTGAGTAGGTAGAGACCTGCCCATTAGAGGCTCACCAGCCTCTAATATCGACCCGCAGACCAGCAGTTCCTGATAGTCGCGGGCTGGCACACGTGTGCATGTCACGGCTGCTATTTAATTTGTGTCGGAGAACAAGCCTGCTTTACCTTTTAGGCTGTGTCTGCTGGAATTATAAGTGTGGCAATGTCCAATAATTTTTTAGTTCTGGGCATGCACTAATTAACAAACAATTCTGATTCACAGATTCAGTACTCTACAAAACATTTAACGCATTCACACCTTCCTTGTACAGCAGCCTGTCAACAAGTTGCACACCTCTTGTCCATGGAGAGTAATTAGATTGCAAATGAAGAACTGCTTGCATAATGGGTTGTCATGTGAGTAAATGTGCCAGTTGCCTTGCTCATGCTGCAATCCACTCGCTAATCTACTTTTATAGACAAATCCAACATAATTTTCAGTTTGGTAAAGATTAAAATTCCGCTCCAAACTCTTTGTCAGCGAGATTACAAATTTGGGGTTATTTCGGCTGAATTCCCAACATTAGTTCACATGGGACCCTTGCAGAAAGGAACAACTTTCAATCCCTGTGCAGTCTCTCACAGAAATGGTGTTTTACTTCAATTGCAAATTTTTGAGATTTCTTTACAACATTAAACTGGTGATCTTGAAAAACAGGAATGCACAAGTTTCAGTAAACAATAGATCTATTAATGCAACGACCTGTAGGTTACTAAGAAACAGCTTGGTAATTATAGACAAACGGCGCACCCTATAATCTGTGCTCTCAGGCACAATCCTTCCAGCCTGTTGATTTTAAAATTAGCGCAAGATATTTCTATTTGGCAGATTCCAAAAAGTCCTTGAGAAAATGGTATGTTACTATAGCATAATAAGTACTACGCTAACAAGACGTGAGTGCACAAATCCCGTCATGGCACATTATGGAATCAAAATTAGATATCTGGTCATTTGTGACCAGATGCTATTAAAATTCAACTGGTTCATTCACACTTGTCCCAAAAGGAAACCCGCCACCCATAACCAGCCTCGTCTACATATGACTCCAATCCCAATCCTACCTGATTAATCCTTAATGTCCATTGATTTAGTCTGTCAAACCAATCAGTTGTTCAAGAAAAGGACCACCAGCTTCAGGGGCAAGTAGTGATGAGCAATAAATGTAGCCTGGCGCCTGCCACATCTCATAAAAGTTAAATAAAAGACAGCAGACAAAGGCAGATTGCTGCTGAATAGAAACATATTAGTGAGGCATTAAACTGGCACATTTGCAATTTAATGTGTAAAACATTCAAGCAAATACCAATTTTTAATCACTACCATTGGCAAACATGCCTCTGGCTTTAAAAAAAATTAATGTAGGGGATGTGGGCTTCCCTGGCTGGGCCTGCATTTATTACCCATCTAATTTCCCTCGAGAAGATGGTGGTGACGTGCCTTCTTGAACTGCTGCAGACTATGTGGTGCTAGTAGGGAGGGAGTTCCTGGATCCAGAGACAGTGAAGGAACGGCGACATAGTTCCAGGTCAGGATGGGAAGTGGTTTTGAGAGTAACTTGCCAGGTGGTGACGTTCTACTTTCAAGGCCTTAAGCTCTGGAATTCTCCCTTCCTTTAAAGATGCTCCTTAAAACCTCTTTTTTTGGCCAAGATTTTGGACAGCAGTTCTAATATCTCACGGAGCTTGGTGCCAAATTTTGTTCGATCACTCCTGTGAAGAGGGTTGTGGGTGTCTGGAATGTGTTGCCCGAGTTGGTGATGGAAGCAGAGACCCTAAACTAATTTGCAAAGTACCTGGATCTGCACCTGAAGTGCTGCAAGGCACTATGGGTCGGGTGCAGGAAGGGTGGGATTAGAAAGGTCACCTGGGTGTCCTCTGGCTGGCATGGTCAAGATGGTTGAATGACTTCCTTCTGTGCTGTAACTTTTCCATGGTTCGAAGTGCTCTCAGATGTTTCACTACATTAAATATGTTATTTACATAAAGGCAAGTTGTTGTTACTGTAGTCCACTAAATAGGAAACTGCCCCATATGCTAGCTTCGCAAAAAAAGGCAGGTCAAAATGAACTTTTAAAAATATTTTGCTCTCAAAGACAGAATTTTAATAATAAATAAAAGTTTGCCTTCCTTATAACCAAGCATGTTTATAGGCATCGACTAAAGGATTACTTTTAGATAGGTGTTTTATTGCTGTGTTTATCTAGGAGGCCAGAGGAGGACATAATTGCTTTGTCCTTTGTACATCCCTCAATTTTGGACAGTGCATCGCTTTCGCAAACTACTTCGAAGGCTACTTCAAAATTGAAAATTTAACATACTCTTCTGATGGCTTGGTGGGTAAAATATTGTTAGATGTGGCATGAAATCTTCAGCTAGCCACTCTTACACCAGACAACAATTGGGAAAGTTTAACTGTCTTTAGGATCACAGCTGTGTGTCTGTGAAACTGAATATGCACATTAACAATTAGCTAACGTTCCAGCTCACAATGTCTAGATGATTGCTACTGGAAACTGTGATAAGGAAAAGATCAGGTTTAATGGTGGCATCTCCCATGGCTAAACAACACTCACTGTCTCAGTTCACATATTTAGCTGGTCCTTTTGGGGAGTTTGAAGACGATTGCCAGCACTGATGGAATTGTACCCCAAGCAACAGTCAGCAAATTCAAGAGCCGTAGCAGGGAAACGAAAATAAATTGAGGGGTGGGGAAGAGAAACACAACAGTTCCTTTCAAATAAGTACAATTCAAAAGCTAAAGTCTATGCAAATTAAGTTAAGAAGCGATCAAAAGCATAACAAACTGAGTCACAGATCAAAACATGATGGATACAGGGAATCTGAAATGAAGTACAAACTCTGAAAACAGGCAACAGGTCTAGAAGTACCTGTAGTGAAAGAGTTAACGTTTCATGCCAACGACCTTTTGTCGGAACAGTTTTGTCAAGAGGTTATTGAAACCAACTTTGATCCTGGACGATAGTCTGTGAAGGCTTGCAATGTAGAAACTATGTGCTGGTCTGCATTTGAAATCAAGAAAGAAGCTTCCTTTATGGTAACTTTCATCTTCTTTTAGAATCTTCCACACCACAGGAACCGAACAAATTAGTTCTAAATTCTAGGGACCAGGGACTAATGGCAGCCAAATCTAGATCTTTAAGCTAACATACAAACTGTGAAGGCCCATTTGTTAAAATGTATAAAATTAATTAAGGTTGAAAGAGGACTCCAATTTAAGGTTAGAAAAGGTGATTAGAGGAACAGAGAACATAATGGTTAATCTGGGGGGAATTAAACTATCCTCAGTTCTTGGTCTTCACAGGATTTGGTAACAAGAGCTACTTGTAGCAAAACCCATCGAACTTCACTTCACAATACTAAAATGGGGACCATTTTTATTTTCATTATCTGGGTGATAATCTGGTATGGAGAGAATTTAAAAAAAAAAATTTAGAACCCAATTAATTTTTTCCAATTAAAGGGGCAATTCAGCGTGGCTAATCCAGCACATCTTTTGGGTTGAGGATGAAACACACGCAAACACGGGGAGAATGTGCAAACTCCATACGTACAGTGACCCAGAGCTGGGATCGAACCTGGGACCTCGGCGCTGTGAGGCAGGCAGTGCGAACCACTGTGCCACCGTGCTGCCCAGGGGATGGAGATCATTTGGTTATGTAACAGGTAGGAAATCCACTTCACCATATCATAGTCCAGACAGTGATGAAAATCTACCCCAGAACCAATCAGGTTGGGCTCAATAACTTTGATGTGTGAAGGATGCTGACTCAATCATCTTTGTCATTTCAGAGTACAGGTGACTGTAACTAGCTATTACACGGTGCATGTGGTCTCACTAATCCTTTAGAATCAGTATTACTTCTATGAGTGATTAGTGTAACAGTTTAATGGATCACAACTCGGACTTTAGTAAGGTGTAACAATAAATTAGAAATTTCTGTATTACATCCAATTAAGCTCAGAACACCCAGGAGCACAATTATAGATCATCATCTTCCCATTTTGGTTTGTGGCCATACAGGTCACTTTGAGCTATACAACGCTTAGGTGGAAGATATATATATTTTTTTTAACAGGTCTGTTACTAGTGATGGGAGCAATTTGAAGCAACGTACTAATATCATAGAAGGGCAACCCAAAATACTTTTTATGCAAGGTTAATGCAGATTTTCACAGGTCATATATGTGTAAGGGATAATAAAAGCAAAATAGTGGATGATGGAAATCAGAAAAACAAAAAATGTTGGAAAACTCAGCAGATATGGCATCATCTGTGGAGAAGAGAAACAGAGTTAACGTTAAGAGTCCATATGAGTTTCCTTTAGAGCCTGAAGAGTCCCCAAGCTGCTACTTCTGATCTTTCCTCTTAGAACCATAGAATTCTTACAGTGCAGAAGGAGGCCAATCGGCTCATCAAGTCTGCACCAACCCAAGAGCACATTAGCTAGACCTACACCCCACGTTATCCCCGTAACCCCACCAAACCTGCACCTCTTTGGACTGCTGAAGGAACTGGAGAACCCGGAAGAAACCCACGCAGACACGGGGAGAAAGTGAAAACTCCACACAGTCACCCATGACCGGAATTGAACCCTGGACTATGGCACAGTGAGGCAACAGTGCTAACTTCTTCCCGACCCTTCTCCCATGGTTCCACAATTGGGTGCCACAGTGGGGTTGTGTCGGCGAGTGGCTAAGGCAATGGATTTGGGCTCCAGTCACTGCGGGGACGTGGGCTCGATTCCCACTGTTACCAAAGGTGATATTAGTTTTGGGGCAGCACAGTGGCAGCAATGTTGCCTCACAGTGCCAGGGACCCGGGTTTAATTCCGATCTTGGGTCACTGTCTCTGTGAAGTTTGTACATTCTCCCCGTTTCTGCAAGGGTTTAGAGGTGCTCCGGTTTCCTCCCACAGTCCAAAGATGTGTAGGTTAGGTGGATTGGCCATGCTAAATTGCCCCTTAGGTTACAGGCTATGGGGATAGGTTGGGAGTGCCAATTCGAAGGGTCGGTGCAGACTCAATGGGCCGAATGGCCTCATTTTCCACTGTAGAGATTCTACGATTCCATGAATTGTTTAAGATTTCTTAAATCACGATTAGAAATCACCAATCTGAAAATAATGTTGCACTTTCCAAGGATGCTGCCCAACCTGCTGAGCATTGCCAGCATCTAGTCATTTCAGATTTCAAGCAGCATTTTCCTTTTTCCATTGTCCAGATCAATGCGATAGCCCTCATTTGCCACCATTTTGAACTATTTAATTATAGCTAAAGCATCTTCAGCAATGGATTCTCTTCCCATCATGTTACATCCATGGTCCCTTGAGGATTTGTTTTTGGTTTCTTCCCCATCTATAAATGGCCCTTTGCTATCATGCAGGGAGATGGAATCAGCTTTCACATCTACCCTGACAAAAGCCAGCTTTACTGCTCCATCCATCCACCGCCCGTGTTGTCAGACATTTAACTCAATATCTGGGGCTGAAATCTCTGTTTCTGAGACTAGGTACTGGTGTGAATGGAGAATCTGCGGGAAGTTCACGACAGGAAAGGCAGTGCTGCATGAAATTCCCCTGGATCACGCAGAAAACAGCCAGGTCCCGGGCCGCGCATGCGCAAGGCTGACGACCTGCATCGGTCACGCCTTAAAACATGGCCAGGGTGCGGCCCAACCAAGACCCCACAGTCCACACCCTGGCCAACTCCCACCAGTCCCCCCAGCCCTAGCAGAAGGCCCACAACCAGTGGCAAGGATCCTGGCAGAGTGTGGCGGCGCTGAACACTATCCACAGCCGGCAAGCCGGGTTCCCTACCACTGGGACAAATGTGGCCTGCGCCGTTGGGAACTAGGCCCATCGGGAGCAGAGCATCACGGGTGGACTGGCCGAAGACGCAATAATAGCATTGCAACGGCGCACATCATGTGAAAATATAACCATGTTGCACTCTCCACAGATGCTGCCCAATCTGCTGAGCATTGCCAGCATCTAGTCATTTCCGATTTCAAGCAGGTTTGGAGGGGAGGAGCATGGTGGACCGGCATCAAACTACCGCTGGCACCGACTCTGGCGTCGGAATCCATTCTCCACCGATCACGATTTCAGCGACGGAGAATCCAGTCCTCGGTCTATGATGAGCCACAAATTCCTCCAGTTAAATACTAGAAAGACTGAAAGTATTGTTATACTTCAGATAGACAGTTAGCGAAGCGAAAATCCGAAGCTAGTCTTTAATTGGGGTAGATATATTCACAGAATGTAACATTACAGGTATATTTCTCCTGGTTCCATTCAACACTCGGCTTGAGTGTCTTTACGACGCGACCGATGCAGGTAGTCAGCCTTGTGCATGCGTGGTCCGGGGCCTGGCCATTCTCCAGCTGTTTTCCGCGTGATCCACGGGAACTTCATGCAGCACTGATTTTCCTGTCGTGAACCTCCCGCGGATTCTCCGTTCAGACCCAAACTCTCCACCTTGCTAACCTCAAGTAACCATTTTATCAATGCCCTCCACCTCTAGGTACTTAACTTCAGCTGATATGATTAACAGAGATCGCCTTCAGATACTGGGTAACAAACTTCTTTCCTCACAGCTTTACGAGTGTACCTACACTACAGGGACACCTGACAGTTCAAGAGGTCAGCTCACCATCAACATCTCAAGGGCAGTTAGGGTCGGGCAATAAATGCTGGCCTGCAAGATGACTCCCACATCCCATGAAAGAAATTAACAGAAACTATCCTCATCACGGATTCTGGCTCTCTTTCCAGCAAGTGTTGAGCTGAAAGAGACTTTGCTATCTTGACATCCTATTCGACCCAAAGCTGAGCTTCCGATCACGAAAACTCTCCAACACAAAAACTACCTACCGACAAGTTCATACTACTGGCTTCAGCCCGTCTTCCAGCTCCCCCACTCACCACTTCTGTAAATTTTAGCTCTTCAGCTATCTTTAACTTATTCCAAATGCAAAAAATTATCCCAGCTCCTGGCACCCAGTCCGTCAATGCCTCCATGTTAACATTTCCATCCTCATGTTTAAAATCCTTCATGGTCTTGTCCCATTTACTCTGTGCAACTTTCTCCAACTCTACAACGCCAAACTCTCCATCTTGCTAACCTCTTGTGCTTCCTCCCTCCTTTCACAAATAATTGTAGACATACCTTCAGCCACGTAGTCCCCCAGGTCTGGAATTCCCTCTTCGCAATCCATTTCTCTTCCTTTAAGCCCACCCTCAATTTCTGTACTTTGATGTAGCTTTTCATAACCCCTCTTAACATCAGCTATTCGGTTTCAGCATCTGGTTAAACCTTTGTAAAATGCCTTATTTAAATATTGAAAATGCTACATAAATACAAGTTTGCTATTGGTGTTAAGTTGGAAGTGTCTGGATGCAAATTGCTACCACTATATCAATAACTTAAAACAGGCCCTTCAGCCCAACAGGTTTATATCAGTATTTAAAAATGTCAGTGTTTACAAGTGTCCACACAAGCCTCCTTACATCATCTGATCTTCCTTGTAACTATTTTCTGCTTAAATGTATCTATGCTAATCACCTCAACTTGATCTGGTAGTGTGCCACACATTCTCCACTGAGAACAAAGTCCCTCTTGAAATCCCTATTTTGTTTATTTATTATTATTTTATACTTATGGCCCCTATGACTCCTACAAGTTCCCCTACAAGTGGAAACATTTTCATTTAAATGGAACAAACAAGGTTACCCCAACTGAGGAACCTTAAGCACTGAGTATAAATAAAACGTTTTACCTGACCTTCCCCTTTTAAAAAAATATTTTCAACAAGCTCAAACATTTGGTTGTAATATTGTGCAAAACCAGATCCAAGTCTGCAGTTGTTCAAAAGCAAACTGGTAGTTATTGTTTTTAAAATTTCTTCTGTATTGCAATAGCAACTCCACACGGGTGTTTTTCATTTATTTAATAAAATTGATATGATAAGCAATTTAGTCCAAACAACAAAGCATCTTCGCCTCCTGCCTTCCCCCAGCAGCTGCTGTGGTGTGCTTTCACCGTTGCTTTTTTTTGTTTGGTTTCAATTCGTAAAACCTATGACTCGCATAAACAAAGCTCCACTAATACAAATCTTTATTTAATTCTAACCATTTCCACAATAATCTCAATTTATGCATGTACATGCCTTGGTGAAAGAGGAAACTATATGATTCAACTGAAACAAAATATGCAAACATATATTTTCTGGCATTTTATGATCCTTGCTATCAGTCAGCTGGGTGGATTGCAGATTGTCAATCTGAAGTCCCCCTTTGATTCTAGTCACATGGCTCCCAACTAGTGTTTAGGTGACTTTTCTGCATTTCAAATCTGAAGAGAATTATACAGCTGGCTTTATTTCCAGTTACATTTTTCGTTTTAAATGAAAATCATTTGATCACAGCCCGACTGGAAATTTACTTTTCAATTTACAAAACATTGGTGACATAAATTGGAACACACAATCATGCAACCCCAATTGATTATACAATGCTCACCACATTTTCACAACTGTCTGAATGAAGCAATCATTCCTGCTTTCATTTTCAATGGCTTGGTCATAATGTTAAGATCCTCGCCTCATGCTGGAATGCAAGTATTTAAACATTACCAGGGGTAACAAGTGCTTCATTTTTGGCCTCTACCTATACCCTTCGACCTTGCAGATGTCTCCTCAATACACAACTGACACCAAACCATTATGTAGAAATCCTAGGGATAAATCCATCTCCAACAACACCATGATAAGTGTATTGACAGTTTCAATGGGCATCTGTTGCTACGCTAAACTAAGGTGTTGACGGACTGGAAGCCAAATATAGGTCAGCAAAAACCGGGGTAATAGTGAGCACAACTTGGTGAGGGTTAGGATATGGGCAGAGTTCTGGATGAGCTCAAATTTATGTAGAGTGGCAGACGGAGGTTAGCTAGGAAAGCATAAAAAAACAACCAAGTACCATAGAAGATCTGACAGTATTTTGCAAAAGTTAACCAATAACTGGGAGTTTTTTTTCCTCGATAATTATCTTACTTTAACAAATCAAGCCAACATAAACTAATGGGTTATGCTAGCCTCGCTATGCCTACGTGGTTTATGATGCCTATACCATCCAATGAAATTACTGCTGTACGATCATTGTTCCATTTGAAACCAGTTTTTAAAATATTTAGCCAATTTACAATGTTTACAATCTACAATGGCTAACAATTCAGTATAATTTGTTTTACATTCCCCCCCCCCCCCCCCCCCCCCCCCCCCCCCCCCCCCCGGCTTGAATTAAAGAAAGTCAAGCGATTATTTAAAAGTTTCACTGTCTAAATATCCTTTGTGTTCTCTCTCTCACTAAGGTGAAGATTTGCAATTGATAAAAAAAAGTTCCAGTCAACAATCCTCCTCCCAAAACAAGGCAGAGATTTTAAAGATTTCTTCCCCCAACAAAGCTTCCTTTAACCATGTTTGAAAATCCACGACTTTACAAAAAACTTAAATGAACTTTTTGGGCAATGCTCAACATACTTTGGTTTCAATGCTGCCCTGGGGTCAGGAAAGAAGAGCAGGTCCGATAATCAACTTACAGTGCAGGAATTAGTCAAGTCATTAGGGAGCAACTATCCTTCTCTCATGATATTGGATTACAAAAAGGTGATGTTTTTGGAGAAAAGGAGAAAGTAAAATTGTGGACATCTTAATAAGTCTACCAATCAGCATGAACATATCAAACCAATATGGTAATTGTGAAGCAGGTTGCATTTACCCGGTTACCAACCACAACAGGATTCGGCATAATTTGGACTTGCTCTATAAAAATGTGACATTCAATTAAAAATTCAGTTTTAGTACATCACGGAAGCGGTGAGGAATCTGCCAAAACATTAGTTTAACATTTGCAAAGTAACATTCTGTAGCTCAATATATTAACCATTACTTTGCTGAGAACACCTCTTCCCAATGGCAAGGCTAACATACTTTAAGGGACCCGAGGACTATTCAGCAATAAAGTGTCCTTGGGTGTGCTTGAACTATTTTGTGGAAGTAACATTCTGAACTCCTATCAACTTCTCCACCCCAACTCAGCAGTAACAGCAAAAGAAGCAGTGGGGAGATAGGACTTTTTAAATGCAGCAAGCTTTGATGATGTAAAATGCGTTGCCAGAAAGAGTTGTCAAGTAGATTCAATAGTAGCGTTCAAAATTAAAATTGAATTCATTTAAAAAAAAAAATTTAGATTAGCCAATTATTTTTTTCCAATTAAGGGGCAATTTGGCATGGCCAATCCACCTACTTTGCACATTTTTGGGTTGTGGGGGCGAAACCCACGCAGACACGGGGAGAACGTGCAAACTCCACACGGACAGTGACCCAGAGCCGGGATCGAACCTGGGACCTCAGCGCCGTGAGGCGGTTGTGCTAACCACTAGGCCACCGTGCTGCCCTAAAATTGAATTCATATACTTGAAAAGCAAAAGAATATGGTGTCAAGGTAAAAGGAGGGGAGTGGAATTAATTGGACAGTTCTTTTCGAGAGCAGGGACAAGTACGATGGGTGGACTAGCATCCTTCTGTGCTGCGATACTATGCACAGCACAAGGAAGTAGTCGAGGTTAGCAAGCACAGCAAGGTTGGAGTGAATACATTTATTCCACTTACCTAGACTATTAAACCAATTTTTGTGAAAGGACCAAGACAGTTAATATAATCTCAGATACACACAGGTGCATGACCTCCTCCTATATATACATAAATTACTCAGTCAGATCTACTTAGTGCTTCAAATAGCACACTAATTATGCAAACATGTTAAAAGATGTATTCCGTAAGGAGATTTAATGTCTTTCTGATATGCTGGAAAGCAAGCTTCAGAACTGGCCCTTCCTTGGATGTCGCTTTGTTCTTCCTTTCATGCAATGAAAATTGGGGGGGGGGGATCTCCATTGGAATGATCACCCCCTCCTGAATTATGATAATTTTCGTGAATGCTGAGCTATCGCATAAACTTAGATTCAAACAACATTGCTTCCATT
Organism: Scyliorhinus canicula; assembly: GCF_902713615.1. NCBI lineage: Eukaryota > Metazoa > Chordata > Chondrichthyes > Carcharhiniformes > Scyliorhinidae > Scyliorhinus > Scyliorhinus canicula. Next base: position 113,183,796 of record NC_052161.1, on the reverse strand, counting down.
TCCTAGATCTAACCGGAAAAAAGGTAGCACAATACAATTGCAACTACAATGTAAAACATGTCAAGGCTCATACTGAGCACCATGAAATTAGAAATTGAATTTTGGTATCTTGTATTTGCTCCTGGAGATTTTGACCAGTAATTCTTTCCAGCAACGTGCCTGTTTACATCCCAAACTTCAATACTTATTTCGGCAGACTGGTTTAAACACAAGGGTGAATCTCTTGGGGCAATTTAGCATGGCCAATCCACACTACTCGAAGAGAACAGAAGACTTCATTGCTATTTGGCCAATATTTATCTTTCATTGGTGTAATTTATCTTATTGCTACTTGTGGAATCTTGCTCCCCAAATAACAGAAGTCTGTGGCAGCCATGTCACTGAGCATCTTTAAACAGAGATTGATAGGTCCTTGATTAACAAGGGGATCGGGGTTACGGGGATGAGAAGAGAAACACAACAGCCATCATCGAATAGCAGAGCAGACTCGATGGGCCAATTTGCCTAATTCTGCTTATATCTTAATGGTCTTTTGGAATCATGCTGCCAATTTGTCTCTACTCTGGAGTAATTTGGTTTTGCAGATTCCAGGTCCAATTAATGGTTGAATACACAATCAAGGTTGGCACACCAATGAAGTGCTGTATTGTCAGAGATGCTGTCCTTTAGATGAGATGCTAAAGCACGGCTTTGTTACCTATTATGATCCAAGATACAAATCCCATGGCATTCCATGTTAACTGTTAATACAGGAAATTCTCCGAGCATCCTGACCAAAGATCTAGCTTCAGTCGTCATCATCACAAACAGCAACTGGTTGGTCACTTCATTGTTCATACTATTTCACAGTGCAAAAGATGGCTGCCATGCATGCCTAAATAAGTCACTGAAATTTAAAATAATTACCTACATGTTAAGTGCCTGGAGGTCTAGCTGAAAGACATGATAAACTGCTATATTAATGAGCTTTTGCATAATTACAAAAATATTGTAATTATAACAAGTGTATTGCTAAACAGTCTCAAATTCTGGGGGTGAGAGTGGAGTTTGATTTGCTAACAGCTTATTTTCATAAAACAAATTGCGGCATGTTTTATTCATATGACAGGTTCAATTCAATAGTTTGCAGCAGAGGGCGCGATCTAATGGCCACGCTGCGCTTGAAAAGCAGCTTGCCATGGTGCAGAATGGCCTTGCTACGAGCACCAGGAAACACGCGCTCGCTATGGGACCTTGTTCCCATTTAGTTGAATCACGCCCGGAGCGTTTTCATTTTTAAAAAAAGTTGAATCCTTGTCATTTTGACAGTAAAATCGCAATGGGAAACAATTAATGCAATTGTAAAATTCGGATGGAGTAACAAGATCTTGCTGATTGTAGGCCAATTTAATGATCTGAACTGGAACACACACAACTGGCCACAACGCCACTAGGTTAGGGAGGGGAAAAAATAAATCAACAAGGGTCCTTGCTCACTGCCCACACATATGCATTTGCCACTGGGTTTGTTAACTAATGGTAACCCAAGAATTCTGATCTAGGTGTAGAATTCCAATCTACCAAAACAATAAATTTAATGTACAGATTTGCAGCATACCAAAACAGCTTCCAGGATCCATAATTCCTGATTTAATGAATAACAATGAGCTAGTTCAACGTTAGTTGTAAAGAATCCTGCTTTATCAAACAGTTTTAGTTTACTTCAGTTTCCATGGGTAACAAAAATGGCTTTGATGTATTACAAGTTGGTGATTTGACATGGATCTCCTTTAAGCACAACATTCCTATGGCAGCACGGTGGTGCAATGGTTAGCACTGCTGCCTCATGGCGCTGAGGGTCTGGGTTCAATCCCACCTCCCTGTCGGTGTGGAGTTTGCATATGCTCCCCGTGGGTCTCACCCCCACAACCCAAAGATGTACAGGCTAGGTGGATTGGCCACGCTACAATTTCCCCTTGATTGGAAAGAAAAATAATTAGATACACTAAAATAAAAAAAGTACAACATTTTGTACTTGGCAAACCAGTTGTGTGTTTATCAACACTTAGGAGTAGGATTCCTGCTACAGCCATTTCCCTTTGTAAAATTACTACTTCCTGGTGAGGGACAAAGAACAAGTTCCAAAATTTATCAATATTCATATTTTCATGAAGAATTATTTGAAATTTTTGCTTTGCAGAAAGTTTATTTCCCATAAGTGTTGCTGCTCGCCGTGCTTCAAAAAAGATTGGTCTTGCAATAATTCCAATACGGACCCCGAGACAGATCTGGATCACTACCATGCTGTTTTTGCATTAAAAAAATGATAATACAGTACCAATGATTTTTTTCCTTGTAAATTGTCTAGCTGGGCTGCACTATTCTTAAACGTTTGATATGGAGGCATGATTTTAAAAGGGGTAAATGTTACACTGCAACTAACTTGCAAATTTTCCTCCATCAGCCTTAATTAAATTCTAAACTAACCCAAGAGTAGTCAGTCTTTTGTATTCTGGTCGACTTCAATTTAATTTTCTGTTATCTCCACACCGCCAAATCAAACAACTAAATTAAATATTGTTCTTCAGCTTTAGTTGAAAAAGAAATTTCAGAGTTTCAGTGTTTCTAGTCAAATAAGGTGAACCTAAATCAAAAACCCTGTTGTGTTCCTTTATATTGCAGCCATCCTCTGAAGAAAAGTACTTCATAGAAGTATTTTATTGACTGGAAAGGCGAGGAAAAAATTAATTATTGGATGGGAGGGAAGAGAAATAAATCAATTTATTCAGAATGGATGGACTTAAAGATTTAAGAAACAGTCCGTGATGTTATTTTTCTGCAGTGCTTCAAATTCTGAGATAAAAGACAAAGCAACATTTAGATTGGCGTAAAATGCTAGGAACAATCAAGTTTTTCAGTGAATTATTAAGCAGCTGCATCCATTTTGTTAGGCCTCTGAAATTAGAAACTGCTTACATTACACAATTCACGAATACACTTCAATCTGCTTCTACACTTCCAACACCGTCTCCCACTAGCAAAAAGGGTCATCTTTGTCCAAGTAAACATTTCTAAAAGTCACAATCACAAACCTCTCACCAGTTTCCAAATTCCCAATGTATCAAAAAAAGTGAGCTTTCATATTTTTTGAAGCCATGTCCAAATTTTTTTTTTTTTTTAAAAACGAAAGAGAGAGTGGAGCTTTAAATGAGAAATGGCTAGAGCAGTATTTCTGCATTTCAATGTTCCTCTACAACAGTGTCGGAGTCTGAAGCCTGGGAAGGTCATGCAGTCGCATTTCTCCAGCTGACATTCCTGTGCCACTCCTAAAGCACAACTGCAGTTTAACTGAGCTCACTTCATCCCGTCTTGCAGTACTTTCAAAACTCAAAAAATATTCCTCTTTCTCCCCTCCCCAGATCACTCTGGAGAGTAAGTAGGAGGTACGTTTTGTACTGCACTTGCCCCACCCAGTCACCAACCCAAAAGAACTATGAAGCTTCCCTTACCTTTCCTGCCTCTGGGAGAGCTCCTCTTGTTCAGATTATTACTTCTCTCTTCCTCTAGAGCAGCTGCAATGTCTGGGTTGTCTTCCCCATTGTACCACACCAACAGTTCTTCCCCTGGCTGGATGGGCTATAGACAGGATAAAGAAAATTGCACCAATCAGTGCTAGGCTTGTAAAAAAAACACAGTCGAGGATCCTCGAAGTCGGTTGTGGGGCCTGGAGAGCTTAAAGACTGCTCTACACCCGACTACAAAACTATTCCCTGACTGTGATATGATTACACTCCAACAGGAAGCACACTTTGAACCAAAGCTAATCTGAATACAACTGGGAAGTGGTTTCTTAACAAAAGCACTGCATTAGCACAAGAGGGTGTAGATGGTATTGAAGGTTCAGTAAAACACTGCAACTCCTGGTGGTTGGAGGGCTACATTGCAGTCAGATTAAGACTCAGTTTATTGTGCTTTGACACATCTCTCAAAATAAAGACAGCTTCATACCTCCAAAATAGGCCTGCAATCTGTCTCACTCGGATTATAAATTACACTCCCATTATTTCCCTAATGTCAAAATTGTATGGCAAACTAAAAACGTAGTTTTTAAAGAAATCACTGCCTAAAAATAAAACCTATAACGTTTTTGTGTTGACTGCTTGCACTGCAGAGGTTACTTCCACAAGGCTGTTTAATTTCTTACTTCCTCTGTTGGTAGGTTGCAGTTTCACCTTCCACCATGTCATCCAGGTAATGTGTATGCTAGGCTCAACAGCGAATCCCACTGGGGATAGATAGCCATCCTAAGAGTAAACCCATCTTCCATAATCTAGGGCTGCTGACTTTATAAACCAATGGACAATACATAGATATAATAGTGCGACTGTTCACCAGACTGCACTCTTTTTCACACCACCTGGTAAAAAGCATTGAAGGGTCCTACATCAGGACACAGACGCATCAACTACATATTATCAGGTAAATATAAAAACTAACAGATTAAATGTGTTTCATATGAATTTAGCACAGGCTATTTAAGTTAAGAAGTTTCCCTCTTCTCTCATATGGCCCACCTTCTGGGCTCTCAACTTCTGAATCCATTTCTAAGAGAGGCTATTCACCCATATTCACTACAAGTCCACTGACTTCCTCAACCTCCCAGAACTACAGTACAGTTCCCCTCCACCAGCCTTCAGATCTAATTCTTCATCTCTCACCACTTCCAAGTGATGCCACCCACCAAATATATCTTTCTCTCTCCACCCCTTTCAGCATTTTGAAGGTTTCTTCCCCTCTGCGGTACCCAGTTCACACCTCATTCAGCCCCAACATCTCTCTCCTGTTCCTGCAGTATCTTCCCATGCCAAGTGTATGATGCTAGACCTGCCCTTTCATCTCACTTCACAAGGCTCCTGATACTCCTTTCAAGTGAAACTGATTTACTTGCTTTCAATTTAATGCGCTGTATTTGCCACTCACAATGTGATCTCTTCAAAGAGGCCAAATGCAGACAGGGTGGTCATTCAATTTGCAAGCAAGACCCTGTGCTTTTAGTCACCTGCTATTTTAACTCTCTGCTCTGCTTCTACTCTTAACCTTAGGCTCCCGCAATGTCCCAATGGCTCAATGAAAGCTCGAGGAACTCATCTTTTGATTCTGCACTTTATTGACTTCTGACTCAACACGGAGTTCAACAATTTCAGATTGCACCCTTTGCCCTTTTTTGTTTAATTTTGGATTACATCTGCTTTTAATAATTCTTAATTTTACCATTAACATCTCTGAACACACGTTTTGTTTCTTTACTTGTCCCATCACTCTTTTGCCTTGCACCATTGTCTCCTTTGCCATTTAATCTCACCTGTCTTTCACCATAAACACAGGTCTTTTTGTTCCTTTTTCACAAATTCTTTCATGGAATATGGGCTTCGCGGACAAACATTCAATGTGCATCGTGAATGTCTTTGAGCCGGTGGGGGTTAGCCTTTTCTCCCCCTTTCCCTGCTTCTGTACTGCTTTAATCATCTTACATTTTTACAGTACTGATGAAAGATGACCTGATGACCTGAAATGTCAATTCTGTTTGTCTCTCCACAGATGCTGCAAGATCTGCTGAATATCTCCAGCACTTTCTGTTTTGTTTTTAAAAAAATTTAGAGTGCCCAATTCATTTTTTCCAATTAAGGGGCAATTTAGCGTGTTCAATCCACCTAGCCTGCACATCTTTTTTTGGGTTGTGGGGGCGAAACCCACGCAAACACGGGAGAACGTACAAACTCCACACGGACAGTGACCCAGAGCCAGGATCGTACCTGGGACCTCAGCGCCATGAGGCAGCAGGGCTAACCCACTGCGCCACCGTGCTGCCCGCTCTTTCTGTTTTTACTTAAGAGTTGTTTCATCCCTTTCACTTCACAATGTAAAACAACATTTTACCCTTTTGGCCCCAGCAGTAATTTTCTTAAATCAACATGCCAATCATGATCATTTACTTTTTTATTTTACAAGGAAGAATGTGATCAGTGACAGCCCCAAGAAAAACAAGGTGTGTGTTAACGTACAATGGAATTTAGAAGTTACGTACTTTATACAACCATTGGCACTTATTGTGAAATTGAACATTTCAATACAATGGCGGTAATAGTTGAGCTGGAATGAGAGCTAGCTGGCAAGACATGGGCAAAAAGGTAGTTATTGATAGATTTGGACCTTTCTGGATACCAGTCATCAGTGACCTGAAGGGTGGCATTAGGGAGACTAAATGTGACCAGGAAACAATACTCAAAATCAAGGATAAACTTCATAGTAGTTATGAAACTGGCAAGGATAGGAAACAAGTACTTTTTATTGGAATTGTGTCAGACTGGGGAAGGTCAATTTCGGACTCAACACTGAGATCACAACGGATTCTAATTTACATAGATTACCTGGATCCAGAAACTCAGTAATAAAATTTGTACTTGATACAAAACTGGGCGGTGCAATGATATTGAAAGTGATCCAGAAACCAGAATGAATTAAGAAATTTGTAAGTGACAAATACATTTATTTTGCAAAAACAGTCATCCAGACTAGAAGCATTAGCTCCATTCTCTCCCCACAGATGCTGTCTGACCTGCTGAGATTGTCCAGCATTTTCTGTTTTTGTTTCAGATTCCAGCATCTGCTTTTACGTTTTATTGCACTTAGGGTATATAGGATACATGTACTACAACCCAGTGACATTGCTAATTTCTAAAGGAGAGGAAGGGGGAAATTGGTAAAGTATGGAATACAAAGACTTTTTTTTAAACGTAAAAATACTGAAAACTTGGCACTGGGGAAAATGGAGTTACGAAGAAACGAAGATATAACCCCCAACACCTCACCTACCTCATATCCTCAGAGAATGTCAATTTGACATTGGAGCTGTCAAAGTGACACGGGGGGGGGGGGGGGGGGGGGGGGGTGGGGGGGGGGGGATAGTGGACATGGGTAGAATTCTCTTTTAGAGAGAGTGCAGACTCGATGGGCTGAATGGCCTCCTTTTGCACTGTAAGGATTCTATGTGCAGGCTAGGTGGATTGGCTATGCTAAATGGCCCCTTAATTGGAAAAAAATAATTGGGTACTCTGAATTTTAAAAAAAAAATAATCTTTTGGTGTCAGGGGTCTGAGTTTTGAGAAATGCTGAAGAAACCTGGGTTTTCCTAACTGGAAATGAAGCATCCATGAGATGTTCTTAGAGGCATACAAGATAGTCACAGGACTCGAAAAATTAACAATTAAATTATGCCATGAGAGTTGAAGGGGACACAGGTTCAAACTAGTAAAAGGTAAACTCTTCTTTGCATTAAAAAAATCATTTACTCCCCGTGTCTGCATGGGTTTTACCCCCACAACCCAAGGACGTGCAGGTTAGGTGGATTGGCCTTGCTAAACTGCCCCTTAATTGGGAAAAAAAAATAATTGGGTACTCTAAATTTAAAAAAAAAGTTCATTTACAGGATGTGGGGTCACTGGAATAGGCCATAATTTATTGCCCATCCCCAATTGGCCTCGCAACAGTGATTTGCCTTCTTGAACAGCTGCAGTCCACATGGTGTAGGTACACCCAAAGTGTTGTTAGGGAGGGAGTTCCAGGATTTAACCCAATGTCAGTGAGGAATGGCAATGTAGTTCCAAGCCAAGGTGTGTGACTTGGAGGGAAACTTCCAGGTGGTGGTGCTCCATGTGTCTGCTGCCGTTGTCCTTAACCGGTAGCGGTTGTGGGTTTGGAAGGTGCTGCATAAGGAGTCTTGGTGAGGGCAACTTATAGATGGTATACACAGCTGCCACTGTGTATCGGTGGTGGAGGGTTGAATGTTTGTGCAAGGGGTGACAATCAAGTAAGCTGCTTTGTCCTGGATGGTGTCAAACTTCTCAAATGTTGAAGTTGCATTCATCCAGGCAAATGGAGAGCATTCCATCACATTTCTAACTTGTGTCTCACCTTGTAGATGGTGGACAAGCTTTGAGGAGTTAGGAAGGGAATTGCTCACCGTGCCACAACATTTCCATGGCCATGGCCAAGGCCAATCCAGTTCAGTTTCTAGTCAATGGTGACTGTGATAGTGGGGGATTCACCAATGGTAGTCTTTGAATGTCAAGGATTAATGGTTAGATTCTCTCTTATTGGAGATGGTCATTGCCTGGTACTTGTGTGGAGGAATGTTACTTACCACATGTCAGTCCAAGTATGGATATTGTCCAAATGCATGACTTGGACATGGACTGCTTCAGTACCGGAGTCATCACCAATGGTGCTAAACATAGTGCAATCATTAGCAAACATTCCCACTTCAGCTTCTTCCATCACTTTTTTATTTTAGAAATTTAGAGTACCCAATTCTTTTTTCCAATTAAGGGGCACTTTAGTGTGGCCAATCCATTTACCCTGCATATCTTTGGGATGGGGGGGGGGGGGGGGGGGGGACCCACGCAAACACAGGGAATGTGCAAATTCCACATGGACAATGACCAGGGCCAGGATTGAACCTGGGACCTCAGCACCGTGAGACAGCAGTGCTAACCACTGTGCCGCCCAGCTTCTTCATCAATGACCTTCATTAAGGCCAGAATATGGTTGGGCTTAGGACATTACACACAGGTAGTGATGTGCTGGAACAGAGATGATTGACCTCAAGCCACCATAGCCATCTTCCTTTGTGCCAGGTATGGTTTTTCTTTATTCGTTCATGGGATGTGGGTGTCGCTGGCTGGGCCAGCATTTATTGCCTATCCCTGGGGTTATTTAAGTCAACCACATTCCGGTGGGTCTGGATTCACAATAGGCCAGACCAGGTGGCAGATTTCATCCCTAAAGGACATTAGTGAACCAAATGGGTTTTTATGACAATTTACAATGGTCATCATTAGACTTTTAATTCCAGATTTTTATTGAATTCAAATTTCACCATCTACATTGGCAGGGTTCAAACCCGGGTCCCCAGAGCCTGACTCTGGGTATCTGGCTTTCTAGTCCGGCGACAATACCACTACGCCACTGCCTCTCTAACCAGTAGAGGGGTTTCCCAGAATCCCAATGACTCCAGCTTTGCGAGGGATCCTTGATGCCACACTCAGTCAAATGCTGCCTTGACATCAAGGGCATTCATTCTCACCTCTGGAATTCAGTGTTATGGAATGGTCAGCACTTAGAATGGACTTCCAAATAAATTGGTGAGGTCTTTCTAGATGGATCCATCAAGAAAGTTAGTTGAGTGATCTTTCTCAACCATAGTTATCTCTCAATCTTGTGAAGTTGCCATAAGTATCTGTTCTACAAACCTTTCCAAGCCTGCGCAAGTTTGCTGATGTCAGCTAGATCTTAATTCGAGCAGGTACATTTCCCTTAGCACCAAAATTTAGATGAAGACACCAGACTGGACTTTGATGACCCCTCTGTGAAAATAGGCAGATGACATTTCTATCTAACGTCACAAATGAATAATTATCATTCCAGTGTGTTCACGGCCGGCCACTGGAGCCTTTTTTGCTTAAAATTCCATTTATTTATTTCAAAAAATTTATTTTTAGAGTACCCAATTCATTTTTTCCAATTAAGGGGCAATTTAGCCTGGCCAATCCACCTAGCCTGCACATCTTTGGGTTGTGGGGGCGAAACCCACGCAAACACGGGGAGAATGTGCAAACTCCACACGGACAGTGACCCAGAGCCGGGATCGAACCTGGGACCTTGGCGTCATGAGGCTGCAGGGCTAACCCACTGCACCACCGTGCTGCCCCTAAAATTCCATTTATGATTTACAGTGTTAATTCAATTTCTGGATTCTATAGATCCAGTAAAGATTAATTTATCAGAAGAGATCCCAAGCTGATCTTGTATCTTGCCCGAGGCTAATGACAGAAAGATCAGTTCTGGCACACCATAACCTAATTCAGAACAGGGCAGTGATCAAGATTTAGGAAATTCTTAGTATGTATGCTTCATTGCTGCATCCCGCGATGCATTTCTCAATCAGCTACTACAGGATTCTACAGTGCGTCACTTACCAGTCCCCCCAGTTAAAATTCTATTAGGCAAAACATTACCACATATTAAATAGACCAATCAAGAGCAACAGATTATAGATGATCAAACTCTTTTCTAATTAAGATATCGACTACCAATAACTACAGACTTTATCAATTACAAATTTCTGAGAGAACATCAGCAAGTGTCCCTATCATGCAATACCATGAAAACAGAATTATTTATTCATTTATGTTGTTTATGGTACTTTGCATTATTTTGTCTACATAACAATACTCAACATTCAACCCACTTAAAAATGAACAGTACAATTATGATTAAAAACAGAAAATGTTGGAAATACTGAACAGGTCTGATAGCGTCCATGGAGAAACAAAGTTTAGAGTACTCTTTACCACATCTGGAAAAAGGTTTCAAGTTCTGATGAAAGCTTATCAACTCTGTTTCACTCTCTACAAATGCTGCCAGGTCTGCTGAGTATTTCTCGCACTTGTAATTCCAGGTTTTCAGCATGCACAGCATTTTGCTTTGTACAATTAAAAATTCTATCTTTCGGACTTCTGGTGGCGGCCATGGTGCGAGTGGTCGCACACAGGGCAGTTCCTGCTCAAAGGTACAGGAAAGAGCTATTTTTACCCGATATTGAATGGAATTTTGTTGAAAAGGGGTAGTTGAAGGTTGGAGTACTTTCTCCCAGGAGTGGCATGTCCACTGGTAATCAAACCCGGCAGAAGATGGTGAGAGACTTTCGCCAAAGAGTTGGAGGAAAGCTGGGGGGCAGCAATCGGTGCAAGGATGGCAGTGGGGGAAGGGCTGGTGCAAGGTGGATAGACCCAAAAGGAGCAGTTGATGGCTTTTATTAAGGAGGAATTCCACCAGCAGAGGAAGGAAATGCGGGAGGAACGCTCGAAGGCCATCAAAGGAGCTGTGGCACCCCTGATGGAGCGGCTGGAGGAGTGCTTGAAGGTGCAGGGGTCACAGATTTGAGAGATCGAAGGAGTGATCTCGGACCACAGCGATCTGGAGGCGGAGGTGGGGCTCCGAGGAGACCTTTGTAAAACATTGAGGGCAAAGGTGGAGGAGCAGGAGAATACCTCAAGGCAGAACCTGCGAATAGTGGGCCTGCCTGAAGGAGTGGAAGGTGTGAGTGCCAGGAGTTTGTCTCAAAGATGCTGGTGAGGCTGGTGGTGGAAGGGGAGCTAGATAAGGATTCCAAAGTAGACCGAGGCACAGGTCCCTGAGGCAGAAGCCGAGAGCTGGAAGCTGCCGCGGGCGGTGATCATGAGACTCCACAAATTTGTGGAGAGAGGATTTCGCATTGGGCTGTGGAGAATCGCACCTGCGAATGGGAGGGGAATAAGGTCCGCATATATCAGGACATTAGAGCAGAGTTGGCAAAAAGCCGGGCAGAGTTCAACAAGGCCAAGGCAGTGCTGTCCCGGTGGCATATCAGGTTTGGGGTGCCCTACATGGCGAGATTTGGGTGGCATTTGAAGGCTAAGATTATTACTACGCAGCCCCAGAAGCGATCAAGGACTTCATTAAGGAGTATAAACTGGGGAGAACTGAGTACACAGTGTTTGGGAAACGGGGTGCTGGCATTTCATAATGGTTGGGAACACGCTTGAAGTGAGGATAGGGATTGGGCGATTTTCGTCCCCTCCGGTTTGGAGGGGGTCCTTTTTTGGGTTTGCGGTTTATTGATTCGATTGTAAGGGGTGGTAGGGGTGAAGAGTTTATGTGGGGATGGACGTTCCCATCCCCCCTCCTGTTTTATGGGGCTGTTTGTGTTCAGCATCTGTTTGTTTGCCTCCGGGGAGGTGGCCTGGAGTTCAGGAGGAGTCTTTGTTTGGGTGGGGGAGGACAAGGTCAGCAGGGAGCCTTCTTCCTTGAGTGAGGAACAGGGGAAAGGGAGGGGAGGCCTTTGGGAGGTGCCGGGGCAGGGGCTGCCATGCTAGCAAGTAATACTGGTGAACAAAAGTGAGGTGGGGGAGAGGGCAGAGAGGAGTGGCCGGGGGGGGGGGGGGGGGGGTGGGGGGGGGGGGGGGGGGGGGGGGGGTTGTTGTGACATGGCAGGGGGTGAGAGATGACATGGTTAAGGGCAGAGAAGAGGGCCATCTGGGATGGGCTAGGTACAGAGTGGAATTAGGGGGCTGGAGTTAAGTGGGGTAGTTGGCGGACGGTGGAGGGGACTGGAGGCGTAAGCCTCCAGCAAGGTTAGTAACGTGGAACGTCTGGGGACTTAATGGGCCGGTTAAAAGATCACAGGTGTTCACACACTTCAGGAGCTTGAAAGCTAGGGGCGGGGGTCTTGCTGCAGGAGACACACCTCCGTGTGAAGGACCAGGTTAGGTTAAGGAAGGGGTGGGTCAGGCAGGTTTTTCACTCGGGGTTTGATTGAAAATTGCGGGGAGTGGCAATTTTAATGAGCAAGAAAATGGGATTTATTAGTGCGAAGGCAGTGAGGGATCAGGGTGGGAGATATGTAGGAGTGTGGTATTGGAAAGGACGCCGGTGGTGCCGCTAAATGTGTATGCACCAAATTGGGATGGTGTGGGTTTTATGAGGGTGTTGCTGGCAGCGCTCCGGATTTAGCCACACACCAGTTAATCATGGGCGGAGATGTTAATTGTGTTCTAGAATAGAGGGTGGATAGGTCGAGGCCCCAGGTCATTGGGTAGGTATGAATGGCAAGGGAGCAGGGTGGGTTTATGGAGAGGATCGGTATGGTGGATCCATGCTGCTTTCAGAACCCAAGGGGAAGGGAGTATTCCTTCTTTTCACATGTCTATAAGATGCATTCGAGGATTGATTACTTTGTAGTGAGCCAAGAGATTTTGGTTGGGGTGGAGGGGGCAGGGTTTGCGGGATAGTTATTTCGGACCATGCGCCCCACTGGCTGGAGATTCAGTTTAGATCGGGACAAGAGCGGAGTGGGGGGTGGAGGTTGTATTCGGAGTTGCTGGCGGATGGAGGTTTTTGTGATAAGGTGCGGGTGGCGATTAAGGTGTATATGAAGTTGAATCAGAATGGGGAGGTGTTGGCAGTCATTTTTTGGGAAGTGCTGACGGCAGTGGGCCTGGGGGAATTATTTTGTTTAAGACTCGCACGGATATGGAAAGGAGAGAGGAATATGACTGCCTCGTGAGTGAGATAGTGGAGATGGACAGGGAATATTCGAGGTTGCACACCACGAGGAGGAAAAAGCTGCAGGAGCAATTTGACAGGTTGACAATATTCAAGCTTCTGGCTGCTGTAGAGTAAAGCAGACGAGTTCTGTTTCTCCACAAAACCTTTATTTCTTTGGTCTAACTTCACACACAAAATTGCCACCAACAAAATGTGCCACCTGTAACCTCTTTATACATCAGTGACTTTCATTGGATACTTATCAAATTAGTATTTAATTAGAAGGACTGTTAACCCATTCCTAACAGACAATGGCGAGGGCAGTCGGGCAATTATGTAGGGCAAGAGGGGTGCAATACAAGTATGGGGAGAAGGCGAGCCGCATGCTGGCGCACCAACATATATTGAAATATTGAGGATACGCACTGGGGCTGGGGATGTGGTGTTGGTGCCGGGGAAGATAAATGGCGTTCAGTGAGTAGTAACAGGGACAATAGGAGGCGTACCTGGGGGAGAGGAGGAGGACATGGAGCGGTTTCTGGATGAGCTGGAGTTTCCCCAGGTGGAGGAAGCAAAGAGGTAGGCATTGGAGGAGACCTTGGGGCTGAGGGAGGTGCTGGATAGTATTTGGGGTACGAAGTCGGGGAAGGCTCCAGGGCTGGATGGGTGAAATTTTATAGGAATTCGCGACGGATCTGGCACCATATCTGTTGGGGGCATTTAATGAAGCTGGAGTTGGAGAAGGGGAATCTGCCGTAGATGATGACGCAGGCAGTAATTACGGTAATCCCGAATAAGGAGAAGGACCCGGTGGAATGTGAGTTGTGTCGGCCCATATCACTGTTTAACACGGATGTGAAAGTATTGGCTACGTTGTTGGCAGGGAGGATGAAAGATTGTGTCCCAGGATTGGTTGCAGAAGGTCAAATAGGTTCCATGAAGGGCAGGCAGCTCGTGAGTAATATGAAAAGGTTGTTGAATGTAGTGATGAACCATCGTGGGCTCTGGTACCGGAGGTGGTGGTGTCCATGGACACGGAGAAGGCATATCAGGTGGAGTAGCGGTACTTGTTCCAGTTTCTGGGAAGGTTTGGGTTTGGGCCGAGATTTGAGGCATGGGTGTGGTTGTTAGATGTTATATGTGGCACCAAGTGTGAGTGTGAGGATGAATAATACGAGCTTGCGAAGCTTTGATTTACAAAGGGGTATGAGACAGAGGTGCGCTGGCCATAGAGCCTTGGCTCTTAGAGGTTGGCGGAGTGGCGGGGGATTATGAGCAGACAGAGTATGCATTGGTGTCGCTCTACGCTGATGACCTATTGCTGTATGTTTCGGACCCGCTGGAGAGTATGGGAAGGATCATGGGCCTGCTGGGGAGGTTTGAAGGGCTCTTGGGGTATAAACTGAATGGAGGGAAATGCAAGGTTTTCCCAGTGAATGAGCTAGGACAGCGGGCTAATTTATGGGGGATGCCAATTAAGGTGGCGAGGAATAGGTTCAGGTATTTAGGGATTCAAGGAGTGTGGGAATGGATGGGCCTCCATAAATGGAACTTAACGAAGTTGGTGGAGGAGGCCAGGGGGGCATCTTAGGAGGTGGGATACACTGCAGTTGACTTTGGCAGGGAAGGTCTAAGTGGTAAAAATGAATATTCTGCCGAGGTTCTTGTATATTATTCAGGCTCTTCCAATTTTTATACCAAAGGCCTTTTTTCAGAAATTGGACACTGTTATTTCAGACATTGTATGGGTGGGGAAGGTGCCAAAGGTCGGGAGGACCCTGCTACAGAGGCAGAGGCAGCAGGGGAGGGGGTTGGTGTTGCCGAACTTGCTTCATTATTACTGGCGGCGAATAAGAGTGGCGATGGTGGGAAGGAGAAGGGGTAGAGTGGGCTAGGATGGAGGAGGAATCTTGTCGGTGGTCCAGCTTAAGGGCCATGGTGACGGCAATGTTGCCAATGGTGCCGAGTAGGTATTCGGGGAGCCTGGTAGTGCTATCCACGATGAAGATTTGGAATCAGTTAAGGAGGCATTTTAGGGTGGAGGGGCTGTCGGTGTTAACACGGCTGTGAGAGAATCATGGGTTTAAGCCGGAGGGGTGGGTAGCGTATTCAGGTGGAGGGAAGTGTAATTGGTCAAGGTGAGGGATCTGTATTTGGAGGGAGTGTTCGCCAGTTTGGAGGAGCTAAGGGAGAAGGTAGAGCTGCTGAGGGGGAGTGAGTTCAGGTATCTGCAAGTTAGGGACTTTGCGTGAAAGGTCTGGAAGGGGTTCCCTAAATTGCAGGGAAACACCTTGCTGGAGTGACTGCTGCTTACGGATTTGGAAGGGGAGGGAAGAATTGGGGATATATACATACACACACACACACACACACACATACACACAATGTGGCTGGGGGAGCAGGAAGGCAAATAGGTGATGAAGATCAAGGAGAAATGGGAAGCGGAGTTGGGAGGGGAGATCAATTGGGGAGTACGGAGTGAGGCACTGCGTAGGGTAAACGGGACCTCTTGTGCAAGGAACAAGGGGGAAACGTTGTACAAACTGCATAGTTGATTGTTGGAAAGCATGTTTCCTGGGGTGTTTATTGGCTGCAACTTGTTTTGATACATGTTTGTAATAAAATACATTAAAAAAAATTGTATCTTTCCAAAATTGGGTTGGTCCAGAGTCAGCATTCTGAGTTGTAATAAACATAACTACTGTATACTGATACAATTGAGGGACAAAACTGGAACCTCAAGTAATAAAATTTGAACGAGAGCACTAGAGTAAAAGCAAGCAAGAGCCTGTAGAAGAGCCAGAGCGTGCGAATCAGGGATAGTCAGACTGTGCAAAAAGATTGATAGTATAGATAACAAAACAGAAAGGGGGCAGATGAGCAAGAATCAGGAAAGGAAGGACTTCTGCAGCAAAATGTGCCATTTTTTCCCAGCTGTGAGTAACACCACAGGAGATCAATTACTCAAATATGAAAGATCCATCATTGTTTGGGTTCACACTAAATATTGTTTCTTTTTTAAAAAATCATTTACTTCAGCTGGAAAATTGTTAGAGAAGTGCCAACATCGATAAGAGTTATATGGCAGAGAATTCATAGAAACCAGCTTTGGAGAGAAAGCTTATTGAAAATCAGTTTTAGAAGGAGCCAAAATGGGAAGAGTAGAAGTAATTGGCACTGCCCTCATAGAAATATTGTACATCTATATAGTAATGCTGCAACCACAAAAGTAATTTGCAACAGGGAAGGCAGATTTACTACTAGATTTTTCTGAAATACATAACAGGCTCATTACGCACTTTAAACAGAAAACAGACAGTTCTATTATTCAGGTGAAACCCTTGAAACTACTTGCTCAGATTAGCATTTGGAACATATCAGATTGTTCCAGCATAACCATTAACCTATTTTATTCTTTCAGATGCTAAATGACCTGCTGTGTCATTCCATCATGTTTCTATTGTTTAGTATTCTATCTTTCATTTTTTGGTAGGCAGTTAATTCCTCTCAAACAACTGCCTGAAGTTGGCACTGAATGATATTCATCAAATGGTGTTTTACACAGGGTAGTTTGGCTGTGCAAAACTGTAATAACCACAAATGATCTCCAGGACATATTTTATTCAATCCTGTGTATTCAGACAAGGATTATACCAGTGGGAGGGTTAAGACTATAATTTTGTGAACTGAACATTACATAGATGAAACACATCAGCAGGTAATATTTTGTGAAGAATATCCTATGGGATACAATCATTTGAACCAAAGAGCACTACTAGTGGGAATATTATTGCACAGCATTTGCTGACGTGTATCCATTTGAACCATTCAGTTTCTGTAGTTAATGTTGGGGTGCTGTAGATTGGCCTTCAGATTGGATGAAATAATGATCAAAACAGTAATCCGTATAATGTGAAATTATTCAAAGAATGAAGCTGAAATTGGCCTGAGTAACCCAAGTCATAATAATGCCCTCATGTCATCTTACTTCAGATTAGCTACCTCAGGAATATTGTAATCTGTAAAGTAACACTGCAAGCACAAGAGGCATTTGTGCATGTACAAAAACAGTGAAGGGAGTGTTACTACTGGAGATTTTTATGAAATACATAGCTGGCTCGTTAAGCACTTTAAATGGAATAAAGACAAATTCAGTTGAAACTACTCGCATATATTAGCATTTGTTACATAGCAGATTGTTCAGCATAACCATTAACCTATCTTATTCTTCCTGATGCTGAATGACCTGCTGTATAGTTCCAATATCTAGCGTTTTACCTTTTGTTTTTTGATAGGCAGAAATTTCCTCCCAACTAACTGTTTGAAGTTGATAGTTCTAATTCCTATCTTACTTCACCTGGTGCCTTTATCTACTTGGCCTTTTGGGAGCTTATGTCCATTTAAAAACATAAAAAATCTGTCCGTGTGGAGTTTGCACATTCTCCCTGTGTCTGCGTGGGGCTCACCCCTATAACCCAAAGAAATGCAGGGTAGGTGGATTGGCCACGCTAAATTGCCCCTTAAATTGGAAAAAAAAAAATTGGATATTCTAAATTTATATTTAAAAAAATCAAAAGCAAAGACTTTTGAAGATTTGCTGCAAATGTTCTTCATTATACAGACAACAAACTGTATTTGCAATATAGTACATCTCCTGAATTGGAGTCTCAGAGACTGCCCAACTTCTTGGTGTAAACAGAGTTCAGAGTACAAGAAGATAGAGACCAAGAAATGGTTTTCGGCCATCAACCATACACGTAAATTGACAACACCAAATCTATTTTACCTGGGTATAAACATATGAACAATAATTGCATGCATTAAATAAAAACTTCAGAAAGCAAATAGTTTGAAAAACTTTATTGAGAAGTCACTGACATTTACTTTTGCATCTGATTGGGTACTGCTTTTGGGTCTTGCTGTATTTCTAAAGGGTTCACTATAAACTGTACATGAGCTTCAAAGTTAAAACTGCAGCCATTGCTTTCAGCCTTTTTGGGAAGGCACCTCAGACTGACGACCCTGCACATTTGGTCTGGAGTCCCAGGAGTTAAGATTAAACACCTCAACATTGCTACAAGCAACCCAAAGGTGGGGGTATATTAAAAAAGCAGTATTTAAAAAAATTCTTTGACTGCATGTTTATAAAGTTACAAAAAAATTGGAGAATGGAAATAAAAACAGTTTGGTTGAGTGGGACGTTTGAAATTAGGTCATGTGATGAAACCTCCAGGAATATGTCCAGAGTTGGTAACTCAAAAGGCTCTAGAAAAACAAAATTAAATCAGATTAAATTGTATTTAATGATCCTTAAAATTCTTTTAGTTCCATTTTAAAAGCTCAGATGACAGACTGAAAGAAAATGGAGGAAATAAATTCTGACAGGTTTTTTTGTCGCACTAAGAACTGCAAATGATCTGAACTTTACTTTTAGGTGGAGAGTGGGAAAAGGAAAGAGGAAGACGACACAGATGGGCATCATAGAATATATTGGGAGGCAAAGAAGAGCTGAAGTGGGATCAAAGCAGCCTCAATGGTTTTTGTTTAAGAGTTTGAGCAAGGGAACCTTACCAGAAAATTAAAAAATCTTTGACATGGCCAATCCACCTACCCTGTACATCTTTGTGTTGTGGGGGTGAGACCCATGCAGACCGGGGGAGAATGTGCAAACTCCACATGGACAGTGACCCGGGGCCGGGATCAAACTGGGTCCTCAGTGCCGTGAGGCAGCAGTGATAACCACTGCGCCGGTCGTCTTACCAGGAAACCTATTTTGCTTTTATGTGTATATGTGTGGAGTGGGCAAGGCCAGAGCGCAACTTTATGAGAACTTGTACTAATCTTCACATCACAGGGATACGACTACCTTGAAGACTTTGTAGTAGATAGCCCTGTTGATCTCCAGAGGGAAGAGGTTTTGCTCATCGGAGGAGCGAGCCCAGTTCACGTACCGCAACCAGTTGCCTTTGTTTGGATCTGTGGCATCAATACACATCCACCCGAATTGGGGGAAGTAAACCTGAAAGGAGAGAGTTGACCTTAGTTAGTGGTAAGTACTGAGCCAGTCCTCATCACCAATGTTTAGTAATCATCAACAAAACATTTGTTTTGTGTTTTTTGGGGAATGAGGTAGGAAATGATGGAAAGGAAAATGGAAGCTTTACTTTATTTGGCAAACTGCTGAGCTCCATATGTAGTGCTTATTACAATTGTACACTATTTATTATTTTAATTCTGCCCCTTATGCACAGAACAGAAAAAAAGTCAAATTGGACCTAACTCCTCCCCAAGTATTTAGGCTATCACTATCAAACACTAAATCAGCTCAAGCGCAAGATAATTTAGACAAAACACCCTCCAAAAAATGGACTGGCAACCAATGTGTAAGCTCAGCAGCCTTCTGCATCTCCTCTCCTCAATGTGTTGGCTCTTCGTGTGGAAGGGAAGGAAAGTAGAGATAAATTTGGAGGATGATCCAATAAATTCATCCAGTGTACAAAGGTTGCAGAAAACTTTTAATGAGGCAAAATTCAGGGAAAGATTTATGGAGATCCCACAGGCAAGCAACATCAGTTCCATGCCAGTTGAGGACCAGTGAAAATGTCTTCCTGCATAGCAACATTACAGTATCCATCTACTAATTGTGCCCAAGTCACCAAACTTTAAACGAGAATATGTAGCTAGCAAGAGAATCATAAAGCTAAGCCATATCCCACTCAGTGTGCACTTTCCAAGGGGTCACTAGATTAGCATTTAATCACTAATACACAAACAAGCAGACTCCACTACCCTGAATTACAGATGTGTGCATGACAATGATGCTCGGGCCACATCAACAACAAGGCTGATTGGAAGAGGCATCAAGTACCAAGCTAAAGGTACAACTGGCCAATTATATATTGACTCAACTTCAATTAGAAAAAAAATAGAATACAGAAAAAAATAGAGAAAGTCAAAAGCATACAAAAGATATAACTGATGGGTAAAAAGATTGGAGAGAGATTTTCTCAAAGGTCTGCATTGACTATGTTTGACTGCTGATCAGTCACTATACTTTGAGAAAAGAAAATCACTCCCCCGGAGGTCTACGTACCATCATCTAATTTTTACCTCAAATCCGTATAATTATTATATTTTCTCCTATTGCGAACATGTAATTTCTACATAGCATGTTATTGGCATAGCTTTCATTTAATTTGGTTATAAAATCATGATGATTTAAAAAAAATTTAGAGCACCCAATTCACTTTTTCCAATTAAGGGGCAATTTAGCATGGCCAATCCACCTAGCCTGCACATCTTTGGGTGGTGGGGGCGAGACCCACACAGACACGGGGAAATGTGCAAACTCCACACAGACAGTGACCCGGGACCGGGATCGAACCTGGGTCCTCAGTAGGGAATAGTACCAACCACTGTGCCACCATTCCACCCCAAAATCAGGATAAATGTTTTTTATTCTCCTTTTTCACATTTTCTCCCAAATATACACCCAACAATAAACAATAATCAATAACGAATGTAATGTCAATCCCCATATCAATAACAATGATCCCATCCTCCCACCAAACCCCAGACATTGGCTCGCATGTTAACATAAACAAATGACAAAAAGGAATCAGAAAGCACCCACAGTCACCATTAACACACACAGTCCCCTACCCTCCACTCTCCCAGCCCCCAACCCCCCCCAATGTTCGATGTGATCCAATTCTCGAAAGTGCATAATGAATAACGCCCATGAATTGTAGAACCCCTCCATCCTTCCCCTCAGTTCAAATTTGACCTTTTCAAGCGTCAAGAATTCCAGCAGGCTCCCCCCCCCCCCCCCCCCCCCCCCCCCACCACCACGCCAGGGCACAGGGTGGAGAGGTTGATCTCCACCCTAACAGGATCCGGCTTCGGGCGATCAACGAGGTGAAGGCTACAACATCTGCCTCCACACCAGTTTCCAACCCCGGCTGGTCCGACACCCCGAATATGGCCTCCTGAGGGCCAGGGTCCAGTTTCATGTGCACCACTTTAGAGATTACCTAAACACCTCCTTCCTGTAATCCTCCAGCTTTGGACTGGACCAACACATATGAACGTGGTTTGCGGGGCCTTCCCCGCAACGTTCACACACATCTCAAAGAGCCGGCTCATCCTTGCCCTTGTGACGCCTTCTCCTCCTCAAAATAGCCCTGTAATCCGCCAATACTACCCCCTTCTCCAGTCCCCCTGTCGTCAGCACCTCCTCCAGCAATGTGGAAGCTGGTTCTACTTGGAAGCTCTGTATCTCCTTTCTGGCAAAGTCTCGAACCAGCATGCATCTAAATATTTCCCACTGCTCCAGCCCACACTTCGCTCCCAGCTCCTTCAATCCTGCAAGATAACCCCCAAGAAATAAATCTTTTTGTGTTTTAATTCCTTTCTCCTCCCATCTCAGAAAATTTCCATCCCACTTCCCTGGCTTAAATCTATGGTCCTCCGAATCGGCATTCCCCTTGAAAATCAGGATAAATTAAAGGTGCATTCAATCTTGCAGTTTAAGGATAGAAAGTCGTAAGAGTTAGAATAAGACAGCAGCAATGAAAAAGACCATTGTGCCAGTCACAAATGTGACCAATTCATACTGTTGCTTTCGAACAGAAGTGGAGGACACACTGCGGACTATCAGCGTGGACAAAAAATGAAATCAAACCACTTATTCACTATCGAAAGAGAAAATGCTGGAAAATCTCAGCAGGTCTGACAGCATTGGTAGGGAGAGAAAAGAGCTTTGACAGAGTCATCGGACTCGAAACGTTAGCTCGTTTGAAAATGAAATGAAAATCGCTTATTGTCACGAGTAGGCTTCAATGAAGTTACTGTGAAAAGCCCCTAGTCGCCACATTCCGGCACCTGTTCGGGGAGGCTGGTACGGGAATTGAACCGTGCTGCTGGCCTGCCTTGGTCTGCTGTAAAAGCCAGCGATTTGGCCCAGTGTGCTAAATCAGCCTCTGGTTTCTCTCCCTACAGATGCTGCCAGACGTGCTGAGATTTTCCAGCATTTGCTCTTTCGTTTCAGATTCCAGCATCCGCAGTAATTTGCTTTTATCCACTTATTCACTACAGGTATCCATATTATTCACTTGGATAAAAATAATGCCCCATGAAATACAAAGTATACAAACCAGGACAATTCCAGGTATAAGTGATTCGCCAGAGAAATAAACTGAGTTAACATTTGAGTGCATATGACTCTTCTTTAGTGCTGAAGAGGGGTAGGAATGTGATATATAGTTTTGGAGGGGTGTTGAGAAAGTGGATCAAAATAAGTCAGAGATAGGTTGGGCCTGATGAGAGAGGCCATAGACTCAAGACAAAGGGAGTGTTAATGGCAACATTAAAGACTAAAGATGATGTTGATAGTGGTATAAAGGGAAGATATCAGAATGTGTTAATAAGAGGACAAGGTGAGTGCAGAGTGAAAACAAAGTGACAGATGGTCCAGTAGGAGAGGTTTATGTTGGGAAAAATAATTTTAAAAAATCAAATGGAGAACAAATTTCAGTTTAAAGTTATTGAACTCAATGTTGAGTCCAGAAGGCTGTAAGGTGCATAATTGTAAAATTAGGTGTTGTTCCTCCAGGTTGCATTGGGCTTCACTGGAACATTGCAGCAGGCCGAGGACAGACATGTGAACACGAGAGAGCAAGATGACGAGTTCAAGCGACAGGAAGATTGGGGTCATGCTTGCGGACTGAGCGAGGACAAAGCAGACACCCAGTCTGCATTTAGTCTCCACAACATAAAGAAGACTGCATCGGGATCAGCGAATACAGTCGACCAAATTGAAGGAGGTGCGAGTGAATTCACCTGTTTGGGGCCTTGTACAGCGAGGAGGGAGAATCATAGAATTTACAGTGCAGGAGGCCATTTGGCCCATGAGTCTGCACCAGCCTTTGGAAAGAGCACCCTACCTAAGCCCAAACCTCCACATTATCACCGTAACAGTAACCCCACCTAATTTTTCAGACACAAAAGGGCAATTTAGCATGGCCAGTCCACCTAACCTGCACATCTTTGGACTGAGAGAGAAAGTGCAAACTCCACACAGTCACCAAGGCCGGAATTGAACCAGGGTCCCTGGGGCTGTGAGATAGCAGTGCTAATCACCGAGCTGTCCAGTGGTTAGCACTGGTGAAGGTGATGGGGCAGGTTTGCACCTTCTCTGATTGCATGGGAAGGTGCTGTAGGAAGGAAATGAAAGGTAGGAGTGATGGAGGAGCGGACAAGGGTGTCACGGAGGGAGTGGTAAGGGGAAGATGTGTTTTGTGTTTACATCACAGAGTTGGTGGAAATGGCAAAGGATGATTCTTTGAATGCGGAGGCTGCTGGGGTGAAAAGTGAGGACGGGGGGACCCTATCGGTTCTGGGAGGGAGGGGAAGGGATGACGGTAGAGGTACAGGAGATGGGTCAGATGAAATTGAGTGTCCTGTCAACCACAGTGGAGGAGAACTTCGGTTGAGGAAAATGGAAGACATGTCAGAAGCACTCTTTTCAAAGGTGGCATCATTGGAACAGGTTAAGGGCGGCACAGTGGTTAGAACACCTGCCTCACTGCGCAATGGACGCGAGTTTGATCATGGCCCCAGGTTACTGTCCATGTGAAGTTTGCACGAAAATTGTCCCTTAATTGGGAAAAAAACATAATTGGAACAGATGCAACAGAGGCAGATAAACTGATAGCTTTGTCAATCTCTCCTTAGCTCCCACCTATCTCTGACCTATCCTGCTCCACTTCCTCCATGCTCCTTTCTTAACAACATAATTCATCACAATTCTACCCTTTTTCAGCTCTGAAGAGGCACATGGACTCAAAACATAACTCCTCCACCGATGCTGCCAGACCTGCTGAGTTCTTCCAGAATTTTCTGTTTTTATTTCAGATTTCCAGCATCCGCAGTATTTTTACTTTTTGAGGGGGGTGGGGAAGAGAGAGAGAGAGAGAGAGGGAAGAGAGAGAGTGAGAAAAAGGCAAGAATAGCCAGTGATCTCTGCTAGGAAATACACATGTGATAATCCGATAAGGATAAGACCAGATTTGGCTGGGATATAGTTTGCATTTGTGCCAACATTCAAAAGAGCTTGGACTGATACATGTGGAATGAATATTCGGTCAACATGCTGGAGGGTTGTTGACATCCGTTGAATTATATGAGTCAGCAATCTCAGGAGAGGGAGGTTAAGAAAAAGGGGGAATAAAAAGAAAATAGGAAAAAAGATATGCCCTAAAGTTCAGTATTAACACATTAAAATTATTTTTACAAAAACAAAAATAATTTGAGGAGAGGCTTCAAATTAGTAACTACGCAGAAAACGAAAATTCTTCTTTGATTCTTCCTCACCTTCACAAAAAATTAGTTCAGCGCGATATAGTGTAAGCTAATTAAAAGTCAATTTAATAGAGGTTATTTAGGAGATACATTTCCTCAGATCACACAATAGTTAATACATAAAATTCCTTTGTGCTTTTTAATGCTATTTAATGGAATAAAGGTATTAATTCAATTTTAAAAGTTTTAAATGGATAAATTGCAGTAAAACAGTATAAATTAATTTCAACACATACATGTTCACCAATATTACCTGAGGAAATTGAAACGCTGACAACTGGGAAAGTGGGAGCGGATACCTCAGGCTGCCGAACAGGCTTGGGAGGAAAGATGCATTTGCATTGAACACAATTGTTCAAAAAGGATTAAATGAATGTGGGCCCCCTCCCCCACAAATACACTATAACCCACTTCTCTCCAATATAGTCACATCCCAGATGTACATGTTAGGTGGATCTGCCACACTGTCCCTTAATTGGAAAATGAATAATTGGGTACTCTAAATTTTAAAAAAATATTGTCACATTCCAGAAGTCTGAATCAGTCCTAAAAGCTCTGAAACTTCTCTATACCCACCCCCCAACCGAAGATATACTACTTCAGCAACTATTATAGAATTTACAGTGCAGGAGGTCATTCGGCCCATCGAGTCTGCACCGGCTCTTGGAAAGAGCACCCTACCCAAGGTCAACACCTCCACCCTATCCCCATAACCCAGTAACCCCACCCAACACTAAGGGCAATTTTGGACACTAAGGGCAATTTATCATGGCCAATCCACCTAACCTGCACATCTTTGGACTGTGGGAGAAAACCGGAGCACCCGGAGGAAACCCACGCACACACAGGGAGGATGTGCAGACTCCGCACACACAGTGACCCAAGCCGGAATCGAACCTGGGACCCTGGAGCTGTGAAGCAATTGTGCTAACCACCATGCTACCGTGCTGCCCTAAATTTTTTATTCACAAATTATTATTCACAAGGACAGCTCAACTACAATTCCTATACACTGAAGGTCACATGGTGCTTTAAGTTACTTGCTCATGTGCATATTCCCACAGTTTCCATTGGTTAGAGATTCTGAAGCTATGGGGCACAAGCTCAGGTTAGGAGGTCAATTGTTCAAGCTTGCGATGAGGAGGAATTGCTTATTGAAAAACTTTCACATTTTTATAATTCTCTTCTCCAGAAGGGCTGTGGATGGCCAGTTGTTGACTGTATGCTATTTAAATCTAAGATAGGCAACTCAGTGCTAGGGCTTTATGGGAATTGGGGATATGGGAGAAGATAGAAGTGGGGCTTGGACACATTAAGTGACGAGCAGCCAGGATCTTACCAAATGGTGGTGAAGCTGATTTGAAAGGCTGTACAGCCTATTCCTGCTTCCAGTTCTTCTCATTTTCTCGGGAGTAAAGAAAGTCCTCATCTCAGACCCAAATAGCCAACACCTTATCTTACATGTACAGCAAGAAAAACAGCCTCTCACCATCTACGATGTCAAACTGCCTATGAATTTTATACTTTTTGAGGAGGTTACCTCTTATTCTTCTATACCCCAAGGAACGTAGGATCATTCTACATAATCTCAAAAGGGCAAACCCATCATCACAGGAATAAATTCAGTAACCTTTACCATTTTGCTCTCCATTCAAGGAATGTATTTCCTTTCTTCAATAAGACTGGCTGTTATTTAATCACTGCTGCCTTTCAAAAGGGGATGATATGGCAAAGCAAAAGGATGTGTTAATGGGACAAGTAAAGAATCAAAAAGGTGGGTTGAGAGGAGCTGCACAAGGCAATCACAATTATTATCTGCACTAGCTGTCTGAGAAAATGTGAGTAGTCTGCTAACTAATATTAAAATGCAAAATAGGTCCATTGACACTGCAGCCCTGAATTTCCTGGATTTATGCTTCAAGGATACCATCGGTAAGTTAGAATGAGAAATAGGGGGTGCAATTATTTCCTGGATCAGCTGATGCTGGCATGAGCGAAGAGTTTTTCAATCTAAAGACGGTTGAACGTTTCATAAGAAATTACTGCAGCTGGAAAAAGTTTCTGCGTACACTCCACTCACCTCGCTATTGGGAATGTTACACCACTGGCAAATTTTGAAATTCTGCCTGGTCACAGTGAAAGTTCCTCAGGAGCAGGTGGGACACATTCTATGGCCATGGAGAAGAATGGAGGGAAAGGGAGCAAGGTAAAATGAAGACAGGATTTCTTTAATATACCATCTTGAAAATTTACAGCACAAAGGGACTGTCTGGCTTATTGCATCACTGCAGCCAAATTGGAGCTAGCTAGCCTCATCCTACTTTCTAACTCTTGGTCCATAACCTTGTAGGTTACAGCATTACGTGTTTATCCAAGTAATTTAAAAATGAAATTAAGGTTTCTATCTCAATCAACCTTTCAGATAGTGAGTTCCAGACCCCTATTAACCATCTGAAAAATAATATCTCAACTCCCTTCCAAACCTTTTACCAATTATTTTAAAACAAGACTGCCTGATTATTGACCCCACAAAAGGAAAATAGTGCCTTTCTATCCACTCTATCTAGACTCTCTTATAATTTTATACACCTCAAGTAAATCTCCAATCAGCTTCCTTTGTTCCAAAGAAAACGCCTCCAATACCTGAAGAGAACCCCAAACAAATGTTTTAAATTTATAAAACTGTGAGGAAAGAACACTTCACCCTAGGAGTGAAGACTCTGACCAATAGGTACCTTTTATGTTAAAAAAAAACTTTAGTTTAAGAATTAACCACATTAACGTCAAAGAAATAACTTTACAATAATCAGTTAACTTAAACAAAAGGAAAAACTTTAATTTACTACCTATACATGGTACTAACTCTAAATAAGCAACTCAATACAGTTCAAATGCCACTTAGAAAGTTAACAAAACAGCTTTGCAGACCTTTGGAGAGAGTTCCTCTCAAGAGCAGATTGTGCACTTTTTTTAAAATTTAGAGTACTGAATTAATTTTTTCCAATTAAGGGGAAATCCACCTAATCTGCACAGTTTTGGATTGTGGGGGCAAGACCCACGCAAACACGGGGAGAATGTGCAAACTCAACACAGACAGTGACCCAGGGCCGGGATTGAATCTGGGACCTGGGCATTGTGAGGCAACAGTGCTAACCACTGTGCTGCCCTAGATGCTTAACCCAGCAAGCAGCATTTGGCAAAACTGCTGTTCAACTTCAATTCCTCAAGTTTTAGGTGGCCAGGATTAGGAAGGTGCTGTTGCAGAGAGGACGGCAGTCAGGGGGGTTCCGAATTTACTATTTTATTTACTGGCCGGCGAACGCGGAGAAGGTGAGGAGCTGGGTTAGACCAGGGCCGGGGGGGGGGGGGGTGGAATTCCCAGTGGGTCAGAATGGAGGATAGTTTGTGTAGGGGGTCGGGGTTGAGGCGGATGGCAAAAGCACCGCTCCCGATGACCCCGGAGAAATAATCAGGGAGTCCGGTAGCAGTAGCGACGTTGAAAATCTGGAGGCAGTTGCGCCAGCACTTTAGGCTGGGGGTGGGGGGTCAAGGGAAATGCCGATCTGGGGGAAATCCCAGATTTGAGCCGGGGAAGTGGGATATGAGTTTTCGGAAATGAGAGAGAAGGGAGTCAGGGCATTAAAGGAATTGTTTCAGGCCGGTTTGCGGGATTGAAGGAGCTGGGTCAAAATATGGGTTGGGGCAGGGGGATATGTTTAGGTATATGCAGGTCCGAGATTTCGCTAAGAAGGAAATACAGAGCTCTCCAGTGGCGCCGGCCTCCACCACATTCATATGTTTTGGTCCTGTCCAAAGCTGGAGGGGTATTGGAGGGAGGTGTTCAGGGTAATTTCAAAGGCAGTACATGTGAGAATTGAGCCGGATCCTCTAGAGGCCAGATTCGGGGTATCAGATCGGCCAGGGTTGGAAGTGGGTGCGGAGGCAGGTGTTTCAGCCTTCGGCTGATCGGCCGAAGGTGGATCCTGTTGGCGTGGAGGTCAGTCTCTCCACCCTGTGGTCTGGCGTGGCGATCTGTTGGGAGTTTTTAAACATCCGAGAAGGTGAATTTTGAGTTGAGGGGAAGGATAGAAGGGTTCTACAATTCATGAGCTTTGTTCATTATGCACTTTCAAGAATTGGATGACATCGAACATGGGGGGGGGGGGGGGGGGAAGAGATGGGTGTTGAGGGTGGGGGGTTTGGACTGTGTATGTCATTGATGACTATGTATGGGTCGATGGTGGATTCCTGAATCCTTTTCTTTAATGTTTGTATTTAAAATGTTGAGGTGTTGAGGATTGTCTGGAAGTTGGTGGGAGGAAGGAATTGTTGGCCAGGGGATTGACATTGTATTTATTACCGTTGGCTGTTTGTTGGTGAATGTAAATTTGGATGAAAATGTGAAAAAGGAGAATAAAAATATAAAAAAAAAATCCTAGTGTCTTGTTAGACTCGAATTCTATTAAAAACTTCTAAACTACAGATGGACCTGGATCCTCCCATCAATTACATCATCTGTATCCCACTAAAATGTCACACAACTTGATTAGCTAGGACAAATACAACCTCTCATGAATGATCTACTCCTCAGGAAATCTCCAGCAATCATAACAATATCCCATTAGCCCACTATATGTAAACAAGTAAATGGTTAGACTCAATCATGACCTCCCTTTTGACGACTTCTCAGCAAACACAGTCTGGATACCTTAACTTAGATTCTTGAATAATATTACTACAAAAAATATATACTTTAATCCAGGTTTAAAACTTTACTGCAACACATGTGAAATACAATATATATAAAATTCTACACTCATCACACAACATTCTCTAGTCCTGGCAACATCCTCCAAAATCTCCTCTGTACATTGTCTCGTGCATGACTTATTCCCGTAATGTAGTATCTAGAACTGTATGCTGTACTCTTCTAGCCAAGACTAATTAGTGCTTTATACAGTTCTAGCATAACTTCTCTGGCTTCTTTATTCTCTACCTGACTAATAAAGGCAAATATCTTGTATACCTCTTAATCACCTTATCTACCTGCTCTACTACTTTGAATATATTTGGACATGCACTTGTTCCTTTTCTCCTCTACACACTGTATCCTGCTATTATTTGGGTATTCTTTGGTTTGACCTCCCAAGATTCATTAATGCAGTGATGGGCAACCTTGGCTAGTAAGTGGGCCATGTGAGTGACCCTTCTTCATCTCGGTGGGCTGCAAAATTGAAATCAGGTCTGTTCACTAATCATGATCCCATGAATAAGATTAAATATATTTAATACATGCCGTATTTCATAATGAGTTCTAGAAAATGCTTCAACATTTACATATTAATAAAACTTTCATCAACTTCAAATGGTAAAAACAAAATAAATATTTACACTGGGATGCAGAATGAGTGCACGGCACACAGTCAATGTATGGGCTTTTCACAGAAACTTAATTGAAGCCTACTTGTGACAATAAGCAATTATTATTATTATTTTTCACAATTAGAAGGCAAGAACAAAGAACAACACAGCACAGGAACAGGTCCTTCGGCCCTCCAAGCCTGTACCGGTCATGATACCACCCTTGGCTAAAGCCCTCAGCACTTCCTAGTGCCGTATTCCCTTTACACCTATCCTATCCATGTATTTGCCAAGATATCTTTTGAAAGTCATTAATGTATCTGCTTCCACAACTTTACTTTACTTGCCTTGCATTATGTGCACATCACTTCAGTCATACTGGTAGAACATCAGAATAATGTGGCAATCCTGCATGTGGGCAACAGCCAACAAAATGTCTTGTGGGTCGGAACCTAGATGGACTGCATGTGGCCACAGGTTGCCCACAGCTGCACTCTGGTCATAGGGTGCGATCTAACCCAAAAAAATATAGACTCTGTTCTGGGCAGGAAGCGCCTGCAATCTAATGGCACTGTTGCTATTATCGGCCCCTGCAGGGAACAGCCCCCCCTGCCTCCGAGGACGCGCTGAGCGTCATTTCCTGCACTGAGGAGCTCCGACAAGCAGCGCTCTTCAGTGCAGGAAGAGATCATCTCTCGACCCCCCTCCCCCGATGCAACCCCTGTACTGCTGCAATCACCTGCTGGAGAGTCCTCGAGCCCCCCTCACCCCGTACCCCATCATATACTGGCAGGGAACCCTCTCGATCGCCGGCATGGCAAAATGCCAGCGTGACACCTTGCCACTGCCAGCACCACCGAGACAACCTCCATGCCAGCATGCCTGGTCCCAGTTTGTGGTGACCGGTACTAAATCAACACTCGGCTCGGGTCTCCTTGGCGGGCCAATAGATGCCGGGCAACCGTTTGATCTAGTGCCAGTACAGCTGTGGGTTTTTAAACTCACTTAACCACGCGAGACTGGGTCCTGCCCATTGATGGTTCTCACGCACGCCAGATCTCATAAGGCGTAACGGCCGTCGGAAATCCTGGGAGAGGCCTCCGGGGATCCATCGGCTGAGTCCTTCCCCGATTCCGGCTGGACAAGGCCGGTAAACCGTACCCATAGTATTTGGCACTCTTCTTCCCACTGACTAGTTCCTGATTTTCTCCTACAGTATACACCCGTCTTCCTCACTAAAAATAACACGGGAAATTTTTGTAACAGCTGTCCCTTTTTTTTTTAAATTTAGAGTACCCAATTAATTTTTTCCAATTAAGGGGCAATTTAGCGTGGCTAATCCACCTAGCCTGCACATTTTTTGGGTTGTGGTGGCGAAACCCACATAAACATGGGGAGAATGTGCAACCTCCATATGGACAGTGACCCATGGCTTCTCCAACCTTTAAAAAAAATAAATAAATTTAGAGTATCCAGTTATTTTCTTTAATTAACAGGCAATTTAGCATGGCCAATCCACCTACCCTGCGCATCTTTGGGTTGGGAGGTGAAACCCACGCAGACATGAGAGAATGTGCAAACTCCATACGGACAGTGACCCAGGGCCGGGATTCAAACCCGGGTCCTCAGCGCCGCAGTCCCAGTGCTAACCACTGCGCCACATGCTGCCCTCCAGGTGTCCCTTTTAATCATGCCCCTAACACTGAAGTTTATTGATATACATCACAAAAAGCAAGGAATGTGGTCCTAAGCCCCACGGAGCCCCAATGGAACAGCCTACTAGTTACAAAAACACTTGAAAAAGTTTTGAAAGTATTCAATCTTTGTGTGATGCCTGCACCTGCAGAAAATAGTGAATCTTACACCATCGGTCGTCAGCGAGCTGACTTTTACAAAATAATTCCTCATTGCACTTCTGGAACTCACATGAAGCAATATTCATTTTCCCTGTTGTCCTTGTACTACATACTCTCCTCTTCACTATCCCTCTCTTTGCTATATGACGCGGAGTGGGAAATTGCAGACACTCCTTTTTGCAATAAACTAATCTTCGTTTAAACATAGAAACCCCATAGTGCAGAAGGAGGCCATTCAACCCATCAAGTCTGCACCGGCCCTTGGAAAGAGCACCCTACTTAAGCCCATGCCTCCACCCTATCTCCATAACCCAGTAACCCCACCTCACCTTTTTGGACATGAAGGGCAACTTTGCAGGGCCAATCCACCTAACCTGCACATCTTTAGACTGTGGGAAGAAACCGGAGCACCCGGAGGACACCCACACAGACACGGGGACAATGTGCAAACTCCATACAGACAGTCACTCGAGGCCGGAATTGGACCCAGGTCCCTGGAGCTGTGAGGCAGCAGTGCTAACCATTGTGCCACTGTGGCGCCATGAGTTAATCCTAAATTGAATTTGCTGTGGTGTTATTGGATCAGACAAAAGCCAAGGGGTTGGGAAAGATGCCACCGCTTATTCTAAAAAGAATTCAAAACACCTTCTGCTAATGGACAGGTGGTACGGGGGTGGGGGGGGGGGGGGGGGGGGGGGGGG
This sequence comes from Scyliorhinus canicula, assembly GCF_902713615.1. Classification (NCBI taxonomy): domain Eukaryota; kingdom Metazoa; phylum Chordata; class Chondrichthyes; order Carcharhiniformes; family Scyliorhinidae; genus Scyliorhinus; species Scyliorhinus canicula. Next base: position 113,151,395 of record NC_052161.1, on the reverse strand, counting down.
GGGGGGGGGGGGTGCTGTTTGAACCGACAGAAAGTACAGAAATCCTTCAGTTCAACACTTTTATAAAGAAAAAAAAATTACACTCCATGCTTCCGGTTTTTAAAAAACTGTCCATTTTACAAAAGTACTTATCCCTATCAGACAAATTATTTGCATATTTTGTTTTAGAAAATCATAATCTAGTCCCAGCGATTGTAAGTATGCCAATTTCAGACTGAACACAAATCAGTACAAAAGCATAAATATAAATTACAACTCAATTTGGCCCAAGTAGTGTGCCAGCGTTCTTTACACAAGTGCTGACAGTAGCACCATATCCGAGCAGCATCATATCCTGGGATCTCACAGGGTGACATTTTTTGAATTTGCATTTCAAAATATTGAAATATAATTTACAATTTTACAAGAGAGACTATTGAAATACTTGTAGTTTGGCAACAATTTGGGGATGAAATTGGTCTAACTCAACAGTGCAGAAATCGGTTCAAAGTGAAAGCTTCTTTCATCATGCTTGATCTTCTCTCTAGCAGAAGGACGTTAAAACTCTGAGACTTGTTTCATAGTCAGATTGTCACTTTTAGTTGGTTTGCATTTAAAAATCTTGGCAATATTTTCCAAATCCATGGAAAAGTTAAAACCGGCAGTGAAAAATTGACTGCTGATTTGACACAAATCAGTTTTGAGCTGGTAGTATTGACTAATGGCATCCGCTTTATTAAACAATCACATGACAAAAAGTGAGCATATTTTCTTGCTGAATTAAACATGCAAGTTTACATCTACAAGTTTGCTGATGACACAACCATAGATGAGTCAGAGTACAGGAAGGAGATAGAGAACCTAGTGGAGTGGTGCAACATCCCTCAATGTCAGCAAAACTAAAGAGGTGGTCATTGACTTCAGGAAGCAAAGTATCATACACACAGGGCCGGTGCTAGGAATTGCGGGCCCAATTAGAAAAGTGATGGCGGGGCCCTTACTCTACAAAAGTAAAAATGTATGTATGTTTATATTTCGTGTAGTATGCTCGTCTTTAACCAAAAAAAAACATTAAATGCTTGATATACTAAAATTTTGAAACTTACTTACCCGGGCGGAAGGATTTGGCGGCGCAGGGCTGAAGGATTTGTCGACGGTAATGCGGTGCATTCCCCAAAAGTAAAAACTACCCTATAGTTCCTCTTAGAATACAGAAAAGGCTTCAAACGGTAACTCTGTCGCCGCTGGCACGGGGCCCCCTTAAGGTGCGGGGCCCAATTTGATGAAATTGGTCAAATAGGCTTAAAACCGGCCCTGCGTACACACCCCTGTCTGCATCAATGGGGCCGAGGTGGAGATGGTTGACAGCTTCAAATTCACAGGTCTGCACATCACCAACAATCTGTCCTTACCCACCCACATCAATGCTATGACCATGAAAACAGAAAGCAGCTATATTTTCCCAGGAAACTAAGGAAATTTGGCATGTCCACATTGACTCTTGCCAATTTTTACAGGTGCACCATAGAAAGCATCCTATCTGGCCTCATCACATCGTAGTGTGGCAACTGCTCAGCCCAAGATCATAGGAAACTACAGTCGTGAACACAACCTAGTCCATAACACGAATCCGCCTCCGATCCACTGACTCCGTCTACACCTCCCGCTGCCTTGGGAAAGTGGGCAGCATAATCAAAGACCTCTCCCACCCGGGCATTCACTCTTCCAACTTTTTCCATCGGGCAGGAGATACAAAAGTCTGAGAACATGCACTAACAGATTCTAAAAAAGCTTCTTCCCCGCCATTACCAGACTCCTAAATGACCCTCATATGGACTGATCTGATCATTTCTAACATCTTCTCTACTGAGCAGTACTGCACTCCTGCTTGTGTCTATGTATTTACGTTGTGTATTTAAGGCTACCCTACGTTTTTTCATGTATGGAATGATCGGTCTGGACTGTAAACAGAACAATATTTTTCACTGTACCTTGGTACATGTGACAATAAAACAATCAAAATTCAACAGTCTTGCTGCAGCGAGAGTTTTGTGAGCATCTAAGCTACCGTGGTTCTTGCATTTCTTCAGCCTTGCGGGGCACACCACTGAAGTCAGATCTAGCTTTTCAGGTAAATATGCAAGTACATATGTTCACAGGTGCAGCGGGGGGGGTGCAGGAAAATAAAGACCAGGGGCAGCATGTGGTGCAGTGGTTAGCACTGGGACTATGGCGCTGAGGACCCGGGTTCGAATCCCGGTCCTGGGTCACTGTCAGTGTGGAGTTTGCACATTCTCCCAGTGTCTGCGTGGGTTTCACCCCCGCAACCGAAATATGTGCAGGTTAGGTAGATTGGCCATGCTAAATTGCCCTTTAATTGGAAAAAAAAAAAATTGGGTATTCTAAGGTTATTAAAGATAAAGACCAGTCATTATATTGGAAACTTAAGGAAATATTGGGCAGAATTTTTAGATGATAGGTCCTTGTGGGTCAGGAACCAGATTACTGCTGGAATGGGCTTTCCGATGGCATGAGCAGCCAACATTTGAGTTTCCCAACCAGTGAGGATGAACGTGATGTGGCAAATCTGTCAACGGAAGAATTTCTAATTAAGGGACCCTGGTATGAGTCAAAAAGACTAAACTATATAATTGATTCCAGAGATGACAGCTACTTTGATGGTCACTGGCAAGCTTGCCCACCTGGTCCACCAGGAAGTTTGTTCAAGGAGGCTACAGTTGTCAGCTTCTGTAAAGTCTGAACCTCCTGAGACACTGGTGCACAGAGTGAGTTGATCCTCTGCCTGTGAACTGCGTTGGGAAGAGGGATGGGAGTGTCATGTGGCAACTTGTGCTGCTGCTGCCCCTGCTACTAATCCTCTTCTTCCTCACCAGAAGTGAATCATGTTGTGGTGACAGCTGATGGCAGGGAAGTATAAGGTGGTGAATGAAGTGCAAGGCAGGTAAACTGACTGCCAAGAAATTGGCAATTGTCTGTCAAGCAATGACAGCACATTTAGAAGTGTGCGGGTATCGGCCTTTGACCTGCGCATAGTTACATCTCTTCAATTTCACTGTTCAAAGCCTTCCCAAACTGACAGTTTCACTGATGAAGCATATAGCCTGCTGTGCACTCGCTTGGTTAACCCTGGTGACTTACTGACAACTCAGGAAATGTGTGTACTAGTTGTTAAAGTCAGAGTGGTCAGTTAAACAGCAGTTGGTTGCCTATTTGCATATGACAGTTACAAAGGGGTTCCACTCTCAGGTGAAACCCAGAGTGGATGGGACAATGTCACATTCCCAACTTGATGCTGTTTAGCACAGGGCTAAATTGCTGGCTTTGAAAACAGATCAAGCAGGCCAGCAGCACGGTTCGACTCCCGTAACAGCCTCCCCGAACAGGCGCCGGAATGCGGCGACTAGGGGTTTTTTCACAGTAACTTCATTTGAAGCCTACTCGTGACAATAAGTGATTTTCATTTTCATTTCATTTTAAGGGATTTAACTCTCGCCCTCACCCACAAAATGCTGAAGTCACAGAATCATGATGAACGATGATCTACTTCCATATATGAAAGAATTAAAATGCGCAGTCACATCAAGTATTCTCTTCTAGTTTTACAGATAATTACAACAACAAAAATAATTTTAGAGTGCCCAATTATTTTTTTCCAACTAAGGGCCAATTTAGCGTGGCCAATCCACCTAACCTACACCTCTGAGTTGTGGGGGTGAAACCCACGCAGACACTGGGAGAATGTGCAAACTCCACACAGGCAGTGACCGAGGACCGGGATTCAAACCCAGGTCCTCAGCGCCTTAGGCAACAGTGCGAACCACTGTGCCACGCGCCGCCCCCAATTACAACAAATGTACATAGAACATAGAACAGTACAGCACAGAACAGGCCCTTCGGCCCTCGATGTTGTGCCGAGCAATGATCACCCTACTTAAACCCACGTAACCCGTAACCCAACAATCCCCCCATTAACCTTACACTACGGGCAATTTAGCATGGCCAATCCACCTAACCCGCACATCTTTGGACTGTGGGAGGAAACCGGAGCACCCGGAGGAAACCCACGCACACACGGGGAGGATGTGCAGACTCCGCACAGACAGTGACCCAGCCGGGAATCGAACCTGGGACCCTGGAGCTGTGAAGCATTGATGCTAACCACCATGCTACCGTGAGGCCCCATCACAGAAACTGGCTATTAAGCCCATCTGGAGTATGCTGGCACTTAGACTCCACGAGTTGTTCCCGCACTTCATTTAAAGCTATCAGCATATCATTCTATTCCTTTCTCCCTCAAGTGCTCAGCAAACTTTCTTTTCAGTATATCTAAGTTAGTTACCTATACTGCACTTTGGTAGCAAGTTCTACATTCCCTTCACTCTCTGGATAAAGTAGTTCTGTATTCTGACTATCTTGTATTTACAGCCCCAGTTTTGGACTTGCCCCAAAGTGAAAATGTTTTCTACACTTGCCCAATCAAAATTTGTTATTTTTTAAAGGCACATCTCAAGTTTTCTTTTTAGAGGAACGAGATCCAGCCTGTTCCCCATCTCCTCTTCATCCTTTTTACAGTATGCAGACCAGAATTCTATATTCAAAGACCCTAACTTAATTTCATTATTTCCTTACTAGCTTGGTGCCAGTTTTGTGCATGTTTTCTTTTCTATTTCTGGGAAACAGCTCACTATTAAATTCTGGCTATGTAAAGTGGAAGCACCTCTGCAATAAAACCAAACGCTCAATTTCTGCACCTGTCAGAGAAATTAACTACTTGAACACCTAGTATTAAATCTTTTTAGCCTATTTTCTTGGAAGATGTTGACAGGGGTTTTTGCTTTTGCAGTTGACGGCACAAAGGTTTCCACCCATTAAAAGAAACAGACAATAAATCAACAATAAAAACAGACAAAAGTAGAAAAACTAAGGTTTGTGTTTCTATTATCTGTACTTCCCTTAGTCTTATCCATTTATATCTCAAATGCTTGCAATTAAAATTGTTGTATTTTATGGTTTCAATTCTGCAGACCGTCTGAATGTATTTTCCAGATCCAAGAAAGAAATTTGAGTGCTGACTGCTTTGCAAACTTCTGCAGTGTCCTCCCCTCTCCTGAAGTCATTGTTTCTTACAGAAATAGTTTAATGCCATTTGACACCTTGTTCAAGTAACACAGACACACAAGCACATTTGTCAGCAGACTAATCTACCACAATACCATCAAAGCCAAACCCATTTCTGCCCTCAACTGACATCTGCATGCGCACGTGATCCAGAACGAGGTCACTGGAGGGCAATCAGGAATAGGTATTCCTGCTTAATAATTTTCCCACCCTAGTTTGGGGCACCAAAGTCAATTATTGTACCCAAACAACCCAGATGAGGCCTACCAACTCAGCAGATGAAATTGGGCCTTCAGGTCGATATTACGCTCAACATTACATGTGTGGAATTTATTTTCAAGATATGGCATGTATGGAATCCGAAGAGGATTTTTTTTGCAATTGTCAAAATATGGAGCACAGATGCAAAGGATTATTCTTCAGAATGGCTTTCCATTAACTATTTTAAATCGACTTCCGAAAAATTATAAACATGTTGATCCGTGAAATTAAGAAAAATACATATTTAGTGCATACTAATATCAATTTCCTTGACAGCTATTAAATTAACTGGCATACATAGAGATAAAAGGTCTTGCAAGGCATAGATTTGGCATATGCTCATTTAAATTGATTTGACCTAATTAATGAACGTTTTATAAACTTTAAACATAGTACACACTTTTCACTTCACAAGGCTTGTAGCCCAAAGAGATCAAACTGAGCCCAATAATACTCTGATCATCACAGCTTAAGGAAGGAGAGAGAAAGGTGCTTACAAAAGAACAAAGTCAACACAGCCTTTCAACCTTAATGACACTGTTGGTCAAAAACTAAACTACTATCTAAATAAAACACAAAGCAGCAAATTTCAAATATTTGAACCGGTACATATAGTTAAGTGTCAGATTCTAGAATGCCAAAAGGCCTCTACCAGCACTAATATATATGCACGAGGAAAACATCAACATGACATGAACATTCCTTGCTATACAATACACCTGGAACAACTTGAAGCAAATTCCAGAAAGATCTGCAAATGTGCACTTCTCAAAAAATCTAAAAACTATTGAGTGAAAAGGGAAACAGAAGCTGCCACTGGCATCCAATGAAACGGGATTTTGCAGTACTGTGCCACAACAATGGCAAACTGTTATGGTTACGTAACTGTAAAGTTCTGGATAACTAAATACTATTGCAGGCAGTTTAAATGAGGAGAATGTAAAACTGCAGAATGCCATTTCAATGTTTCATCATTACTGCATTTTTAGGCTTTTTGCATTAGAATTGCAACAGTGCATTAGACCCTGTAACAATGGTCTGTCAACTTCAATTATTGGTGGATGTTTCCACATTATAGATTAAGTTCTTCAAAGCTGAACCATGGCTGAGAAACAGTATTTTGTCCTGTGTTACTGTAGGTGCAGTATTTAGTTGTGGCAACAAGGGGAATTCATGATGATAAAATCAAATGCATCATACAGCATTAAAAAGTATTGGATTGTGTGATTCCCACTGCAGTGGTACCAATGTTTTTTTACAAGAGCAATAACAATGTTTTCAGGTTCTTTAATGCTGCAGCCTATTCTTTAATACTTTCACTAGTCAGCAATGATCACAATAGAGAGCTCTTTGTAGCCTATTCAATTTAGAAACCTAGCCAACTAGTCATATGTGAAAACATGTTCTAGTCTTTGGATTGCCTACAAATAAAAATGTCCCAATAAAATGGAAGCCAGTGGTTCTGTCCTCCCCTAAAACCGCTGCAAGCTGCTTCAGAAAATAAACCATAGAACTGCAGAAAGGCATCCACAAATTATCTTTTCACTTCCTTTCACCTCCCCACCCACCCGAGATAAGTGTCTGGTCTCTACTCACTTACCATCCTCATGAAAGCATACACTAAGCAGCACTAGTAGCGTAGGCACACAATGCTACCAATAATATTAAACTGCATACTTCATATACATGCATCCATCATAAGTTCATTAATAAACCAAATACTTGTATGGTAATCACACGCCTGGCACAAAGTTTAATCAAATAAATATTTCTGTAGGGTTAAATATATCATCCATTTAAGCCAAATTCATTTTAGAATAATAAAAATCAGATTCGGAAGCTATTTTATATTGCTGAAAAAAAGACATTAACTTGTATCAGGATATTCGCAAGTTTAAAGACGTTGCCATGGGGAATGCACCACTTGATGGTGACCAACAGTGCCAAGCACTATTTGAAATATAAACCAGCCAGCTCAACTTCAATTGGTCAAAGCATTGTGCTGAGGAATGAATCAGTGAATGGCAGCTACTTATTTTGTTTAGCTGAAACAGGCACTATTTATGTTCTTTCGGTCTGCAAAGAACGGGGTCCTGTGCATTAATATATGCAGTTTCCAGTTCACCCAAATGGTTCAGTGTAATTTTTACCATACTGAGGATTATTTTGAAAATGTTGTCCAATCGCACATATCATCTAATGTTGGACACAAATTAGAATTTTGCAAGAATGAGCTGGTTGGGTTTGGTCTGTAAATTTCCCCTCTGTTTGATATGATCCTCCAGTGTTTGGGACGTATGACCCAAATGCCTTGCATCACTGGTATTAAAATTCAAATAACTCATTACTTAATGGGATACTGATGATGTAATTAATGGGTGGTGTCAGGTCTGTCTGTGGTTTTGGCAGTTTTGCCATAGGACTCGAGTCTAACAAGACAAAAAGATTTTCAGATTCTTCCTGTAAGGGTCTTTCTCCAAAGAGAACAGCAAGCCACCCTGAATGCTAACTTTACTTATGAGTGAATTTTGAACTGTATTGGGTTTCTTGGTTGGAATATATACAGCGTAAAATTATCTGGTCAGGGTACCAATATCCCACAGGATGTTTTGATGCCTCTACCATTCAGGGTCCACTTGCCAACCAATCAGCACTCTCTTCTCATACATTACAAATTTGTAGTTTCACAAGATGAAACGCTTCAACAAAAAATGTCTCTCTTTTTCAGTAATACTCAAGTTCTGTCATAAAAAATGACTATTTATATTTAATATGAAAGGAATAGCAGACATCACAAGAACATAAGGTGGCAGAATGGACGGCTGAAAGTCAACACAAAAAGCATTAAGTGAGAAATCTTGGATTGTCACTGGACTAGTAATGCAGAGACCCATAATTATGCTCTGGGGACCTGGGTTTGAAACCCATCCAGCAGATGATGGAATTGGAATTCGATAAAAATCTCAATGATGACCATGAAGCCACTGTCAATTGCCATAAAAACTCATCTGGTTCACTAATGCCCTTTATTGGAAGAAATCTGCTGTTCTTATCTGCCCCACATGTGAGTCCAGACCCACAGCACTATGGTTGACTCTGCATGCTCTTGGAAATGGCATGGTAAGTCACTCCAGTTGTATAAAACGACTACAAAGCCAATCAAATGGAATGAAGCTGGATGGACATAAAGGCATCAACTAGGCACCTGAAACGACAATTCAAACCCAGCCCCGTCGACCATGCAAGGTTCTCCTCACTAACATCTGATGGCTTGTGCCAAAATTGGGAAAGCACTCCACAGACTAGTCATACAACAAGCTGACATAGTCATAGTCACGGGATGATACTTTCAGAAAATGTCCCAGACACCACCCCTGGGTATAGCATGTCCTACCAGCAGGACAGACGGAACAGAGGTGATGGCACTGTGCTATACAGTCAGGAGAAAATTGATCTGGGAATCAACTCCGGACCTTACAAAGTCTCATGGCTTAAGGGCAAGGAAACCTCCTGGCCATTCCAATGTACCGCCCCACCTCCAGGTGATGAATCGATATTCCTCCAAATTGATCTCAGGGAGTTAACGCACATCGACAAGAGTGGCTCAGCACTGAGGAACAGTGGTAGCACTGTGCATCACCTATAAGATGCCATGCAGGAACTCACCAAGACTCTATAAGGCAGCACCAAGGAGAATAGATACTTGGGAACACCACCATCTGACAGTTTGCATTCAAGTCACTCACCAACTTGACTTTGAAATGTGTCACTGTTCCTTTACAGTCACTGGATCAAACTCTTCAGAACCCCTAAAGTGCAGGCGGCCAGTCGGCCCATCGAATCTGCACCGACCCTCTAAAAGAGTACCTTACCTAGGTCCACTCCCTTGCCCTAGTCCCATAACCCCATCTAACCTGCACATCTTTGGACTGTGGGAGGAAACCGGAGCACCCAAAATTGCAAGGATACAAGGAAAGAGCTGGAAAATGGGACCTACTAAGTTGTTCATTGAAACAGCCAGCATAGACTTGATGGGTCATACAATTCCACGACTCAATTACTTTCAATCCCTTGATAATATGAGTTGCCACGGTCATCAACTTCCAAATTTTTGCTGAAGTTGAGAACGTGACAATTTCTAGCATGCTGTATTTGTTCATTTTTGAGCAATAAAGATGTTATTTCAATTACACTGCTGTCTTGTTTTGCGTATCTGACTGGTGTGTGTTAATACTCAAGGGTTTCCATATATAGAAAGGTTTGAAAAGCACACATACGAACATACAAATTAGGAGTAGGCCACTTGGTCCCTGGAGCATGCTCCACCAATCAATAAGATCATGGCTGATAATTAAAACGAGTTAAGGACCAGTTTTCCTTCATTCCTAATTATAATCTATTTGTGTGCAACATACCAGTCAAGCACCATCTTGCCAATTATATCTTTAACATTAAAGTCACTGCCTCTTGAAACTGTGCAGATTACTGTAGGACTAGGATACTACTGTGACACGCTTTATGTTCCCTCAACAATTCCTCCCATTTGACTTCCGGTGGCGGCGATGACGTAGTAAGCCGCACATTCGGGAGCTCCCGTTTCAAACGGACTTTTCGGCTCTTTTTAGAGCCCAAAACGGAATTTTTTTCGACGTCTCCCGGTGGGAGAAGGTGTGCTGATCGACTTTCTCCGCATTTCATGACTCGAACTCGGAGTGGAAAGGGGGAAAAAAACGGCAGCAGCTCCCCAGAAAAAACGGGGGAAGGAATCCAAGATGGCGGCCGGTGGAGCTCCAGAGGAGTGGAAGCAGTGGGCCCAGGAGCAGCAAGCTGCTCTCCTGCGCCGTTTTGCAGATTTCAAGGCTGAGGTACTGAGCTCTCTGCAGGAAACAAACAAAAGGCTCTCGGAGATTCAGACGACCCAGGGTGCTGCCATCAAGGCATTGCAGACGCAGACCACTGAATGAGAGGAGGAGGCCGTGGTCCTCGTGAGTAAGGTGGAGGGGCACGAGGCACTCCACAAGAAGTGGCAGGACCGCTTCGAGGAGCTTGATCACCGCATGAGGTGGAAAAATCTGAGGATCTTGGGCCCTGCGGAGGGGCTGGAGGGGTCGGATCTGACAACCTACGTGGCTACGATGCTGAACTCGCTAGTGGGGGCCGATCTTTCCATCTGCCCCTGGGGCTGGAGGGAGCCCACAGGGTACTGGCCAGGAGGCCTAAGGAGAATGAACCCCCGCGTGCGGTGCTGGTGAGGTTCCACCGGTTCAGTGATCGGGAGTGTGTGCTGCGCTGGGCCAAGAAGGTGAAGAGCAGCAACTGGGAGAATGGGGTAGTACGGATCTACCAGGATTGGAGTGCGGAGGTGGCTAAGCGGCAGTCCGGGTTTAATCGGACGAAAGAAGTGCTCTACAAGAAGAAGATAAAGTTCGGAATGTTGCAGCCTGCGCGCCTGTGGGTAACTTATTTGGACCGGCATTATTATTTTGATTCCCCGGAGGAGGCGTGGGCCATCGTGCGGACAGAGAAACTGGACTCGAACTAGGGGTTGGGGGTCGGTTGTAATACTTTATTGCTAGTTTCTGCTGTTGCTGTGTTCTCTTTTTCTGTACTTTTGTAATTTTGATATGGTTATTTATTGGGGTGTTGTTCTGTTTTTTGTTGTGGGGCATTGTTTGAGTTTTGTATCTTGCGGGGAGGGTTGGGGGGGTTTGTTGTATTCTATATCGGGTTGGGGGTATGGAGTGGGGCTGGTATTTGGGAGCTGCGTCAGAAGGGTGTGGTGGGGCAGTGCGAAAGCGCGGGCTTTACTCTGGTATGCCGCGTTGCGGGGCTGGGGGGTGGAGATGATGACGGGGGGGCGGGGCCTTAACTGATTCTTCCCCGCGCTGGAGCGGTGCCTGGAGGAGGGATAGGATGGGGGATGATCCCACTTGGGGAGGGGTCGGGTTTTTGGTAGGAGTTTCCGGGGTCAGCAGAAGTTAGCTGACCCACGGAAGTACAATGGAGGACGGTTCGTGGCTAGGAGAGTTCCTAGCCTGGGGGGGGGGGGGGGGGGGGGGGAGAATACCGGGTTGCTGCTGGCAGGGTCAGGAAGGAGCTGGTGGGGGCCGGGGGGGACAGAGGTGAGGTGTTGTCGCTGTGGGGACTGGGTCGGGTGGGGGGTGCTGGCCTGGGGCGGGCTGGCCTGGGGCGGGCAGTCGACGGGCTATGGCTAGTCGACGGGGGAGGGGGGCGGGACGCCCTCTGATCCGGTTGGTCACCTGGAATGCGAGAGGATTGAATGGGCCGGTGAAGCGGTCGAGGGTACTTGCTCATCTGAGGGGGCTAAAGGCAGATGTGGCAATGTTCAGGAGACCCACCTGAAGGTGGCGGACCAGGTCCGTCTGAGCAAGGGGTGGGTGGGGCAGGTTTTCCACTCTGGGTTGGATGTGAAGAACCGGGGAGTGGCAATTCTGGTGGGGAAAAATGTGTTGTTTGAGGCATCTGAGGTGGTGGCGGATAAGGGGGGTAGGTATGTTATGGTTAGGGGCAGGCTACAAGGAGAGAAGGTGGTACTTGCTAGTGTGTATGCCCCAAATTGGGACGATGCGGGCTTTATGAGGCGAATGCTGGGACGGGTCCCGGATCTAGAGGCGGGAGGTCTGATTATGGGGGGGGGGGGGAACTTCAATACGGTGTTGGATCCTTCACTGGATTGGTCCAGCTCTAGGACGCGTAGGAGGCCGGCGGCGGCCAAGGTACTGAGAGGGTTTATGGACCAGATGGGAGGGGTGGATCCATGGAGGTTTATGAGGCCGAGGGCACGGGAGTACTCTTTCTTCTCCCACGTACATAGGGTCTATTCTCGGATAGACTTCTTCGTGGTGAGTAGGGGACTGATTCCGAGAGTGGAGGAGGCCGAATATTCGGCCATTGCAATCGCCGACCACGCTCCGCATTGGATAGAGTTGGAGATGGGGGAGGTGCGGGACCAGCGCCCGTTGTGGCGGTTGGATGTGGGGTTGTTGGCGGAGGAGGAGGTGTGTAGGAGGGTCCGGGCAAGTATTGAGGGGTACCTCGAGGTGAATGATACGGGGGAGGTCCAGGTGGGGATGGTCTGGGAAGCCCTGAAGGCAGTGATTCGTGGGGAGCTGATATCCATCCGGGCACACAGGATGAGGAGCAAGAGGGATAGGCTGGTGGGAAAGATGCTGGAGGTAGGCAGGAGGTATGCAGAGGCACCAGAGGCGGGACTGTTGGGGGAGAGGCGCAGCCTACAGGTTAAATTTGATTTGCTGACCACTAGAAAGGCGGAGGCACAGTGGAGGAAGGCACAAGGGGCAGTGTGTGAACATGGTGAAAAGGCGAGTAGGATGCTGGCTCATCAGCTCCGCAAGCGGGATGCGGCTAAGGAAATTGCTGGAGTGAGAGACAAGAGTGAGAATGTGGTGCGGAAGGGGGGGAAGAGGTGAATGAGGTCTTCAAGGACTTTTACGGGGAACTGTACCGGTCGGAGCCAACGGTGGAGAGGAGGGGAATGGAGAGGTTCCTCGACCGGCTTTCTTTCCCGAAGGTGCAGGAGGAACAGGTGGAGGGGTTGGGTGCGCCGATTGAGCTGGAGGAGCTAGTTAAGGGGATCGGGCAGATGCAGTCAGGGAAGGCGCCGGGGCCGGATGGGTTCCCGGTGGAATTTTATAAAAAGTTTGTGGACCTAGTGGGCCCCTTGCTGGTGCGGACACTTAATGAAGCGTGGGAAGGGGGGACTTTGCCCCCGATGATGTCGCGGGCGCTGATTTCGTTAATCTTAAAGAGGGACAAGGACCCCCAGCAGTGTGGTTCATCCAGGCCCATATCTCTCCTCAATGTGGATGCCAAGGTGCTGGCAAAAATCCTGACCACCAGGATAGAGGACTGTGTGCCAGGGGTTGTACACGAGGACCATAGGGTTTGTGAAGGGAAGGCAGCTGAACACGAATGTGCGGATATTGTTGAATGTCATCATGACGCCGGCGATTGAGGGGGAGGCTGAGATAGTGGTGGCGCTGGATGCAGAGAAGGCCTTCGATAGAGTGGAGTGGGGGTACTTATGGGAGGTGTTGGGGAGGTTTGGATTTGGTGAAGGGTTTATTAGATGGGTGAGGCTGCTATATGAGCCCCCGATGGCATGCGTGGCCACGAATGGGAGGAGGTCGGAGTACTTCCGGCTTTACCGAGGGACCAGGCAGGGTTGCCCCCTGTCCCCCTTGTTGTTTGCATTGGCAATCGAGCCATTGGCAATGGTGTTGAGGGATTCAGGGAGGTGGAGAGGTTTGGTACGAGGTGGAGAGGAACATAGGGTGTCATTGTATGCCGATGACCTGTTACTGTATGTGGCGGACCCGGTGGGAGTCTTGCCGGGGGTGATGGAGCTGCTAACTGAGTTTGGGACCTTTTCAGGCTATAAACTAAATTTAGGCAAGAGTGAGGTGTTTGTGGTGCACCCTGGAGACCAGGAGGAAGGAATTGGTAGGCTCCCGCTTAGGAGGGCAGGGGAGAGATTTAGGTACCTGGAGGTGCAGGTGGCCAGGGACTGGGGGACTCTTCACAAGCATAATTTCACCAGGCTTGTGGATCACATGGAGGAGGAGTTTAAGAGGTGGGACATGCTACCATTGTCGTTGGCAGGGAGGATGCAGTCCGTCAAAATGACGGTGCTTCCGAGGTTCTTGTTCCTCTTTCAGTGCCTGCCCATCTTCATCCCCAGGGCCTTCTTTAGGAGAGTGACTAGCAGTATTTTGAGCTTTGTGTGGGCACATGGGACTCCGAAAGTGAAGAGGGTTTTCCTGGAGCGAGGGAGGGATAGAGGCGGGCTGCCGCTGCCCAACCTTTTGGGGTACTATTGGGCGGCCAATGTGTCAATGGTGCGTAAATGGGTGATGGAGGGGGGGTGGCGTGGAAAAGAATGGAGATGGCGTCATGTAGAGGTACGAGCCTGGGTGCCTTGGCAATGGCGCCGTTGCCACTCTCTCCTAAGAGGTATACCACGAGCCCGGTGGTGGCGGCTCCATTGGGTGGAAATCATCGGTTCATCCCGGGGAACAATGATGGGGGATTTAGGGGGTGGCAAAGGGTGGGCATCAGTAAATTGAGGGACCTGTTTATTGGCGGGAGGTTTGCAGGCCTGGGGGAACTGGAAGATAAATTTGGGCTCCCCCAAGGGAACATGTTCAGATACTTGCAGGTAAAGGCGTTTGCTAGGCGGCAGGTAGAGGAGTTCCCTTTGCTGCCCTCGCGGGGGGCGATGGACAGAGTGCTTTCGGGGGTGTGGGTCGGAGAGGGGAAGGTGTCTGACATTTATAAGGTAATGCAAGAGGTGGAGGAGTCGTCAGTGGAGGAGCTGAAGGCTAAATGGGAGGGGGAACTTGGGGAGCAGATAGAGGACGGGACTTGGGCGGATGCCTTGGAGAGAGTCAACTCTTCCTCTTCATGTGCGAGGCTTAGTCTCATCCAATTCAAGGTGCTGCACCGGGCCCACATGTCCGGGACTAGGATGAGTAGGTTCTTTGGGGGTGAGAACAGGTGCACCAGGTGTTCGGGGAGTCCAGCGAATCATGCCCATATGTTCTGGGCATGCCCGGCACTGGAAGAATTCTGGAAGGGGGTGGCGGGGACGGTGTCGAGGGTGGTTGGATCCAGGGTCAAACCAGGGTGGGGACTCGCGATTTTTGGGGTTGCAGTGGAGCCGGGAGTGCAGGAGGCGAAAGAGGCCGGGGTCCTGGCCTTTGCCTCCCTAGTAGCCCGGCGGAGGATCTTGCTGCAGTGGAAGGATGCGAGGCCCCCAAGTGTGGAGACCTGGATCAGTCACATGGCGGGATTTATAAAATTGGAGAGGGTCAAATTTGCCCAGAGGGGATCAATACAAGGGTTCTATAAACGGTGGCAGCCTTTTCTGGACTTCCTGGCTCAAAGATAGGTATCTTGGTCAATAGCAGCAGCAACCCGGGGGGAGGAGGGGGGGGGGGGGGGGGGGGGGGGGGTGTTCCTTATTATAGTTTCTATTTTTTTTTCTCTACGGTTATGTGACTTAACATTGTGTTAATTTAAGTTGTTGTTAATATGTTGTGTTGTTCATTGAGGAGGGGCGAATGTTTATGATTGCCATCATTATTGTTATTGTTATTTTATTATGGTTCGATGTTGTATAAATTCAAAATTTTTCAATAAAAATTATTTAAAAAAAAAAAATTCCTCCCATTTATCAGAGAGACATTATAACCAATATAAAAATTGCTAACAAGTGGAAACTAGCATACTATTGTGTCAGTACAGAACATCCAAGACAAAAGAGATTTCCTGTCCCTTTGTCTTTCCGCATGCAACTGGTTCAACAGTGAACGATATTACCCAAGTTCCCTTGCTGCAAAATCTACCCAGTTTATAATGCAGGTAACATTTAGCAACAATGAGGCATCATGCAGCAGTGCATGTAGTTAGAAGTTAATATTGCAACAATCGATCTGGCGGGGATATTTCCTGATGCCCAGGAGAAGCTCTATAGAAATCAATGTTGGCGAAAGTACTTTCCTGTTCGGAATGAAAAAGTTGAGAGATAAGAACAATAGTGGCAGAACCAATGAAAGTTCTGTAAGCTGTTGACATTTATCTTTACCGCTGACAAACTTTACCATCAGCAGTATTCCCAAGGAAGCTCTGTTCAGACAGATTTGGTAGCTCACATGGTATTTACAGCACAATGTCATTATGTTATAACATTGCCTCTGATGCAATCTTGCTTCATACATATTATCACTGACTTGATGGCATATCATGCATTTACAAGGAATGCTGTCAGCCCGTGCCCAATTTTTTCATCGAGATAGACAACGAACTTACGATTAACTTATGACTAAAGACCTGGATTTCAAATATATTCTAGCAGCAAGGTATGGATAGGGATAATATATTTTTTATGGAATAACTTTATAGTCTCAGAATGAGAAAGATGCTGGTATAAAACATTGTGACATATTAATATACAAAGATCACTTTCAGAAATAAACATGGAAGAATAGCAACTAAAAAAGGTGAATGTAATGAAGCGCGAGTGTTAGTGGTAATCAATTGAAGGATTATAATCCCATTAACAATGTCAGGTTTTATCACTACATGAAACCTTAAATAAATTCCAACCAAATTTCATTTCTACTCAAAGGCGATGGTATTTCTGGGAAAATTTAGACGCCAACTTTTAGCCACAAAGTAAATGAATTGACGGATTTTAATCTGACACACATAAAAAGCTATGAAATCTCAAGAGCAAACTAATGCATGGGAATTTACCTAATCTCACATTCTTAAACTGCTGACTTTAGCTGCTGAGTGATTCTGGGGGCAATGGTCACCGTGCAGTACCTAATTTTAGTGATTTTTGTGTGTCAATCCAGACAGAAAGTGTTGCTTTGTTGCTTATTTGCACAGTGAAGCCTGGTCTTATCTTCATTTTTCAACAGGGATCACTGGGATGGTGATCAAGAGCTGATTTTCCATCTTTAGCCCAGGCAGGTTGATTTTACTGGCACCCAGTTGAGACTAGTTAATTCTGCAAAGACTAGTTAACTCTGCAAACATCAGGAAAATGATGGGCTCTTAAAATATCAGACATTATGGCACTTAGTCACGCAGTTACAGATCACTGCAACAATAACAGAAATAAGTTGAAAATCACCTTTTTATTTAGAAATTCTAAAGTTTACTTAAAATTAGAAGTCAATTCATTTCAAATCAACAAACTAAACCAGGGCTCTACATCAGTCAAATAATTCTATATTATTAATAGGATAAAAACAAAACACAAGTAATAAAACCACTAACCTTTTGGGTTTTCTTTTCATGCTTGGCAACGGAAAATTCCATAAATGGGGAAAAGAATAGCAGAAAATATATTGCACAACATTCTGATTGAAGGACTTTTGCCTGAAACTTTAACCTGGATTTTCCTTTTCAGATGATGGTGGGCATGCTGTGCATTTTCTGTTTAACTTTTTAAATTGTCAGATATTCTTGACTATCACCTTTAAAGCTGTTAAAACACTGTTGGTAGATTCCTCCCCCCCCCCCCCCCCCCCCCCCCCCCGCCGAAGCAAAAGGGAAAGCTCATTCAGACTGATGCGTCTTTCAGAACATTACCAGTCCAAGGTTATTTCTAGTTCTTACACAAGTTTAACTTCAATAATAGTGTAATTTAGATTTTGAAAATATTGAATGACAATTTGAAATCAAAGATTAAACATGCTCTGGGCACCCCTTACAGAAGAGGGACAAAGCAGGGCAGCACGGTGGCGCAGTGGTTAATACTGCTGCCTCACCGCATTGAGGTCCCAAGTTCGATCCGGATCACTGTCTGTGAGGAGTACATTTTCCTTGTGTTTGTGTGGGTTTCACCCTCACAGCGAAAAGATGTGCATGGTAAGTGGATTGGCCACGCCAAATTGCCCCTTTATTGGAAAAAATGAATTGGGTACTCTTTAAGAATTGGACGAAGCACAATACACCCATTCTGGAATTTCCTAAGTGTTGAAAATTCTCCATGTGAAATATCAAATGTTCCAATGAAATGCTGATATTCAAACTGCTTGGATTTTAAAATCACATTGTTCTTTGGAAGTTAATTAATGAATGACTTGAGAAGTCTATTCATGAATTGCTGAGCTATAGATTAGAAATGTTCAACTCCTCATCTATGCCAAGTTAGCTGACATCAGTTGGGGTGGCTAAAAGGGTCATCAGCATCCAGGCTGAGACTGAAGGATGTGAACAAATCAGCCAGTATTGCTGTTCCTGATCAGTATCCAGCAACTCCTGCTAAAGTATGGACAGATGAGGTTTGACCATGACACTCTACACAAGTAAATAGCTTCTCACCATTACAGTCAAGGCCATTCAAGGAAGTGATAGTCTCACAATTATTGCAACCCAGTGACACTGCTGATTTCTAAAGGAGAAGAAGGGGAAATTGGCACGGAATGGAATACAAATAATTTTTTTACAACATTGAAAAAAAACTGAGAATTTGGCATTGGAGAAGATAAGAGTTACCAACAAAGGAAGATATAAGCAACAACTCATACCTCATACCCTCAGAATGCCAATTTGACTGTGAAAAAAGTGAAAAGATTACCCAGAGTCAATTTGGTTCCTACCGTGGCACCATGGTGACACAATGGTTAGCACTGCCACTGCCTAGAGACCTGGGTTCGATTCCGGCCTGTGTGGGGGGAGTTTGCACGTTCTCCCAATGTATGCGTAGGTTTCCTCTGGGTGCTGCCATTTCCTCCCAGTCCAAAAGATGTCCAGGTTAGGTGGA
This sequence comes from Scyliorhinus canicula, assembly GCF_902713615.1. NCBI lineage: Eukaryota > Metazoa > Chordata > Chondrichthyes > Carcharhiniformes > Scyliorhinidae > Scyliorhinus > Scyliorhinus canicula. Next base: position 113,132,695 of record NC_052161.1, on the reverse strand, counting down.
TTGGCCATTCTAAATTTGTCACTTAGTGTCCAAGGATGTGCAGGTTGGGTTACGGGGATAGGGTAGGTGAGTGGGCAAGGTAGAGCACTCTTTCAGAGGATCGGTGCAGACTTGATGGGCCGAATGGCCTCCTTCTGTACTGTAGGGATTCTATAATTCTCAAAGCAGAAAGGTAACTTTCATTGTGTTGTGCAACTACTTCAGAATCCCATTTTCATCTTAACATGCGCCGTTATTCATTGCTTATATTCACAGGTAAAAACCTTTTTCAATAAAAGCTGTCCGATAGCAGACTTCTGCAGCACCTGAACAATTGCTGCAAAGAGTATCTTCCAACCTGGTTTCTGGCCTGATCTTTCCCAATGGCAAATGAGAAACTGGACCCCTTCCTTTGCTAACTAGTTTCTGAAATTCAAAATAAAATTAATCAGGCACGGAAGAGAACTTAACCCAAGTGGTACTGGGTTTAAATGCTCAGATTAAAGCTTCTCATAAATCCCAAAAGGAAAAAGACTCATCATTTAAAAGCATTTGCCACAAATTTAAAAGCATGCAAACGAGTGCTCAGGAGAGAAAGAGACAGACAGGCAAAGTCCTGTTTATCATTAACCACTCGGGGTCCACGTACAATTACGTACAACCTTCGTTTGTACAACCCATTGTCTGGATTATCACAGCATGTGGTGCCCAATTTGTGATGCAGAATCTCTTCCGAAACCCAGATATATGTGGGGGAGGGACACATGGGAAGAGAAAAATATGTGGGTGGAAAACAAGTGGCCACACTACATCAGGCAAGTACTTAACTTTCTTTTCCATTTAAAGAGTGAATGACACACACTCAGAGAGGGAATACATTTTTAACAATCCAGAAAGCACCCCAGCTACATTGAGCCAAATCTAAACCAGTTTTTCTCCAAATGTATGATGACTATTTAGTATTGCCACATTGGTGTAAAGTTTGGCATCACCTCAACTGGTAATTTTAAATTGTTCCAATGTAGACTTTGCACAACATCATGATCTAGTTTAATCATTTGAGACACACAGCAATCGAGTACGAAAAAACGTTTATACATCAAATTCTAATTATAGATTGATCCTTGAAAAACTGAGTTTTAGTTTACACATGTTCTCTTTGAGAATAAGGTTCCAGGCTTAGTTCCTCCTCCTGACCTGGCGGCTGACAAGGTACCGACAATCGGTTATCCCCCTTGTTGTTTACCTTGATCTACAATATTTCATTAGGCAAATGATCACTCAGCTTATCTGTTTCCAAAGTAAAACTTGCATGAAGCCCTTTCAGATGATTTAATATCTCTTACAATGGCTCGATTGTTTTAATTTTCTTTACACACATAACTTTACAATTCACTTGGAGATCTATATGGGGCTAAAAGAGTGGTGATCCTAGAGTTCTCGTAATCTGTTTGCACCCAGGAAAGCAAATACATGCCTCTGAGACACTGCAACAGATATGTTAACAAGAAAATCTGGCCAAACTGGAGTTGAAAATTAGATGTTAAACTGAATGATAACCATTTAATGCACTTAATAATTGTGATTTACAATGTGAATTACTAAATGCATAATGATGATCCCACATATAACTTTATCACAATAACAAGTTTTATTTTCCAATAACTGATCAATATTTAATTTTTGGCCAAGTTATTTAAGTGTACATATATCATCTACTTCCTACACAATGTTGAATATTAAACCCTACACAATGTTAAACATTAAACTGTAGAAATGTGAATGCTGCACAACAAATTTATATTAGATAGCTTTTTACAAAAATAGATTGAGAAAATAAATGCATTTATTTAAAACACTCCTCCAATCTATACAATTATGTGGAGATGCCGCCGTTGGACTGGGGTGAGCACAGTAAGAAGTCTTACAACACCAGGTTAAAGTCCAACAGGTGTATTTCGAATCACTAGCTTTCGGAGCACTGCTCCTTCCTCAGGTGAATGAAGAGGGAGGTTCCAGAAACACGCACATTATATTGTCGAGCGTCCTGAAGGCCGCCTTGGAGAACACTTACCCGGAGATCAGAGGGTGAATGCCCTTAACTGCTGAAGTGATCCCCGACTGGAAGGAAACATTCCTGCCTTGCGATTGTTGCACGATGTCCGTTCATCCATTGTCGCAGCACCTGCATGATCTCATCAATGTACCACGCTTCGGGACATCCTTTCCTGCAGCGGATGAGGTAGACAACATTGGCCGAGTCGCATGAGTATGCACCCCGTACCTGGTGGGTGGTGTTCTCACGTGTAATGGTGGTACTCATGTCGATGATCTCGTAAGTCATGCAGAGATTGCCATGGCAGGGTTGTGTGGTGTCATGGTCGCTCTTCTGAAGGCTGGGTAGGTTGCGGCAAACAATGGTTTGTTTGAGGTTGCGCGGTTGTTTGAAGGCAAGTAGTGGGGGTGTGGGGATGATCTTGGCAAAATGTTCATCTTCATCGATGACGTGTTGAAGGCTGCAACGATGATGTCATAGTTTCTCCACTCCGGGGAAAGTACTGGACGACGAAGGGTACTCTGTTGGTTGTGTCCCGTGTTTGTCGAGGAGACAGGTGCATTTTTTTGCTGTGGCGCGTTGGAACTGTTGATCGATGGGTCGAGCGCCATATCCCATACGTACAAGGGCATCTTTCAGCATCTGTAGATGTCTGTTACGCTCCTCCTTGTCTGAGCAGAGCTGTGTATATGGAGGGCTTGTCTATAGGGGTGGCTTAATGTGTTTAGGGTGGAAGCTGGAGAAGTGGAGCACAGTGAGGTTATCCGTGGGCTTGCGGTAAAGCAAAGTGCTGAGGTGACCGTCCTCGATGGAGATGAGTGTGTCCAACAATGCAATCGATTCTGGAGTAGTCCATGGTGAGTCTGATGGTGGGATGGAACTTACTGATGTCATCGGTAGCCATTTCAGTGATTCTTCGTCGTGGGTCAAAAGTAAAAAAATGTCATCAATGTATCTGGTGTATAACGTCGGTTGAATGTTCAGTGCGGTGAGGAGGTCTTGTTCAAACTTGTGCATGAAGATCTTGGCATGTTGAGGTGCGAATTTGGTCCCCTTGGCTGTTCCATATGTCTGGATGAAGAACTTGTTGTCGAAGGTGAAGACGTTGCGATCCAGAATGAAGCGGATGAGTTGCAGAATTGTGTCTGGAGATTGGCAGTTGTCGGTGTTGACTACTGAGGCGGAGAAACTACGACATCTTCTTTGCAGTCTTAAACACGTCATCGATGAAGACGGACATGTTGCCAAGGTCTCGACTTCTGGTGGCCACTATGAGGGAGTAGGTCGCACATTTAGTGGCCCCCGTCTCGGTCGGACCTTTGGACCTTTTCCCCCCGACTTGTTTGCGCCTTTGAGCGCAGAACTGGAAAGCAATAGTACTCCGGCACAGAGGTCCATACAGAATTGTATGGACCCAAGGTGCCGGAGGGACCGTAAACAGCAGAAGAAGTGGTTGAATAAGGGCACAGTAGAGGCTGTGAGAGGGACCAGCATGGCTGGTGTTCAGAGCAAGGCGCCGACAGCCCAGGCCACAATGGAGCAGCTGCTGCAGACAACGCAGGAGGGCTTTTTGGCTCTGAAGTGTGACAACTTGGAGCCGCTACAGAAATCAATTGACCGGATGGAAAAAAGGCTAGATGATCAGGTTGAGAAGCTCCAGCAGTTGGAGAAGTCAGTGGAGGAGTAGGCTGACTTTCAAAACGGTGGCGAATGTGGAGAGTCGGAGGACCAGCAAAAAGTGCTTCTGGAAAGGTTGGAGGACCTGGACAACAGATCTCATTGGCAGAACGTGAGAATCGTGGGCCTCCCGAAGGGGGTAGAGGGGCCGGACGCTGCACGTTTGTGGAGGGTATGTTTGGAACTTTTCCCCCTTTTCAGAAGTTGCTGGGGAACGAGGTGTTCCCGCACCCGCTGGTGGTGGACAGAGCACACAGAGTGCAGGTGAGGCAGCCGTGACGAGGGTGTCCCCCATGTGCAATGGTGGTACACTTTCACAGGTACCTGGACAAGGAACGGGTGCTGCAATGGGCAAAGAGCACACAAAGCTGCACTTGGGACAATACCACCCTGCGTGTTTACCAAGATTTGAGCGCTGAGGTGGCCAGGAGGAGGGGAGGCTACAGGCAGGTGAAGGAGATACTGTATAAAAACAAGTGAAATTCGGGCTGCTTTTTCTGGCGCAACTGTGGGTTACATATGAGGGTCAGCACCACTATTTCAAGGAACCCGAAGAGGCGATGGACTTTGTTAAGAAGGGCTGGCCCTGAGCGGAGGACGTTTGGACTCATGTCAGAACTTTTAAGTATATGTGGTGCCTCTCCCGTTTGGAAAATTTCCTGTATGTTTGGATCCGTTTTTGTTGTTTTTTGCGTGGTTTACCTGAATGTTTCCTTTTTGGGCTCTTTGATTAGTTGGAGCTTGGCTGGGGGGAAACTAATAAAGAAAACAATTAAAAGGGTTAGGTTAAGAGGGATGCTTATGGGGAACTTTGTGCAATCTTTTCTGTGTCCTTATGGGAAGGACTGAGAGTGCCTGTTGCTTCTTATCTCTTTCTTTTTTTTTGTCTTGTTTAACTTGAATTGTGCTTTTGTGGGGGCTGTTTATGATTTGTATAGAGTGTTTGCTTAAATAGAGCTGATGTGGGGAAGTGGTATCGATGGGTTGGGGAGGGGTGACTGGGAACAATGGGTGGGAGACGCGCTGGCACCGAGGCTGGGAGCCCAAGGCTAGCTCAGTGGGGCTAGTCAACGGAAGCCGACGAGGGGTGTGCGCATATAGTTAGATTAGAGCAGGGTTTGGGTGACAGGATGGTGTTGCTGGGGGGGGGGGGGGGGGGGGGGGGGAGAGAAAGAGTTATTCTGCTGACGGGGATGGAAACAGGGGATGCCCCCCAACCAGGCTGATCACTTGGAATGTTAGAGGGTTAAACGGACCAGTGAAGAGGGCGTGTGTGTTTGCGCATCTGCGGGTTCTGAAGGCGGACATAGTCATGCTGCGGGAGACGCACCTGAAAGTGGCAAACTAGGTTAGGTTAAGGCAAGGGAGTTCTCATACTACTCCCATGTCCACAAGGTGTATTCCCGAATTGACTACTTTGTTGTGAGTAGGGACCTGCTGGCCGGAATGGTGGGGGCAGAATACTCGGCAATTGTCATATCGGACCATGCTCCGCACTGGGTAGACATGCAGTTTTGTAAGGACAGCTTTCAGCTCCCACCATGGAGGCTGGAAGTTGGATTACTTGCGGACGAGGCGGTGTGTGAGAGGCTGAAGAAATGCATGTAGAATTACCTGCAGGTGAACGATACTGGAGAAGTCTCGGCAGCGGTGCTCTGGGAGGCGCTGAAGGCAGTGGTGAGAGGGGAGTTGATTTCAATCCGGGCGTACAGGGACAGGACAGACAGGGCAGAGACGGCCCGACTGATTAAGGAAATTCTACGGATGGACAGGAGTTATGCAGAATCCCCGAGGCCAGAGTTACTCAGGCAACGACAGAGGCGGCAGGCCAAATTTGGGGTGCTGACGACTACAGGCAAGGCTGTAGAGCAGCTTAGAAAGGTAAACGGCGCGATTTATGAGCACGAGAGAAGGCCACCAGAATGCTTGCGCAACAACTAAGGGGGAAGCAGCTGGCGAAATAGGGAGGGTAGTGGATGGAGAGGGTAATCTCGTGGGTGACACAAGGTCTTGAGGGACTTTTATAGGAAGCTGTACACTTCGGAAACCCCCGGGGGACCAGGGGGAATGAGGCGATCCTGGACGGACTGACCTTGCCAAGAGTGGGGACGTGCAAGAGTTGGTGGACGGACTGGGGGCCCTGGTCAGGATTGAAGAGGTATTGGGGGGCTTGAAGGTCATGCAGTCGGGCAAACCCCCGGGGCCAGACGGGTATCCGATGGGAGTTTTACAAAACATTTGCCGGGATAGTGGGGCCGGTACTGGTCTGGGTCTTTGACGAGGCAAGAGTCAGAGCAAGTTTACCCCCGACGATGTTGCAGGCCACCATCTTGCTTATTCTGAAACGGGATAAGGACCCGAAGGCTTGTGGGTCATACAGGTCGATCTCTTTGATCAAAGTAGACGCCAAGTTACTGGCCAAGATCTTGGCGACCAGAATTGAGGACTGTGTACCGGATGTAATTGTGGAGGACCAAACTGGGTGTGTAAAGGGGAGGCAGCTGGTAGCCAACCCAAGAAGGCTGCTCAACGTGATTATGATGCCCCCGGAGAGTAGGGAGTTAGGGATAATGGTAGCCATGGATGCTGAAAAGGCTTTTGACTGGGTTGAGTGGGATTATCTGTGGGAGGTCGAGGACGGTTTGGGTTAGGGGCGGGGTTAGGCTATTATATCAGGCCCCGTAGGCAGGTGCAAGGATGAACAGGACGACATCGGACTACTTTAGACTGCACCATGGGACAAGACAGGGCTGCCCTCCCCCTCTGCTGTTTGCTCTGGCCATAGAGCCACTGGCAATTGCACCGAGAGCTTCTAGGGGCTGGAAAGGGCTGGTCCGGGAGAGGGGGATGGAACATAGTGTCTCGGGGTTAGGTACGTTTTGGCGCAGCCATTTGGGCGCGGCCGTTGTGGCGCGGCCATTTTGGCGTCAGCCGTTTTGGCGCCGGCTGTTTTGGCGCCAGACGTTTTGGCCAGAATAACATTTCTTTATTTGTAAATTAGCCTCAGTTGAGTTGGCTGCTGGTGTGGGTCCGCTGTCACAAGTGTTTCGTTCTATCACCATCTTTTTATATATTTTTAACTAAACCAATTCGCATACCCATATGATGGCTGAGGAAGTATCAACGAAACGTGGTAAAGAAAAATTTGTTCATAACGGATTCCTTTACGTCTTTGACAAAACAAGCAAAGGTGACAGCGAAGTGAAATGATTATTGCCATTGCCTTTGTACCTTTGAACAAAATCGATGAATATCTGGATGCTTTAGCGACCCAACTGCCGCAAGAACTTCAAGATTTACTCAACTGGTTTGAAGATACATATGTTGGTCGTCTGAACAGACAAGGAAATGGTAGACGAACACCTTTATTTCGCCCTGAGATTTGGAACCTTTATCAGAGAACATTAAACGGGGAAGACCGCACAAACAATAATGCGGAGGCAGCCCACCGTCGATTGAAATACGAACTCGGCATGCATCATCCCACCATATGGAAACTAATTGATGGCCTGCGTAAAGTACAGAAAGGTAGAGATGCATATTATGAAAGGTTACTAGCCGGCCATGAACCGCCACAAAAACGAAAAAAGTATAGAGATGCAGATAAAAGAATACATGAAACTGTTCTTAAATTTGAAAACATGGATGCTATCGAGTACTTGAGGAGCCTTGCTCATAATTACCAAATGAACTAAACTAAATGAACTAATTTAAGGTTTTTAACTAAATGAACTAATTTAAGGTTTTTAATTTACAATAAATATAAAAGAATACATGAAACTGTTCTTAAATTTGAAAACATGGATGAGTACTTGAGGAGCCTTGCTCATAATTACCAAATGAACTAAACTAAATGAACTAATTTAAGGTTTTTAACTAAATGAACTAATTTAAGGTTTTTAATTTACAATAAAGTTAGTTTAAAAACTTTTTAAAGCTCATCTTTTAATTTACAGTTTTAAGCTTGCTTTTAAGTCCTGTCGTCTGCGCCCAAACGGCCGCGCCAAATTGGCTGCGCCCAATTGTCCCATGGCGCCCAAACGGCTGCGTCCAAATGGCCGCGCCAAAACGGCCGCGCCCAATTGTCCCATACCGGTGTCTCGTTATACGCAGACGATCTGCTGTTTAAATCGGGCCCAACGGTGGGGATGGACGGTATTATGGAAATCCTGAGGGAATTTGGCTGGTTCTCAGAATATAAATTGAACATGGCTAAGAGGGGGCAGGAGAGTAGGCTGAAGGGGTTGCTGTTCAATTTTATCGAATTGAACATCAACATCGAATTCAACTTCAGGTTATTAGCTCTACCCCACCACAACTCATTTGTTTTCATCCCATTTCATTTTAACTGTTTTTGACCATTTACTTCTCTCGTCTTTCCTTATATATTCACCCCCCCCCCCCCATCTTATCCACCTTTCATTACCCTTTGTCGCCTTTGCTTCCCCCTTCCCCTCCCCCCACATCTACATCTGTCAGAGTTTACCCTCTGATGTTAGTTTCTCTGCAGTTTGGCCTTCACACCTTTTGTCCTCCCTGGGGACTGCCATTAGCATTCTTTGCCCTTGCTTTCTGTGGCTATTAACACCCCATTTCCCGGGTTTCTGTGGCTGTGACCCATCTTTCATTCTCACTCCACAGTATAAATATCTCTCACTTTCTCTGTCTGTTAGCTTTGACAAAGGGTCATCTGGACTCAAAAAATTAGCTCTTTTCTCTCCCTACAGATGCTGCCAGACCGGCAGAGATTTTCAGTAATATTTCAGAAATTCAGTAATATGGAGAAAACAATTGTTTCAAGCGAGATGGATCCTCTCTCATTTTCACTCTCAACCCCACAACAGACTAACATGTAACCCTCACATGTGCAAGAGCACAGACCTTGCAACTGATATGGTCACAGGGATGAAGTGAGGTGGTTAATCATGGGTGCTATACAGAGCAGAGAAGTGACAGGAAAATTCATATTGGATACCACCTAAAGGTTTAAACGCCTCACTATGAGGTTCGTTCTTCTGATCAATATTTGTATGAAAAATGAATTGTTGTCCACCACTTCCTTTTTCTGCCAATTTTATTCCAACCCTTCTTTTAAGTATAGCTCCCTGGAAGGTATCTGGTACTTTGTGCAGTCTTCATGTAAGTCAGCTTGTACAAGCACCAGAAGAGTATGCAACTCTTGTGGGGGAGGTATCTCAGCCAAGCTCAACTGACGACACATACACACTTTCCAGCAGAGGTCACTAGTTAGCAATCAGCAGCAGAAAACTATTATAACCCAGTGCGCCCGAGACTGATTACATCACTCGCCAGAAATCGAACTAGGAAGAAAGATTTGGATCCTTCCAAGCCTTGCTGGTTAGAGATCTATGGTCTCGGATTTAGCTTTAAATGAACTGCAGAAGTATTTAAAAATATTTATGACTTATATAAAGCTAATGATAAATTACTTTCACACCATCTGTACTTTTTCCTCCTATTTAGCCCAATTTAGTGCAACTTTGTACTAATTGTTTGAATACTCCATATATTAGAGCTGGCAATGAATACTGGTTCACTAGACCCAAGACCATTCACTCAAAAACAGATTTGGGATTGCGGTAGTGTTAAATTTTGCACTGCTGCTAAACACATTCAAACTGCTCGCTGCAGAAAGTGCGAGAAGTAATAATCTGAAAAATCTGGTTCACTTTCTGATTACATAACCCTTCCAGATTGCGAAGGAGTATCCCAGAATAGGAAATGGATCTCTCATTAACTGCAGCCAGCACCTTCAGATTTATAAATTTTCGACTGTAACCTCAGAGGTTTGAAGGTTACCCAGGGATTAAGGAGATTAGAGAATAAGGGTCCACGGGTCAGGGCAATTTGTTAAAAAAAAAATTAGTGTCCCCAATTCATTTTTTCCAATTAATGGGCAATTTAGCGTGGCCAATCCACCTACCCTGCACATCTTTGGGTTGCGAGGGCAAAACTCACACAAAGAATGTGCAAATTCCACACAGACAATGACTCAGAGCCAGGATTGAACCTGGGACCTCGGTGCCATGAGGCAGCAGTTCTAAACATTGCGCCACGTGTGCTGCCCTTATCTCCTGGCTTTTCATAAAGCCTCGCCCAACAGTTGCTGGAGTGAAATAGTGAGCAATCATACTCAACTACAGGGACTCAATTGGTGTAGTAAAAACAATATTTGCAGAAGTCACAGGATTAAACATCACATGGTGAAACTTCCAGTAATACCAACCAGTGCTAACAGCCCTAACCAATGACAAAAGACAAATTTTAAAACACTCAAGGAAAAAAATTACCAATGCCACATATCCAATCCTTTAATTATCACCATTTTGTGGGCTCGAGAAGGTATGAATTTCAAGCAAGAACAGAACCAATTGTGATTCCGTTGGAAAATTCTCCCAACACTCACCATCTCATCTAATACATGAAGAACGGCCAATTGGTAAAGTGACAAGGAACTACCAGGTTCCTTGGAACATTATCCCACCAGCAGTCAATGACTTGAGTCCCTGCTTGTGACCACCAATCACAAAGACGCTGGCTGAAGAAATAGGAATTTGCATTCAATAGGGAAGACAGATTTGGGTTGAGATTTGGCATTCTGCAAGGTGGAATCGTTTTATTGTCTAAGATTTTTAAAACTTCCTCATGGTGTTATGGGCCAGGGTTTAGAGAACACCAAAGTATATCATGGAGTTCATCTGAGCCACGACTTTTAATAGATTGTAGTTATGGGAGCACACGGGCCTACTTCACAGGTGTGATGCAACAGAGATCTAAAGTACTTTAAAAACAAAACCATGTTTATTTACGAATCCAGTCAACACTTTATAAACCCACAGTAAGCGTCTTAACTATCAACACCAATAATCCCCACAGATACAATATTCCATAAGTAACCCTTCATAACTTTCCTAAAAATATCCCTAAGATCAAAAGACCCTTTTTACAGAAAGACAGCAGGTTTAAATTCTCTACAGAAACAGGTATTACTTTGAAATCTTCAAATGATCAGGAGACAGTCTTTACATTGCAGAGAGATCATTGCACCTTCTTGCTGTGACTGCAGCTTCTTCAACTCTGAAAACTAAACTAAAACAGACACACACCAGCCTCTTTGCTCAAAGCAAAAGTAAAAGCAGAGTCACAGCTCAGCGCCACCCAAATACTGACATCACTGCAGCCATTTGATAAACACCCATTTCTTAAAGGTACTCCCACATGGCACGTTCCCCCCCCCCCCCCCCCCCCCCCCCCCCCCCCAAGAAAACAAAATGAACCATCAACTTCAAGATGGTTTCATTTTTCACCTTTTCACTTTCCTTTAAGGAATATTGACAGTGAATCTACATTTGTTTTTAAACAAAACAAAACACGCAAACATTTATAACAACATAGTCCATCTTAGTTCTTCTTCCTCCAACTGGAACCCCTCTTGTTTTAGTCACTTTGGACAAGAAGGTCTCTGCATGATCCATCGATTTCTCTAGGCCTCGGCATTTCTCTTTAAAATCAGATACTATAGTTCAATCCAATCACAGAGCCCCTTGTAATTCTCCAACACAGAATCATTGGTTAACAGAGCCTTCAGGCAGTCAAATGCCTGTTGACACTCCTCTGTTCACTTAAATTTGCTACGCTTTTTTAGCAAGTCCGTCAGTGGAGCAACCACACTGCTAAAATGTGGCACAAATTTCCGGTAGAATCCAGTCATGCCAAGAAATCGCATTATTTCCCTTTGTGTCGAGGGTATTGGAAACACCCCAATAACTTTGTTTTCACATCCCGTGGGACCATTCGACCATGTCCGATTGTATGGCCCAGCAAGTGTCTTGGGCTTTTCCAAATTCACTTTTGGCTAGGTTTACCACCAAACCCGCCCCCTGAAGTCAATTAAATAACTCCATCAGCTGCTTTAAATGTACTTTCCATGTCTGGCTGAAAATTACCAGATCGTCGATGTATGCCACACAATTGGATAATCCTGAAACGACTGTTAGTTAACTGCTGAAATGTGGCTGGGGCATTTTTCATGCCAAAAGGCATGACTTTGAATTGGTATATACCATCTGGAGTCACAAAAGCAGAAATCTCCTTCGCCCCTTCAGATAAAAGGTACCTGCCAGTAAATCCAGTTTGGAAATAAAAGCCTATAGTCCCACCTTCTCAATGCAATCCTCCAAGCGTGGGATAGGATAAGAGTCCGTTCTTGTAACTGCATTAACCTTTCTGTAGTCCACACACAACCGTTGGGTACTGTCCAGTTTTGGTACCATCACTATGGGAGAGTGCCATTGGTTCATTCCACTTCAATTATGCCATTTTTAAGAATACTTTCAATCTCTTTGTTAACCTGTGCCAATTTTAAAGGGTTAAGTCTATATGGATGATGTTTAATTGGAACAACATTTTCCACATCTACATCATGTATAGCCATTTTAGTACTTCCCAATTTTTCTCCACAAACTTGCCCATGTGATATCAATAACTCTTTTAGGTCAGTCCGTTTTTCCTCTGGAAGGTAACTCAATAATTTATCCCAATTTTTAAGAACATCCTCATTTTCCAATTTAATTTGAGGTCCGTCAAATTCAAAGTCATCTGGATTTGGTTCGTCACTGAGTTAGAATCATTAAAACCTTCTCCTTTTTCTCTCCTTCCCTTTCAAAATATCTTTTAAGCATATTCACATGACAGGATGAAGTTTCCTTCTACTCAGAGTACTTACCACATAATTCAGCTCACTTAATTTCCTTTCAATCTGATAAGGTCCACAAAACCTTACTTTTAAAGGTTCACCAACCACTGGAAACAATACTAAAACTTTTATCTCCACTGGCAAAACTACAAACTTTGATTTCTTGTCCGCTACCGTTTCATCACGTGTTGTGCAATTTTTAAATGCTGTCCAGCCAATTCATCTGCTCTAATCATTCCCTAAAATTTGACACATAATCCAATAATCTAAGTTCCGATTTCCCACTCACCAATTTTTTCCTTAAATCAATTTAAGTGGTCCTCTTATCTCAGGACCAAAAATTAGTTCAAAAGAACTGAATTTGGTTGACTCATTAGGAGCATCCCTAATTGCAAACAGTACGAATGGAATTCCATTTTCCCAATCCTCTGGATAATCGTGACAATAAGCACTCAACATGCCACCTTTCTAACGCTCCCTGCGATTCTGGATGGCACGCAGTTGATTTAAATTGTTTTATTCCCAAGCTACCAATAACTTCTTTGAATAACCTCGAGGCAAAATTCGATCCTTGATCCGATTGTATTTCCGTGGATAGTCCTGTGAGTAGTCCATATCTAGTAAAGAATTTAAGTAACTCCTCCACAATCCTTTTAGTTGTAATATTACATACTGGAATGGCCTCTGGAAACCTAGTAGACACATCCAGTATAGTCAAAAGATATTGATTCCCACTTTTCGTTTTAGGAAGCAGTCCTACGCAATCAATTAGGACCCTTGTAAAAGGTTCCTCAAATGCTGGAATGGGTATCAAGGGTGCTGGTTTTATCACTGCTTGAGGTTTCCCTATCACTTGACATGTGTGACATGATTGACAAAATTTAACTACATCTGTATGTAGTCCAGGCCAATAAAAATGTTTTTGTATTTTAGCTTGAGTTTTCCTTACTCCCAAATGATGTCCCACTGGTACCTCATGTGCTATTCGTAACACCTCCTTTCTGTACCCTACCAGCAATACTACTTGATGAACTTCTGCCCACTTTTCATCCACCTGCATATGTACAGGTCTCCATTTTCTCATCAAGACATCACTTTTACGGTAATAACACTCTGGTATACACTCAGATTCCTCTGCCGTATGTTTCTGATACATCCAATTTATTTCTACATCTTTCTGTTGGAACTCCATCAATTTTCCTAAACTAAAAATATCCGCCTCATCATCCACCTGTTCTTTTCCAACCATCTGATGAAAAATAGTTTCTGATAATAGCAGTTCAACTTTATCTTCACTGATTTCTCCTCGTCTTTTTTTTAAGAAAATATTTTATTGAAGCATTTGTAATTTTCACAATTTAACACATTAACATTTCTTGAAAGAAAAAGAAAAAAAATAAACCCGCGTGGGTTGGCGCATGCAAAAAAACGTAAAAGACAATGTTCCCTACTGCCCACGTCCTGTTCCCTAATTACCTGTATACTGAGTTCCCTGTCCTTATCTAACATTACCATGCCTCTTATTACCCCCAGACCACCCACATCTATCCTCCACAAAGAACCTGCGCATCCGGGCTACCGTCATGTGGGCCCTATGGACCACTTTGAACTGGATCAGGCTACGTCTGGCACAGGACGAAGATGAACTAACTCTCTTCAAGGCTTCTTCCCACTTTTCCATTTCCAGCCCTCTTCCCAGCTCCTCTTCCCACTTCACCTACCTGATCGGGTCCACCTCCCACTCCATCAACTCATTGTATCTCTCCGAAATCCTCCCCTCTCCAACCACAGTTTTTGACATCACCTTATCCTGCAATCCCCACAAGGGGAGGTGAGGGAAGCTTGGAACCTGCCTCCGGACAAAGTCCCGGACCTGAAGATATCGAAACCCATCCCCGCCCGGTAGCTCAAACTCGTCCTCTAGTGCGCCTTCAAGGTCGGAAAGCCCTCCAGGATAAATAAATCCCCAAATCTCTCGATCCCTGCCTGCTGCTGCTGCCACCTCCTGAAGCCCCCATCCAGCCTCCCCGGGCCAAACCGGTCATTGTTACAAATCGGAGACCACACCGACGCCCCCTCCAATCCCACATGTTGCCTCCATTGCCCCCACACCCTTAGGGCTGCCACCACCACAAGGCTTGTAGAGTACCGAGCCGACGAGAATGGCAGGGGCGCCGTTAGTAAAGCCTCCAAGCTTGTACTCTTGCAGGATGCTGCTTCCACTCGCTCCCAGGCCGACCCCTCCCCCACTACCCACTTCCTGATCATCGATACGTTGGCCTCCCAGTAATAATTTATAAAGCTGGGAGGGCCAGGCCCCCCTCTCCGCGACCCCGCTCCAGGAGTACCATCTTCACTCTCGGGGTTTTCCCCGCCCACACAAAACCTGTAATCGCCACGTTTATTTTTCTAAAAAAATTCTTTGGGACAAAAATCGAAGGCATTGAAAAAAAGAAAAGCAGCCTTGGGAGGACTGTCATCTTTACCATCTGGACCCTTCACGCTAACGTCAGCATGTCCCATCTGTGGAAGTTCCTTTTCATTTGGTTGACCGCTTTGCCCAGATTTAACTTGTGAAGCTACCCCCACTTAGCCACTTAAATCCTTAAATATCTAAAACTCCCCGGCACCACTTTGAAAGGTAACTCCCTCAGTATCCTTTCCTGCCCCCGTGCCTGGTTCACAAACATCTCGCTCTTTCCCCTATTCAGCTGGTAGCCTGAAAATCGCCCAAATTCTCCCAGAACCTCCATGATTTTGGTCATCCCCTCACACCGGGTCTGTAACATAAAGCAAAAGTCATCCGCATAGAGAGAAACCCTGTGCTCCACCTCGCCTCACTATTTCCCGCGACGCAATCGATGTTCTAAGGGCCAGTGCGAAAGGCTCTATGGCCAGGACAAACAGTAATGGGGATAGCGGGCATCCCTGCCTTGTCCCTCTCCAGAGATTAAAATATTCTGATTGGGTTCGGTTGGTTCTCACATTTGCCACCGGGGCCTGATATAACAGCTGGGCCCAGTCCACAAATGCCTGCCCAAACCCAAACCGGCCTGAAATATCCCATAGGTATGCCCACCTGGTCAAAAGCCTTCGCCGCGTCCATGGCTACTACCACCTCAGCCTCACGCCCCTCAGCTGGCATCATTATAACATTAAGAAGCCGTCTAATATTGGACATCAGGTGCCTGCCCTTCACAAATCCAGTCTGATCCTCACCTATTACCTCCGGGACACAGTCCTCTATTCTGGTGGCCAAGATCTTTGCCAGTAATTTAGCATCTACATTTAAAAGGGAAATTGGTCTGTACAATCCACAGCTCTCCAGTCCTTGTCTTGCATTAGGATGAGAGAGTTTGATGCCTATGATAGCGTTGGGGGAAGCACTCCCAACTCCTTGGATTCATTGAAAGCCTTGACTAACAGTAGTCCCACTAGCCCAGAAAACATTTTATAAAATTCCACTGGGAATCCGTCAGGTCCCCGGGCCATACCCATTGCATTGCCCCTAATCCGTCTGTCACTTCAAGCCCAATTGCCGCCGCCCCCCCCCCCCCCAGATTTCCACCAGCTTCTCATCTACCTTCGGGAACTCTAGCTTTTCCAGGAATTGGTTCATTCCCTCCTCCCCCACAGGGGGTTCCAACTCAAATAAACGACTATAGAATTCACGGAACACGTCATTAACCGCCCCGGGTCCCTCACTATTTTCCCCCTCACATCCTTAAATTTTCCCTATCTCTCTCGCCGCCTCCTGCTTCCTCAACTGATGTGCCAACATCCTGTTAGCTTTCACACCATATTCATATACTGCCCCTTTTACCCTCCTCAGCTGTCCCTCCGCCTTGCTTGTGGAAAGGAGCCCAAAATCCATTTGAAGTCTCTGACGGTCCTCAAGGAGCTTCTCATTCGGAGATTCCGCATATCTCCTATCCACATGCAAGATTTCCCCTAATAGCCTGTCCAGCTCCGCCCATTCAGCCCTTTCCCTATGGCCCGAATCAATATATATTCACCTTAATGACCGCTTTCAATGCCTCCCACAGCACCCCAGCTGCAGTCTCTCCCATGTCGTTGGTTTTTATATACCCCCAAATGGCCTTCCTCACATATCCTGTCGTGTGCTAACAGCCCTGCATCTAGCCTCCACTGTGGGCGCTGAGAATTTCCCGTGGCGATCTAGCCAACGTGGCGCATGGTCCGATACTATGATTGCTGAATACTCTGTGTCCACCCACCCCCGTTCTCTTCTTGTCTTAATCTGTGACTTTGCGACCTTATTACTACACAATCCGGAAAACTCGTCCTTCAACACTTCAGTTGTCTGATTTTCCACGGGCTTATCAACCACAGTAGGCATCACTCCCACCTGCGATCCAGCTATATCATTACCAAAGATAAACTGTATTCCTGGACAAGATAGTTTCTCTATTACTCCTACTACCACTTCACCACTCTTCACTGGACTTCCAACCGTACCTTATATAATGGAACACTACTCTTCACCCCAAATTCCACATATTATCATTTTTCTGGCGATATTCTTCCCAAACTACATAACTCCTCATCTCTTACCATTCAAGATTGACTACCTCCCGTATTTCTTAAAATTGTGTCTTCTTTACCTACTCCTTCTGGTACGCGAGTGAACTTTACCCACACAAGTAAATTATTTAAAGAGATCTGGCACCTTCATATCAATCACCTCTTGAACAGGCTGCACAATCTTTTGCACCTCCTCCACTTCCCTTGGGCTTTCCTTTCCCACTCCAACAAACCCCACTGTCTTATCCTGTTTTACCAACCAGACTTCCCAGTGCTTTTCTTCAACCACCAACACTGTGACTTTACATGGCCTAGTTTATTACAGTGAAAACATTTTAAACTTCATATCTTTTCCACCCTCCTTTTTAATCTGAGGTACACTCTCCTTATTATCTCCCATCAGATCTTCCTTACCTCTACCACTTGAGTATTTCTCTTTTCCCCAGTTTCTATCCCTCACAGACTGAAACTGATGTCGGAAACCATTTATGAAATAATTCATAATCATCTGCCATTTCTGCTGCTAATCTCGCAGTTTTAACCCTCTGCTCTTCCTCCCGAGTTCTCAATACATCAGGAATTGTAATTTTAAACTCCGCCAAAAGTATAATGTCTCTGAGAGCTTCATATGTTTGGTCTATTTTCAAAGCCTTTATCCACCTATCAAAATTATTGTTTTATCCTTTCAAACTCCATGTATGTTTGACCAGGTTCTTTCCTTAAATTTCTAAACCTTTGTCTGTAGGCTTCATTTGCACCCAAGATGGATTTTCCCACCTCCCCATACGTCCCAGACACCTCCTCTGATAGTGATGTAAACACTTCACTGGCTCTACCTACCAGCTTTGTTTGAATCAGTAATACCCACATGTCTGGTGGCCATTTAATTTGTTTAGCTATCTTCTCAAATGAAATGAAAAAGGCTTCTACCCCCTTCTCATCAAATGTTGGCAATGCTTGGACATATTTAAATAGATCCCCATCACGCCTTCGACTATGACGTTCTTTCTCTTTATCCTCATCACTATCTTCCAACTGTAAGTTTCCTTTTACAGCCGCCAATTTTAACTGACGTCATGTTTCATGGCCATTTTCTGAAGTTCAAACTCTCTCTCTTTGCCCCTTCCCTCCCTTTCTCTTTCGTTGGTTTCTTTCTTCTCTCTCTTTTTCTTTTTGTTCTGCTAGGACTATTCTTTCTTTGTTTCTTTATTCTCTCTCCTTTTCTTTGTCCCTCATTGCGTATTCAAGCTGCTTTAATTCTTTCTCACGTTCCAGTTGTTTAATCTGTAATTGAATTTTAGCCAGTTCTAATGAGTCAGTCTGTATCTCAGGCAATTTTAAATGCTCAGCTAGTGTTGTCAGTACCTCTTTTTGTCGTATTCAGTCAGGTAATGTTAACTGCAATGTTTTTGCCAAATCTAAAAGCCTGTTTTTAGTCTCTGTTCCTAAGGTACTGCGTGTGACCATTTCCACCCTCAAAATCTTCAGTCCTCTGAAAGAGCCATTGTCCACAACACACTCCCTACTTAAACTGGTATACCACACTTGAAAAGCAACCACAAATATGCTCACCCTCACTGTCTTTAAGTTCACAAAGCCAACCCAATCGACAGACTTTTATCCAAGACGAGCCCCCAATTTGTTATGGGCCAGGGTTTAGAGAACACCAAAGTGTATCATGGAGTTCACCTGACGCACAACTTTTAATAGATTGTGGTTATGGGGAGCACAAGGGCCTACTTTACAGGTGTGATGCAGAGATCTAAAGTACTTTTATAACAAAACCATGTTTAGTTACAAATCCAGTTAACACTTTATAAACCCACAGTAAACATCTTAACAACTATCAACAACAATAATCCCCACAGATACAATATTCTACAAGTAATCCTTCATAACGTTCCTTGCAACAGCCACAAGACCAAAATACCCTTTTTACAGAAAGACAGCAGGTTTAAATTCTCTACAGAAACAGGTATTACTTTGAAATCCTCAAATGATCTGGAGAGTCTTAAATTGCAGGGAGAGATCAATGCACCATCTTGCCGTGACTGCAGCTTCTTCAACTCTGAAAACGCAACTAAAACAGACACACACCAGCCTTTTTGCTCAAAGCGCAAGTAAAAGCGGAGTCACAGCTCAGCTGCACCTACACACTGACATCACTGCAGCCATTTGATAAACACCCATTTCTTAAAGGTACTTTCACATGACTATGGGATGTTGGCATCACTGCCAAGGCCAGCATTTATTGCCTAGCCCTAATTGCCCTCGAGAAGATGGCGGTGAGCCCCCTTCTTCAACTGTTGCAGTCCACTTAGTGCAGGTATTACCCACACAGGAGGGATGTGTGGAGGTGGGGAAGAGGAGGAATGCATTGCTCGGCTTCGTAAATACGTAATTTCTTCTGCAATAATCTGCCATACATCATAAAAGGCAAGTATCAACCAATGTCCCAGTGTATTATTCATAATATATTATTAATTATAACCTTTACTCAATTTATGTTAAAGAATGAGCACAAAGCAAGTTGTAAAAACCCCAGGCTAGCTCTACATATTTTGTTAGAAATCTTAAAAATCAATACCGGGTTTGCATGTCACCAGATCACCTTTACCCCAAAGTATTTCCTTTTCATCAACAGTCTCAAATAATCCAACATTATTAAAAACATACTGATGTGCAAAAGAAACGTTCAGACATCTGCCTCAATTTGATTAAATAAAATTATAGCAGATTACTTTAAAGTATCAAATGCACTGTAATTGGAATCTCAAAGTTCACTCAAATGTTTAGTTTATGTTTTCTACTTTCACCAAATAGCATGCTGAAAATGATGCCGATAGATAGATAACCACTTAGACAAACTTATTTAAGACTCCAGACACAAACTCCTGTCTTCTGTGATATAGCACAATAAGCACATGGTCAACACAGCATCAATAATTAAAACATGAAATGCAGTGCAAAAAGCAAGAGTTCCATTTTGTAAAACATCAAAACTTTGGGAGACAAGCGAATACCCAGCAAATGGAAGCATACAGATTAATGCAACGGGGCAGATAAATCTTGGTGTGCAGGTTTATAAAGGTAGCAGGACAGGCGATCAAGTGGTTACAGGGGCAGATAGCATGCTTTCCTTCATTAGCTGAGGCACAGAACATAATCATTTGGTTTATAAGATTATCATAGTCTGGGATTGTACTTGACATGTAGGTTAAATGAAAGCAGTTATGTGACCAAGGCTGGCATTTGTCTGACAGTAAACCCGAGTGATTTGATTGTTAGATCAAAAGAGTTACATGGCGTTATTGAAAGGGAGGTGTCAGATATTTACATACTGTGAACTTAGAAACAGCAGTTATCATCGCTAGTAAGAAGACCCTAAGTCTCCAAAAAACTGAAAAGATGTTATCAGTATCACATTGTGAAGAATTGAGGTGGAAATTGTCGCTTTGTTCCCAAGATAAAAACAGTGGTGAAGAGATAGCTAATTAACATTTCTACTTGGATTCAAGGCTTGTGTGTTTCCAGTTGCCATATATAGCAGGGTAGAGAAAGCCATTTAAAGATCAAGTTTCAGGCTTCCCCCTAAACCCAGAGACATCACAAGGGACAGTTGTAGTTTTTGGTCTAATGTACATTGCAGCAAGTGTTGGAGAGCAAAACGAGAAAGATGTTGGCCTACATCTTAAGCAGAGGAAATGCTGACTCTATTGTTCACCACATGGGAGGCAGGTGGGAGCTTGAACTCTGTGTTTGTATGACTAGAGGTACTACGGTACCTGGGAGTGCTGAGCCACCACTGGTGGAGAAGGCACGCTGCTCACTGGCCCAATGGTTTGTAACCTATTGGTCAGAATGTAAGGTAGCTCCGCCCATTGAGGCGGGGTATAAGAACCAGTGTTTCCCCTGCAGCTTCCTTTTCTGTACTTGAGCTGCTGGGGAAACATCTTGTCGTTTAAAGCCTTCAATTCGGACTACACCCGCGTTTCTGTGGTCATTGATAGTGCATCAAACTCAAAGTTTGAAAACAAAATTTGTGAGGAGTTATAAACGAGGCTAGAGGATTTGCCCAGCTCAAACTAGGAGAGTCCCCAGGGAAAACTTTCAGTGGAAGACAGTACTGGGAAAGGAGTCTGGGAAAGGAGTAGAAGTAATGCTTGGGTGCTGCCAAACACTTTAGACAGGTTCCAGGAGAGAGTTTTTGATTGGCATTAAAGAAGAAAGTGGCTGACTCTGGTAGTTTAAAGTACAAGTTGCCTATGAAAAGTTAATAGCATTTAATAGCGTTTGGTTTTTAGTCATTGATAAATTATTCATTCGAAACACAAAATCTTGGCATGCCATCCTTTCAGTTAATGGCTCAAAAGTTCAAGGCACAATTTAACTAGCGAGTGCGTTGTTTCCCGGCGCTCGCAGCGCTGAGAAACAATGCTATTAAGTGCCCCGGCTTAGATAGCAAAGGTCGCACATAGCACCATTTTCTGCACTGATGCCTTCTCGATCTCTGGAGATTGTGACGCAACCCTACCTACCACCACCACCCCCCCACCCCTCCCCAAATACCGACACTGGGCACCTCCCCCTAACACCCATGCAGTGCACCCCGGCTCGATAGCAGCCACGTGAAGAATGCCAGCCTGGCACCCTGGCAGTGTACCCTGGCAATGCCCCCTGAAAATACCACCTTGACAGTGCCAGGCTGGCACCAGGGTGGCACTGCCAGGATACCAGTCTGGCAGCAGCAGTGCCAGGGTACCACTCTGCTCAAAGGGTATGCACCAGGGGGCCTCCGACCCTGGGAGATCGTAGGATTTGGATGTGATTGCACTGAGAGGGTGTAGAGGAGATTTCCAAGATATTGCCAGGACTGGAAAGTTTCAGCTATCTCTCCCACAAACCAGTTGAAGCTATAACGGTTGTTAATTTTAAATCAGATAAGATTTTTGTTAAGCAAGGGATAAGGGCCAAAGGCAGGTCTATTGAGTTAGGCCACAGATCAACCATGATCTCATTGAATGGCAAGACAGGCTCGAGGGGCTGAATGGCCTACTCCTGTTCCTATGTTCCTAGAAGAGATTGGGATTATTTTCCTTGGAACAGGGGAGGCAGAGGGGTGATTTAATTGAGAAAGACAAAATTATGAGAGGCCTAGATTGGATTAAAAGGATGACCTATTTACTTTAGCAAAGGAGGCTAAAACCAAAAGTGGTAGAAGGATTAGAGAGATCAGGAAACATTTTTTCACCCAGAGATTGGGAGGGACTGGTAAGAGGCAAAATCATGCATCACATTTAAAAGGTATATGGTTGTCTACTTGAAGAACCATGGCCTGTACGGCTATGGATTTAGGGTAACAATGTGGGATTAGGTTGGATAGCTCATCTTCAATCAGCATTTACACAATCAGCTGAATGGCCTCCTTGTGTTTGAATATTTTAAAATTTCTATGCTCCAGCTCGTCAGATATAGATTCTAAGGAGAATGAAGCAATTTATGATAGATTAATCTCCAGTGACTTTGAGGTGGCAAATTAGTATTTTTTCGAAAAAGTCATATTTTACATTAACAGAAAAAGCCCGAAAGCCTTTTAAGATTTTTTTTTTAAAAAGGTGACGTGGTGTGCCAATTTTCCAACACAGATAGCAGGGGAGAGAAGAAATAAAGTGAAGGTTGTAGCCTGTAATTTCTAA
Source organism: Scyliorhinus canicula (assembly GCF_902713615.1). NCBI lineage: Eukaryota > Metazoa > Chordata > Chondrichthyes > Carcharhiniformes > Scyliorhinidae > Scyliorhinus > Scyliorhinus canicula. The sequence continues at coordinate 113,110,026 of NC_052161.1, read as the reverse complement.
AGTTAATCATAGGTATTTCAGCAAATACAGAAGTATTTTTTAGTAGACATTTAATATAAATTCACTTTCTGAATGAGTTAAAAAGACTTTTAAATTAAATATAGTATTTGTTCACAGAACTAGTTATGTCTTTTAAATGACACACTTAATGACGTGGAATCCAGACAGTCCTTACCTCCCACATATACACATTGTTCTTGACCTGGGACTTTTTCTTCCTTTCGCCGTAGAATGGACCATATTTTCTGCCTTTCTGAATGGATTTTGTGGCCCACACACCTGAAAGACAAAGTTTTATGAAGTTCTGTCGCCAAGAGTTAACCTTGAAACTTTTTGAGTTGAAAAAGTACCCACTATGTTCAAGGTATTTAACAGTAATTATGCATGGAGCTTTCCACATGGCGTTTTATTAATTATATTATACAGGACTGCTGGTCGCTTCTTAAGCTCCATGTAACATTTGTCAAATGATTTGCAAATCTGCTTGGAGGTGGTGCGGGTGGAAAGGAGGGAGTGGAATCAAAAGGCATCCATGGTCCACACTCCAGTTCACAATGCAGGTGAACCCTAGACGAGATCATTGCTGAAAAATAACCTCAAAGAATTGGAAGCCAGGAAGTACACCCAGAACCAGATTTTAAACATTCATGGTGTTACACCATAATACTGAAGAGTGATTCTTTCCTCAGTGTTTGAACAATAAGGTAAATGTGCACATAAACTTTTCCAGTCATCAATTTGAATATCTTGTGACTTTCAGTGGTGGCCTATAGGGGGTCGTCGAATGTTAAGGTAGCTCTCGTTCGAGCCCTTGATCCTTTTCATCCGGTTCTTGGGGGTAACTGGTGGATTTGTTCCATTTCAGAGTCTTTTGTGTGAGAATGTCAAAAGGTGCAAAAAAAGAATATCAGGAAGAAAGGTGCGAGCGGTAGCCCTTCTGAGGAACTGAGCAAGGTGTGAAGTCCTGCGGAATCTGCAGCCATCTGGGATGGCCACTTCCAACTAGAGCAACTCGCAAAGCCTGGCGGGTAAAATGGACAAGCCAAGAATCAGGCAGGCTCAAAATCTGAAATGCATATTTGTAAGCAAAAGTCCAGACGGTATCGAAACCCCGTCCAATTAGCATGTTAATCAGGCCGATTAGCATTTGATGGCCCATCTTCACGAAAACAAAGGACTGGTACTCCAGGAACCGGGACAGTCCCAGACATTTCGGCGCCACTCCCTGTCCAAGGGAAACGCAAACAACGGGGTCAGTGACCGATTGGGACAACCCCAGCCATCCAGATCCCCGCCCACTTATTGGTTAGGGAATCAAATGGAATGATCAGGGATCACCCAATTAGTAAGGCCCAAATCGAAGGACCACCCAAAAGTGCGCGAAAACCCCGAGTATAAGAAGAGTTCGCCATATGTTCGCTCTCTTTTGGCCTTGGTACCCCGGTCACGGTCATCGCCAATCGTAGCAACACCAGAAGCGAGTCCAAGTTCAACTCCTGCTACCAGACGGATGAGCCCAGCTGAGCAGCAGTTACTCCTTCGAACCAGAGAGATCCAGAATTGAACAGCGGCCACTGTTTTCTGACCTAAGCCGGGTGCCCAAAGTTAAGTAAAGGTTGTCTTAGTCAATAGGTGCAGTTAACTAGTAGTGTCTACGTTGCATGACTAATTGTGTGTAAATAAAGTACCCTTGACTTTGAACTAACTAACTGGTGTTTGGCTCTTTGATCGATAGCCGGTTGAAACATCTGGTGGTATCATTCGATACCTGGCAACTCTTAAGCATTCGGACATAGATAGCATAGAAAGAAAGGCAAATTCACCGATTGTCCTAATTGGAACAGAGCCACAGAAAAGACCAAGTAGAAAAGAAAGCACAACAATTCGAAGATGGCGGAGGCAAGTCCGTCAAGTGGGGCCGCACCTATCACAGTGGACAAGCTGACGCAGGTAATGGCTGTCAAATTTGAAAGGCAATTTGTCAAGCTTTGAGAGGCAAGGGAAGAAGATGGTGGAGGCCCTCAAAATGTCGGTGGGTGATACATTGGGTTCGATAATGGAGGCCTTGGCTAAGACTTCAGAGACAGTGTGGGAGCAGTGAGGTGTTGAAGGGGTGCAGGAGATGCTGGAGTGACACAGAGATCAGTTGGACTCGCTGGATGCTGAGCTGTGGAGAGTGGAGGACACGAACAAGGGCCTGAGATCTACAGTCGAAGACCTGGAGAATAGGTGGAGGCGGCAGTACCGCAAGATTGTCGGGTTGCCTAAGGGGGTGGAGGGTCCGAGGCCGACTGAATATTTTGAGTCAATATTTATGAAGTCGATGGGGGGTAGAAGCAGGTCCACCTCCCACCCCAAATTGAGCTGGAATGGGCCCAACGGTTGCTCTGGGCGAAACCACAGGGAAATGAGCCACCATGAGCAGTGATAGCATGTTTCCACAGCTATTAGACGAAGGAGAGGTTCCTGAAGTGGGCCTATAAGAATCGGAGGTTTGGTATTCAAATATATCAACAAGTCATGGCAGAATTGGAAAGTGGCCTCGAACAAGGCAAAGTCAATGCTTTTCAAGAGTGGTGTAGTGTACTTGACGAGGCTGCAGGTTACGCATAATGCCAGTCCATTTCTTCAAGGCAGCGGAGGAAGTGGAGGCTTTTATTAAAGCTCAAGGACTTGGATTGAACTGAGTGGACTTGAAAGGGACTGTGCTGGTGGTTGGGATGGGTTTGTATGAGGACACTGTTGTAAAGGTATGTGCTTTTTCTTATTTCTCCCTTGTTCCTTTTTTTGTAGAGTTGCTGTTAATTGAAATTGGTGTGTTTTATTTGGGGCTTTTTCTTTTTGTTGTCGTGTTTTTTTTTGGCGGGCGTTTGAAGGGAGTGCTGATGAGCAGATTCAGGGTCAAAAGAGGTGGTGGGGGAGTTTCAGATCATAGGTGTGGTATTGTGGGTTTCTTTTTGTGATTGTTTATTTGGGTGCTGTGGGCTCTGGTGAGGGGGAGGGGCTGTGGCTTCTGGACCGGTTTAGGCAGGTTTCGATGAGCAAAGGAGGTGTGAATGGTGGGGGGTAGGGGATGGAGAAGGGAGTTGGTTCGAGAGGAAGTGACTGGGAGATGTCTGGGACAGAGGAGGGGGGAGGTCGAGGTCTGATGGACTGGGAGTTTTTCTTTGTCCCATCACGAGGGTGGGGCTGGCTGCCATCGTGGGTGGGCTCTGGTTTAGAAATATGGGGAATGGAGGAGAGAACCGCTAGCAGTGGAAATGACCGCGGGGATGGGAGGGGGAAAGAGTGAGAGACACCCCCCGATTTGATTGGTTACATGGAATGTGCGGGGTTTGGGGGCCCAGTGAAGTCAGCAAGAGTTTTCCCTAATTGGGACAATGTAACGATCATGAAGAGGATGCTGGCTGCTATACCAGACATGGATGAACATCAGTTGATTTTAGGGAGAGATTCGAATTGTGTTCGGAACCCCAAGTTGGACCGGTGTAGCCAAAGTCGTTGACCCCTTCAGGGGTAGCGAAGGTACTGGCGCAGTTCATGAAGGAGGTGGGTGGAGCAGATACGTTGCAGTTTTTGCACCCTGGGGGTGGGAATTCTCCTTTTTCTCTCCAGTGCATAATGTAAATTTGCGTTATCAACATTTTCATGATGGGAGGTTTCTGCTGCCAGGGTGAGGAAAGTGAAATATTCTGCAATAGCGATTTCAGATCATGCTCTGCACCTGGTGGATGTGGTTTTGAATGTGGGGCTGTTAGTGGATTTGGGATTTGGTGTGAAGCTGGCCAGGGCCATTGATGAGTATGTGGAGTTTAACAAGAATGCGGAGGTGTCACCCTCGGTGCTGTGGGAGGCCCTGGAGGCAGTGGTGAGAGGGGGGATAATCTCAGATAAGGCAGAGGTGGCTAGGGAAGCGAGGGAAGAGCGCTAATGGTTGGTAGACGAGATCTTGAAGGTAGATGGAAGATAGTCGAGTGATCCCACTCCAGAGTGTCTGCCTAGTAGAAAAAAGTTTGGCGCACCAGTTGTGGGGCTTAAGGGGGGAGGTAATGTACAAATATGGGGATAAGGCCAGTCATCTCTTGACCAGTCAGTTGAGGCGGAAGGCGGCCTTCCCACAGATTGTTGAGATGTGGGATTCGGGTTGTGGACTTGTGTCTGCACCGGAAAAAGGTAATGGGATGTTTTCCAAAAATCTCTATAGGTCGGAGCCTCCTGGGGAGGATTAGGATGTGCTGGAGTTTCTGGACAGGCTGGGGTATCCTAAGGTGGAAGGAGAGGACTGGGAAGGGTTGGAGGAGCCATTGCGGGAGGAGGAGGTCCGGACAGCTATTGGGCAGAGGCGTAAGACGCTGGTGGCCGATGTGTTCTGAGTGAAGTTTTTTTTTTAAAGTTGGCTGATCGACTGGTGCTGGTGGAGATGTTTGAGGATTCGGTATCGTGGGCGTCTCTTCTAGTTGCAATGATGCAAGCGTCCATTTCACTTCTGCTAAAGAAGGGTAATGACCTGATGGAGTGTGGGTCGTACTGCCTGATTTCTATATTAAATGTGGATGCCAACATTTTGGCATTGAGGTTGGAGGAGTGTCACTCTCAGGTTATTGAGGATCAGACGGGGTTTGTGAAGGGTCGACGGTTGTCGTCGAATGTGAGGTGACTTTTAAACCTTCAGCAGAAGATTGTTGTGGTGTTGGATGTTGAGAAGGCTTTTGATAGAGGGTAGAATGGGGCTATTTGTTTGTGGTGTTGGAATGGTTTGGGATTGTGTGTTTGGTTGCTATATCTCAGGTCAGTGTCCTTATAAATAAGTTTGGGATACTTTCAGCTACACAGTGGAATGCAGAAGGGTGTCGTAATCCAGGGCCTCGGATAAGTCAAAAGAACAATGGGGAGGGAAAGAGACAAACACAGGATATCCTTGTAAACTGATGATCTTCTGTTGTACGTGACAATGGGCGATATCATTTTTTTACTTTTTCAGGATGTTGATTGAATTGGGAGAAAAGGGAGTGTTTCCAGTCACTTTGCTGGGGAGGGAAGCTGCCCTGGGGATGATGTAACCATTCCACTTAACAGGTTCCCACTTTAGGTATCTGGAGGTGCAGGTAGCTCGGGATTGGGCCCAGCTTCGGAAGTTGAATTTTACAGGTTTGACGAGTAGGGTTAAGGTTGGCTTGCAAAGGTGGGATCGTCTCCCTCTGTCCTTGGCAGGCAGAATTCAGTCAGCAACAATGAATTTGTTGCCAAAGTTTCTCTTTCTGTTCCAGTGTTTGTCGGTTCTCCTGCCGAAATCATTTTTGGGAGAGTGGAGAAATTGATTTTGGATTTGGGTGGGTAAAGTGGCTAGGATTCGGAAGACAGTCCTTCAGAAAGACCGGCAGTCAAGGGGCTTGGCGTTGCTGAGTTTGATATATTACTGGGTGGCGAATGCTGAGAAGGTGTTGAGGTGGTGTGCAGATCCTGAGTTTGTATGGGTGCGGATGGAATTGAGGTGGTGTAGGGGGCCGGAGTTTTTTGGAAATAAATTTAGAGTAGCCAATCATTTTTTTTCCAATTGAGAGGCAATTTAGCGTGGCCAACACCTACCCTGCACATCTTTGGGTTGTGGTGTGTGAAACCCAAAGCTATGACCCCAAAGCAGTCACGGGGAGAATGTGCAAACTCCGCACAGACAGTGACCCGGAGCCGGGATCGAACCCGGGATCCTGTGCCATAGGCAGCAGTGCTACCCACTGGGGGGTCATAGCTTTGGGTGTTAATGATGGCCTCATTGCCATTTTCTCCGCGGAAATATTCAGTGAACCTGGTGGCGGTCTCCACACCGAAGATATGGAGACAGTTTTGGCAACGCTTTAAATTGGGGGCGGTATCGAAGCTGGCGCTGATCTGTGCAAACCACATGTTTGAGCCGGTGAGGCTGGATGCTAGGTTTAGATGGTAGGAGGAGAAGGGGGTGGAAGGGATGAGGGACTTGTTTTTGGAAGCGCGATTTGCGAACTTGAAGGAGCTGTCGGGAGACATTTGGGCTTTCACAGGTGGATATTTTTAGGTACCTACAGATTCGCAATTTCGTGAAAAAAATCTTTCCAACATTCCTGGCGGTACCACCCTCCTCATTGTTGGAGAGGGTTTTGTCGCTGGCAGGGATGGAGGAGGGAAGTACGTCAGGGATTTATGGTAGGATCATTGCAGAAGACATCTGATAAGGGGTTTAAGGCTAAGTGGGAGGAGTTGGAGGATAGGGTGTGGTGCGAGTCTCTGCAAAGGGTGAATACAACGCTGCTGTGTGCAAGGATAAGGTTGATACAGTTGAAGAAAGCGCATTTCTCCAAATCCAGGATGAGCAGATTGTTGCCGGGAGTGGAGGATGAATGTGAGCATTGTGGGAGGGGCCCTGCAAATCTCCTTCTTTAGCACCATGTCAGCGATTCTACAAATTGAGCTGAAACCCTTAGGGGGCATATTTGGGGTGTCGGACCTGCAGGAGCTGCACACAAGGCTGGGGGCTGATTTTCTTTTTTTAAAAAAAATAAATTTAGAGTACCCAATTATTTTTTCCATTTAAGGGGCAATTTAACATGTCCAATCCACCTAACCTGCACATCTTTGGGTTGTGGGGCGAAACCCACGCAGACACGGGAGAATGTGCAAACTCCACACGGACAGTGACCCAGGGCCAGGATTTGAACCCGGGTCCTCAGCGCCGTAGGCAGCAATGCTAACCGCTGTGCCACCGTGCTGCCCTCGGGGGCTGATTTTCTGGCCTTCACCTCACTGACTGTTCATAGGCGGGTGTTACTGGAGCGGAAGTGAGCTTCTCCACCCAGTATGGCTGGGGGATCTTATAAAATTTTTATATCTCGAGAAAGTGAAGTACACAGTGAAGGGGGGAAATTGAGGGGTACTACCAGACATGACAGCTGTTTATTCTGTACTTTAAAGAGCTGGCCACCATTAGTTGTTAGGAAAAGGGGGAGGGAATTGGGAGTCTTTTTTGCTGGGGGCAGGGGGGTGTCTTGTTACTGTTTTACTGTTTATATATAAAATTGAAAAAGTGAAATTAAATATATATATTTAAAATTTGAATGCCATGCATCTTCACGTACAGACAGAATGGTGACCAGAACTGTCTGTGCGGAGTCTGCACATCCTCCCAGTATGTGCTTGGGTTTCCACTGGGTGCTCCGGTTTCCTCCCACAGTCCAAAGATGTGCAGGTTAGGTGGATTGGCCATGATAAATTGCCCTTAGTATCTAAAATTGCCCTTAGTGTTGGGTGGGGTTACTGGTTTATGGGGATAGGGTGGAGGTGTTGACCTTGGGTAGGGTGCTCTTTCCAAGAGCCGGTGCAGACCCGATGGGCCGAATGGCCTCCTTCTGCACTGTAAATTCTGTGAAACTCTGTTCCACCCAAAACTGGGCCAATGTAAAACAACGAAAAACAGAAAGTTCAAATAACATGTACAAAAATTGTAAGCTTACAAAAATAAAATATAACTTTCTATACGTGATCATCTTTAGGCTTAAAATACTCACCTAAGCGTTTTTCATCAACCGCTGACGGTTGTAAAGTCACCTCTTGAGGAAGTCCCTTCAACACACGTTGAGGCACATCAGCTAACATCTCAATTTTAGGTGCAGACATTTGAACGCCCTGCAAAGTAAAAGTTATAACAATTTGATTTTTTTTGAGTTTGGCTGTTAAAAACTATTTGAAGAAAAAGCAAGGACTTTATAACTGGGGATTCATGACACACTTTCTATTCGCCAAAGATCAGGTAATGCACTAGATAAAAGGCTTGGATTTATGTAGCGCCAATGTTGTTTGAATACAATGACTTACTTTGAACTGCAGTCAATGACTTACTTTGAACTGCAGTCAATGAGGCTATGAATGTAACCAGTGGTGTTGGGCAGGACACATCTCCACTCTTCTTTGGATAATACCACTGGATGTTTAACATCCGCAAGGAGACAGGGCACTATTAACTTTTCACATCTCAAATGGAGAATGATATGGCTCAATGGAGCAGCATTATCCAGCAGATAACGGCGATGAGCAACTTAAAAATGGCCTAGTCTCAAACCGTAGTTGATTTCAGCTAGTTCATCTTATTGTGATCAGTATATCACTGCATATTATTTCAATCCCCTGAATTTGGAGATTAAAAAAAGCCAGAAAACTTTAGTCATTAAGCAGAAACCCTTGTTTCTGTAAAGACAGGATCAGATTTAGCTACAATGATGCTGCAGCAGAACAGCTACATGACATTCATCATCACATACGATTAATGCCATTTGGATGAATGCCATGATGTGGAGATGTCAGCGTTGGACTGGGGTGAGCAAGTAGGAAGTCTTACAACACCAGGTTAAAGTCCAACATGTTTGTTTCAAACACTAGCTTTTGGAGCGCAGCTCCTTCCTCAGGTGAACTCACCTGAGGAAGGAGCAGTGCTCCGAAAGCTAGTGTTTGAAGCAAACATGTTGGACTTTAACCTGGTGTTGTAAGACTTCTTACTATTTGGATGGATGAAAGACCATTTACTTCAAACATTAACTTTATTTTTCTCTTCGTAGATGCTGCCTGATCTGCTGGCTTTTAGTATTTACAAGCATTTTCTATTTTTATTTCAGATTTCCAGCATCTGCAGCATTTGCTTTTGTGTTTGAGAAAAATCTTTGAAAAATAGGAGGAAGGTGAAGTTGAAAAATAGGAGGAAGGTGAAGTATGAATTCCTTAGAAATAACCTTCTCTGCTATCATGGTGGGAGGTATGGCTTACACCATTCCGGAAGATGATCGGAAACATAAGTATGACCCTCCTCAAACAACTGGGCTGAAATCTGGGAATTCTACTGGAATAGATGTCTGGCAAGGTGAATCACTGATACCATGGTTCAAAATACATTGTGGATTGCATCCAGCTGATACGCAAATCTCCATAAGATTCAGTAAGTCTATCAGGAAATGTTAAACCACACAAGAAATAAAAACTCACCGTGGTCAACAACACATTTCTAGGCCATGAAAACAAGGGATTTAAAGGATTTGTAGTCAGGGAGGAAAGTGAAACATCCACCACAACCAGCTTTCCTCCTCCCCTACTTATTCTTTGATGTGGAGATGCCGGCGTTGGACTGGGGTGAGCACAGTAAGAAATCTTACAACACCAGGCTATAGCCCAACAGGTTTATTTAGAATCACTAGCTTTCGAAGCGCCAGTATGTGCTCCAAAAGCCAGTGATTCCAAATAAACCTGTTGGACTTTAACCTGGTGTTGTAAGACTTCTCAATGTACTTATTCTTTGTCAAAGACACTTACTTTTGTTCCCTCTCAGCAGAGTGTGAAAGGTAATAAAAATAATACAGCATCCACTATACAATGAAATGATCTGAATTGCATTTAAACTCACTTCTTCCATTGCAAACTACAAGATCTCTTGCTAATAATCCTCTTCTAATCGATCAGTCATTGGCTCACATTGCTGCAAAACAAAAGAGTGAACGCATATCTTAAAGAAGCAATACCACAATTCACCTTTCTTTCCAAAAAAATATACTTTATTCATTAAAAATTTGTAAAGGTACATTATGTAATGTTAAATTTGAACTATTATGTAAAATGGAAAATAGATTCATTTCTTTCAATACAGTATGTGATACTCTTTAATTTACAAGTACAGGTAATATTTACAACAATCATTCTAAGTCAAAGATACAACCTGATGAGTTTCACAGATTGCAGCCCCATGGTGGGAAGGGCTTACTTAGACAGTGGCCCTCACGCATTGCCTTTTCAGTAGCTGCCTGAAGCCTTGGTGTATCCCTCAGAGGGAATGTGCTCCTCTGCAACATTGTCACCTAAGCTCTTTCTATTGGAGAAAACAGCAGTTTTGGATGAACCAAAAAGTTGATATTTATTCGATGCACTTCCCTGGCAACACCCCTAAAGAACACAGTCCTGTATTATGGAGCTGCTCGGGATGAACCTCAACAAAAACCACTGCATCTCTTTCCAGACCTGCTTGGCAAAGACACATTCCAGAAGGAGGTGGGTGGCAGCCTCTTTCCCATTGTAGCTACCTTGAGTGCAGCATGTGAAAGCAGTGAGACTTTCAATATGCAGGAAGAAGTAATGGGGTGAGCTCTTCCCAACATCAGCTAAGCTACTGATCGGAGTTTGTTTGAAAGTTGCAGCGCAATGACTTTGACAGCCTGCTCAGCAGAGTCCCCCGATAGGATCTCAAGAACATTACGTGTGGATCACTACCCGATAAACCTGTGGTCAAAGGTGTTTAACTGCACAGACTTTTCCACAGGGGGCAGGTTTTGTGGCATGGTCCAACTGACTGGAGCATTGCTCGGCAACGTTGTCAAATCAAACCCATACAACATTCAGTACCATTCACAACTCCTCCATATCCATATGCAGCAATACTTAGACAACATTCTAACTTGGGCTTTAAAAACAGTCCATCATCACAGGATGTGAGCATCGCTAGCAAGGCTAAAATTTATTGTCTATCTCTAATTGGATGAGGGCGATGGTGAGCTACCTTCTTGAATTGTTTGCAACAGTAAATGGTAGGTTCACCCACAGTTTTGTCAAAGAATCATAGAATCATCATACAAATCATAGAACTTACAGTGCAGAAGGAGGCCATTTGGCCCGAGTCTGTACCAGCTCTTGGAAAGAGCACCCTACCTAAGCCCACACCTCCACCCTATCCCTGCAACCCGACCTAACCTTTTTGGACACTAAGGGACAATTTAGCATGGCCAATCCATCTAATCTGCACATCTTTGGACTGGGAGGAAACCCGAGCACCTGGAGGAAACCCACGCAGACACAGGGAGAATGTGCAGACTCTGCACAGACAATGATCCAAGCCGGGAATCGAACCTGGGACCCTGGAGCTGTGAAGCAACAGTGTTAACCACTGTGCTACCATACCACGAAGATAGTTCCAGGATTTTGACTCCGTGACACTGAAGGGTGATAGGAATTCCAAGTCAGGAAGGTGTGGAAGCGATCATGCAGGTGGTGGTGTTGACATGCATCTGTTGCAATTGACCTTTGAAGTGGTAGAGGTCATGGTTTGGAAGGTGCTGTCTAAGAAGCCTTGGTGAGTTGCTGCAGTGCTTTATGTACATCATGGCAGTAGTGTGTACTTCGGCTTGGTGGTGGAGGGGGTGAATGTTTGGGGTAGTGCATGTGTGCCAAATCATCCACCGTGTTTTCCTGGATAGTGTTGAGCTTCTTGAGTGTTGTTGGATCTGCATCCATGCAGGTAAATGGAGAATATTCCATTATACCACCTTGTAGATGGTGGACAGGTTTTGTGGAGTCGGGATGGAGGCGGGGGTGGGGGAAGAGTTACTCAAGAAAGGGTGGTTAGATTCTCCCTGGTTGGAGAGATCATTGTCTGGAACTTGTGTAGCACAAATGTTATTCATCACTTATCAGCCAAGGATCAACAGGGTCAACCATCCATGCCTGAACATTGTCCAGGTCTTTCTGTACAGATGGGCATGGACTACTTCAGTATTGGAGAGGTCGCAAATGGTACTGAATCACTGAACATCCCCATTTCTGACCTCATGATGGAGGGAAGTTATTGATGAAATTAGCTGAAGATAGAACACCCACAGTCATGTCCTGGGATGGAGATGATGTGACCTCCAACAACCACAACCATTTTTTTTGTGCTAGCTGCCGGAGTGTGGTGATGAGGGGACTTTCACAGTAACTTCATAGCTTTTAGAACATACAGTACCTTCAGCTGTTTTCCGATATAAAGTGGAGTGAATCAAATGGGCTGAAGACTGGTTACTGTGATGCTGGGATCTCAGGAGGCCAAGATGAATCAACCACTTGGCATGGATGGTTTACCCTGTCGATCCTGCAAGTTCTCCCCACTAACATGTGGGGACTTGTGCCAAAATTGAGAAAGCTGTCTCAAAATGAATCATACTTTTCAGACAATATCCAATACAACATCCCTGGGTATGCCCTGTTCCACCAAAGAATCATAGAATTTGCAGTGAAGGCCATTCGACCCATCAAGTCAGCATCAGCCCCTGGAAAGAGCACCCCACTTAAGCCCACACCTCCACCCTATCTCTATAACCCAGTAAACCCACCTAACCTTTCTTTTTGGACACTAAGGGCAATTTAGCATGGCCAATCCACCGAATCTGCACATCTTTGGACTGTGGGAGAAAATCCCACCATTGACTGATTGTCACTCCTCTTATGCCTGCATCCTTCCTGATAGGCTTGGCAAAAGCTGGAATAGAGCACGCAGAAAATAGAGGCGAGAAAGGGAAGCCTTGCTGGCTCCATAATTGATTGGACCGATTGAAACTGCACTATTCATGTTTCATATGAGCATTTGGATCCAATTAGGATTCCTTCCCCAAAACCCATTTTGGAAGGCAGATCCACCATGTAGGTGTGCAATATTCTGACAAAGGCTTTCTCTTAGTTAAAGCTGATAACCTCCATCCTACACCGCACACAGCCAGACGTAGCATGGGTAATGTGAGGTTATCAGAGATCATCCTGCTGGGTGCAGTGCAGATCTGATCACAGTGGATAACTAATTCTAGAGCATACTTGAAAATCTTTTACAATCATACTACCAGAAGTGGCTGGAAGGTTTACCCCACAAGACAGTTCAGCAACCACAACTTGTTGAGCCCATTTAGATCTGCAAGTCTTATCCTTCCGTACGAATACATCCTTAAACGATTAAATGCTGTCCTACTACTAAATGTATCAACCCAAATCTCCTTGCTCATTTGTTGGATGAAACTACTCAAATACAAACTGAGATATCTGCTTGAAGGTCAACACTACCTGCAAGCACCCAAGATCCATCTTTTATCTGACTGGCACATTTCACAATCTGTGACCAACACAACTGCAAACACAAGGAGTCATGGTAATGGACAAATCTAACCATATATGCAACATAAAAGGCTGTGGGACATTACAACTTGAAATGAAGACAAATCGTATTTGAAATGAGTAGGTGGCACTCACATCGTAAAATTGTGGTCAAGAAGCAAACTGCGAACTCTGTACGTATTTAAAGCTGCCTCTGCATCTTTCACTATCTGCAAATTGCCCTACTCTGAACGGTTACATTTTAATAAAACTCCCAGGTCACTTGAGGTATGGCAGTAAAGATACTGTTGGTGAAATACACTTTTGTTTTAAGTATTGTAAGTTGCTGCATTTTTCATATATTATTCTGGAGTTTGCACTGAAAGCGATTTTTCCAGTTTTAGAAAGTATATCAACAAAATAACATGCACATATATAATTTGCACAAAATTGACTTCCCATTGTTCCTGATGTGTTGGGTAAGCTGGGTCTGCGAGGACTGCATTTACTGCAGTAATGAGAGAGACAGGCTTCCAACACTTGAAGAAATGCAACTCGATTTTATTGAACTCTTAACTATCATACATACTTTAAACTGTGGGTTGACACTATGCTGAGTTGACTGGAGACCTGAGGCTAACCTGACCAGACTATCTTCCTACCACATGGTGTATGTTCTAGTTGTTGCTCACAGGCTCTGACTGTTTCAGAGGCTCCATCCCAAGAGAGCGGGAAAACTAGAGCCCTCTGGCTTTATAGTGGCAGTGTCCTGTCTGGTGATTGGCTGCTGTGTTCTGTGTGTTCATTGGTCATCCTGTGTGTCAATCAATGCCTGTCTGTGCACCATCATATACTTGTGTGTATATTATGACAGTTCCCATTGACTTTTCCCACTTGGAAATTCCTACGCCACATTTATGGATTTTGCTAATGAAAACAGGTCACTCAGGCAATCTGGCCAGCAGGCTCCCACAACTTTAAAAAAAACGTTATTTTCTCAGTCCGTAATTGAAACTTCTAATATCCAATAGAAGGAATTGAATGCATTTCATCATGAGACAATTGCATTTATCCATGAATTGTCTTGTGATTTTTTTAAAAATGTGTTCATTAAAGTACTACATGAAAGGTCTCGATTTCTTTCAAAAAGTACTTTTATACTTTGCAAAAGCAATCAGTTACAATTTAAGGAAAATGGCAGGCAATCTACTTGCAGCAAGCTCCCACAATCAGCAATTTAATAATCTGTTTTAGTTGGGTGTTGAAAGAGAAATATTGGTCAGAACATCAGGAGAATTGCCCTGCTTGTCTGTCAAAATAGTACCATCAGTCTGAGAATGCAGACTGGTTTAATGCCTCACTCACTACTGCACTGAGGTGTTAGCCTGGATTCTGGCACAAAATCTCTAGGACTTGAACCCATACCTCCTGACGCAGATAATAAGTGTTATGGTCAGGGTTTAGAGAACCCCAAAGTGTATCATGGAGTTCACCTGACCCACAACTTGTAATAGATTGTGGTTATGGAGCACACGGGCCCACTCTGCAGGTGTGATGCAACAGAACTCTACAGTACTTTTAAAGTAAAACAATGTTTATTTCTGAAACCAGTTAACACTTTATAAACCCACAGTAAACATAGAACATTACAGCGCAGTACAGGCCCTTCGGCCCTCGATGTTGCGTCGACCTGTGAAACCAAGCCCATCTACACTATTCCCTTATCATCCATATGTCTATCCAATGACCATTTGAATGCCCTTAGTGTTGGCGAATCCACTACTGTTGCAGGCAGGGCATTCCATGCCCTTACACTACTCTGAGTAAAGAACTTACCTCTGACATCTGTCCTATATCTATCTCCCCTCAATTTAAAGCTATGTCCCCTCGTGCGAGACATCACTATCCGAGGAAAAAGGCTCTCACTGTCCACCCTATCTAATCCTCTGATCATAAACATCATAACAACTAACACCAATCCTCCCCACAGATACAATATTCTAAGTAAACCTTAATCTTTCCTTATTAACACCCATAAGACAAAAGACCCTTTTTAACACAGAGATCATGTTTAAATTTACTACTGAGAGCAGTCAGCACTTTGGAATCACCCAATAGATCTGTACAGTCTTTAGTTTGCAGAGAGTGATCCTTATACAGCTCCTTGTGTTGCCTGCAGCTATCCAGCTCTCAAATCAAAACTAAACACACCCTGTAGCAAACAGCCCAAAGCAAAAGTAAAAGGCAGACAGCCTAGCTCCACCCACTCTGACATCACTGCAGCTCTCTAATAAACACCCATTTCTTAAAGGTACTCTCACATGACGAGCAAAATATTGCAGATGCAGGAACTCTGAAATAAAAACAAAATGCTCGAAAAGCTCAGCAGGTCTGGCGGGCCTCGGAGGAGAGAGAAAGAGTGTTAATCTTTGCAGTGTATGACTCGTTTTCAGTCATACAGGCTCTGAAACGTCAACTCTGTTTCTCTCTCCACAGAAGCTGCCAGACCTTAGAATCCATAGAATCCCTACAGTGCAGGAGGCCATTTGGCCGGAATCAAACCCGGGTCCCTAGCACTGTGAGGCAGCAGGGCTAGCCACCGTGCCACCTGCGGCTCAGGAGGCAACAGTGCTTCACTGAGCCACAGCAAACCGGGATGAAGGGGTGCAGAGATTAAATTTGGGCCAGATCTTCTTCTTGGGCAGTCTCTCAGCATTGAGTGGGTTCTGCAGTGGCTGAATAGTCCGATCCTGGATCCGTAGACGCTGCAACAGGTTTGGCAAGTGGTGCTTGATGAGGTGGGTGGGACGCTCTGGATTCTGCACTCTTTTTTCCGCTGGGCCTTCACATGCTCCACCCTACTGCTCGAAACGATTGGCACCTCCGCGAATGCTTTTTCTCCAGCTTGTACATTCTAAGGCAAGCGACTCCCACAGGTTAGTGGAGATGTTGTATTTATTTAGCAGGCTTTCAGAGTGCCCTTTTAATGTTTCCTCTGCCCTCCTAGTGATCGCTTGCCACCGTGGAGCTCCGAGTAGAGCACTTGTTTTGGAAGTCTTGTGTCAGGCATGCAGGCAATGTGGCCCGCCCATTGCAGCTGGTCGAGCATGACCAGTTACACACACACACACACACACACACACAACATAGGCAGGGCAAGTGTTTCAGTGCAGACAACCTGGATATCTTCCCTTCTGCATTGTGGTGTGTGTATCATCCATTTGTACTGTTGGGACTTCATGCATACTTCAGCTCCAGGACCTAACGCAAACAGCTGCCCTTGATGCTTGGCTTAAGCTTCAAGGTTCAGATAAGAAACAGTACCCGGACTTGCATTTCCATTACTGCAATAATTAACCCTGCCTTGTAACACTTTTATGTTGTCTGATGCCATGACTAACCCCCTGGGATTCCTGATGCTGTTAAACTGATTTCCAGATGGCCTGCTAGTAACGTCACAGAATAACATGGGTTGCAGGTCTGTCTTGATACAAACATTTCCTTTTCCTACTTAAAGTTCCATCAACCCTTTTATCATGGTTTTTATCCTTTTTTAACATACAGGGACTAATCAGAGACTTGTGTCTGTATGAGGGCAGAAAGCACTGACCCCCTATTATTTGAAAGGGTTATGAAAGTCTGCAACTGTCAGGTACCCTCCTCTCCAATGACGGAGCAAAAATAAGTACTTGAAAGCAGAACACTGTAATTGAGTTTGGAAATAGACTGGCACTTTATCTAGGTCAAATTCAGTAAAATATGTCTCTCTCCAAGTATGTGTCATACACTGTTATTATACTATGTGTGTGATTCACTGCTCTTGATGCAGGAGAGTGTGAAAATGAGCCTCAAAACTCTGCTTTACTCTTGGCTCCAAGAAAGCAACACTTCAGCAGAAAATGACCTCCACACTTGATATTTTATTATCTAAATTCATCCCTATTGGAGCTGCTCATTTTCTGTGCCTTCACCCTTTGCAAAAGCGGCACACTGTCAGAGGCTCAAAGTTATCAGCTTTATCACAGTTGAAGATGGAAGTACAGCAATACAAAACTGCACATAATGTGGTGACATGCAGATGTAGCAGGAGCTGGTTCAGGTGGATGCACTGATTTATACCAGCAGTGAATATCTGGTGCAGCCATACAAATCTTGCCAAATGTTGTAATAGCTTTTGAGCTACTTCAGGTAGGTGACCTGGCACAACAACTTGCATTTGTATAGTGCCTTTAACATAATAAAATGTTCCAAGGCACCTAACAAGGAAATTATAAAACAAAATGAGACACAGATCTTATGCAATGTCTAGGTTATATAGGGGGAAACTGTTCCCGGAGAATATTATTTTGGAGAATCAGTCTTGGCTTAACCTCTACTAGCAATTTTTGTAAGAGTAGTCCATTTTTCAGTGGCTTAAAGCCAAAACTCACTTTCCACAAAATAAAATTTATGCATCAGGTAATCACTGATAAAACCATATCTCCTAGAAACTAATGAATGTCTTTAGTGCACTGACTTGCGTCAGTAATCCTTGCAGTTATTTCCACACAGCAAGGTCCCACAAACAGCATGAAGATGACGACCTGTTAATCAATTTTAGGTGATATTGGCTGAGGGAGCAACATTGGTCAGGACACTAAACCAACTGATTTCAAAGTGCTATGGAATCTTCAACATCCATCTGAACACACACAGACAGGGCCTCAGTATAACATTTCACTCCTTTAATAATATACTTGAGTGTCAGCCTAAATTACATGCTAGCATCCAAGAGTTGCTTGCTTCTTCAACTCGCTGTGGAATATTTGAAGAGTTTTCTATAGAAAATGGTATTCAAAACCTTTAACAGTATATTACAGGAGGATGGAAACTGGGAAATTAACAAAGAAAATAAACTGATTTCCTTTTTGCAATTTTGAAGTTCTTGTGATTCAATACTTGTGGCTTTCTACTCTGTTGCTTTCCCCGTTCTTAATCAGATATTAAAAAAACGAGTTATGAAGTTTTCATATTTTCTGAAAGTGAGACTAGTTTCCCCACCAGTTAATAACCCTTAGGTCACTGTGCTCCATTAGATACAAAATCTTACCTTACTGCTTCCTGACCTCTTGTAGGAAAATACAAAGTGACAAGAAAACAATCGCATGTCACTCTTAAAAATGCTTCCTTATTGCAGAGGCAGACACTTCCAGAAGAGAGCTATTTAAATGGAGATTTGAGCGAGTTGGTTGAGCGGACATGGGAGTGGACACGAGTTAGATCCAGTAAAAGATGGGCACATCTGTTGTTTGGAAATTACAACTGCATAGCAAAGATTTCTCCAAAGCGAGTTCAGATTGAATTCTACTTGAATGCACATGCGAGGTTGATTACTGAGCTAACTAGTCATTGTGACCCACTGAGTTCCACAAATCAGTTTGTGGCATTGGCAGGCCTGCTCAAATTACAAGATATATATTACTTTGATATACTTGACAAAAAACTACTAAGAACCTAGTTAATAAAAACTCACCAGGATAGCTACCAATTACTTTGACCAAATTTTTATGTTCCAAGATTGCACTGTTACCAATTTAAACAAAATATATTTTCCCCAAGGACCACGCTTTTATTTTATGCATTCAGCTTAATAAAAAAAAAACATGATTTTTTTTGTGCCCACATGCAGTTCCTATAAAATATTTCAAGTGCAGATTGCTATTAATGAACTAAGAATGCAAATGAGTACATGGAGAATGTAAAAACGAGATGATTCATGATTTAAAAGCACAAGGAAGCAAAATGTTGACATTTGACTTCAAAAAGTACAAGTGTTTTACAATAATTTAATAAGCTGCCTCCAAACTTCACAAGCTTTACCTAAAAAGTGAAGTAGTAGTTATTTGAAAATGCTGCTTCACAGCACATGAGGTTTACAACAACCTTCTTAAGATGAAAGAGTAAAAGAGGTGAAGAGGCCAACAGACAGATGTTGACCACTGCTGTTAACCATTTAAAAGACCAAGAAAGAGGCTCCCCTCGATGGCATGATGAGTCGGAGCACCACTTGATATAGTACTCAGCTGGAGAAATCAGGAAGGTCTGAGTTTTAAATGTTTGACTTGGAACAATTAGCCAATGAGTGCCAACCTGGCTATAAGTGGAATTTAGCTGTACCCTCAATCCTTTCCACACCCACAGTTGAATAGCCTGCCAACATCACAGAGTATGCACATATGGGATGATAAAGATCAAAAGGTGGGCAAAGAATTATTCAATTATGGGGAAAAACATGACAATTAAAAGAAATATCTTCCTTCTCATTAGCTAGTACAGTGATGCCAATGGAAATGAAAAGCTATTTGCATTCCAGTATACAATCCAATTCAGCAAGTTAATCCAAATGCCAGTAACCCTGGGAAAGCATACTGACAAAACAATGTGCTGTATGAGAAGGCTGGAAGGAAGAGACCCAAAATGGCAAAACATGCTTAATTTTGAAGCACTAATCCAAAAAATACTTCACTGACTTTTGTTCGATTTGCTGTTGCTCTGTATTAATAATCCTTGCCTCAACTTATCTATTAATTTTATCAATTCTTTTTTACCTTTAGACTTGACTATTCCAAAACTCTCCTGACTAACATCCTAGATTCTGCCCACCATAAAATTGTACTTATCCAAAACTTGTGTTCTCATCCCAACTCGCACAAGTCTCATTCACTCTTCACTGATATATATTGGCTCCCAGAACCGCAACGCTTCAATATAAAAATTCTCATCTGGTTTTCAAATCCCTTCATGACCTCACTCCTTCATATCGCTGAAATGTCCTCCAGATTTCAGGATCTCTGTGCTTTTCCCATTTAGGCCGTTTGCACATCCTGTGCTTCATCACCTGCCTAGGCCCTAAACTCTGGTATTTCCCTCCCTAAATCTCTCTGACCTCCTTAAAGTCAACCTTTTAGGCCATGATTCACATTACCTGTCCCAATATTTTCTACTGTGTCAATTTTGTTTCATAGCACTCCTGTGAAGTACCCTAGGAGGTTTTCCGACATTAAAAATGTAAAATGTGGATTCCTGTTGTTGTACAACTGGCGTATAAGAAGTGTTAACCCAGAGAAAAGAAGTGCTGACACATTTCCCCTGTCCTTATTCATCTGTCTATCAGCACCTTGGAACCAAACTGGGAAAACTTGGGCAGCAATGTATTCTCAACCTGCTAGCTCTTTGATTATGAAGTAATCTTGTGCATCATCCAAACAAAACCTGCAACTTTAAAAGAACACAATAATGGGCCAAATCTTCCGGTCTCTGGAAAGTCAGAAACCAGACATATGACTGAAGATGCACATTAGGACCCTGTAAGGGAGACCTATTTGGGAATTACCTGGGAAGTTTAACTTCCTATGGGAAATTCCCCTGCTCCCTGGGACCCTCAACGAATGTCACTAACAGTTGGAGACTTTGAACAGTTCCGCAGTACTTACCCAGGAAGTGTTAGATCAAAACTTAGTGTAGCATCAATATTACTTCATAACTGACCCCTCAAGTCACCCATCCCCGACTGTGCCCACCCCAGTCCAACGCCGGCATCACCACATCATTATAAATACAGGAGCCCCAAGAAGAATCTATTGGAAGAAACCTGGGTTTCCCTTCCTTCTTCTGACAACCCAAATAGAACCAGCTTTATGCTCAAGAGGGGTAGAATCATGTTCAGCTTGCAGACACTCAAGTGGAGACCATTTCTCCTAGTCTCAGTTTAAATTTAACTTTAATACTTTAAGTGAGCTATTCTGTTATCCCTTGGATATGATCCCCACCAAACTAACAAACTATTAAGTAAGCATTAAAAACTGAACTTTCTTTACATACATTTGAGACTGGCAATTCAATATACACTCACTTGAACACGTGTAAACAGTACACTCGCCCTGCCGTTTTACACTACTTGTCATGTCTTTCTTTACAGCGATCACGGTCAAAGCAATGTCTAAAAATCACATTCTATTCCCAAAGTAAAATGTTTCCCCCACAAAATATTCTGTAAACACAGATTTCAAATGGAAGCTTTTAAAAAAACTGAATTCCTACAGATGTGCTAAATGCCAATTAAAAATACTATACACTTGGGGCTGTCCAGAGTACATCTGCGCAAGAGGCACTCAGAAAGCAAGTGGTTCTTCTTCAGATTTCATTTTCAAAGCAGTCCGGCCTCGCACTCTCAAAGAAAACAATTTAACCCACTGTTTGCTGACTGACCAGTGCTCACTTCAAACAAACCAAACCAATAGCCCTGAAATCTGGATTATATATCCTCAAATAAGAATGGAGTCAGAAAGCCATTGTCCCCTCCTCGAATGGAATAATACAGCAGTGAGAAGAATTTTTTATCCAATTGTTCACCTGTAAAATAATTGCCATCATTTTGTTCTCACAGTAAAAATGGCATTTAGCAAATTTGAAAATGATCAGATGAAGAATCATCATTTATTTAAATTAAGAACTCAAACACTGTCTCACTTGTCAAGTATAAATGTGCACCTTACTCCTGAAGAAACTGACTTATGGTTCCTTGGTTGCCACCAACCCACTAATATCTCAATTAAATGGCTACTATAAAGAAGGGCTAAGACAGTGAAAATCAGAAGACTACTGATGTGTATAGTCATACAAAGTCAACCAGAGTAAGGAAAGACATCTCAACACTGACCCTGTTCAATATTCATTGAGTGGATGTTTTCAATGGCTTTGGACTAACAATTTTCTGCAGCCTATCAAATACACGGCAGCTAAGCAACCGGTATCCTTTGACGTCCAGTCGAGTTTAGGAGACTGATGCCCATTTGCCACTCCTGTGTTTATATACTGAATTAAAACAAAAACACACTGCACATGTTCCATATGCATATGTCCATCCACTGGCACTGAGAGTTTCAGTATTGAGAGTGCAGGGATGCAGAACACGTTGACACTATAGCATGTTATATCCACAGTGCTGGTATAGGTCTTTTAATGCAAGGCGAGAGATGGCCAAGGAACATTGTCAAAGCAGCTGATGCAGGGGCAGACGTTCCTAGAAATCTGGCACTGCTATACCATGCGTCAGTGTGCTAACATCATTAACATATTTTAATATAAGCTGGGTAGGAAGTCAAAGTAAAATTTCAAGAATAAACTAGGATCCCTTTTTCAAAAACTTAAGCAGTTACTTCATAGAATCAAAGAATCCCTATGGTGCAGAGGGAGGCCATTCGGCCCATTAATCTGCACTGACCCTCCGAAGCTGCACCCCACCTGCCCCACCAGTTTGCTTTTTTATATATAAAGGATCAATACACACAGTAGCATAATCAACTATTCAAGAACAAACCTGCATTGGCCTGGAGATAGTTTACACTGAATGAGAAGGTACTGGTTAATGTTCAGTAATTTTGTATATGGGAAGTTTCTGAACCATCCTGGAAGGGTATAAATGATAGAGCAAGAACCATACTGGCCCAAACCTGTGCATGCTCCAAAGAGTTCGAGCTAATCAACTGCCCTATGAACAGGTCTTGACAATAAAGAACTTTCAATAAAATTAAAACAAAAATATATGAATGAATTTCCAAAACATTATACAGATACTCAAAATAACAGGACACAAGTTACTTGGTTATTTTGGAATTAAACTAAAAACAAAGCCTAATCATTTTCACGGGAGGGGTTAATTCATCCCACTGCTGCTTTCTATTCAAGTCAATGTCATTGTCTTTTAGACACAAGGGAAACAAACTGCCATATGTCACAGACGGGAAAACCGCAGGCAACTCCGAACTCTATCCAGAAGCCAGCAGGTGCTCACCCTTCCCCCGACTATCCAGCAAACAGCAGGCTAGAGCCAGCTAACAAAAAAAAACACTACAAACAAACCACTATTAATGACAATAAAGCCTCTTCCAAGTAACCCTTCAGTACATCAGGATTATACACGCCAGATTTAAAAATTCAGGAAATACAGTTTATAAATGAGAAATCATGTTATTACCTTATTGTAATATCCATGCATTAAAATTTATCTAGTTATTTTTAAAAACTTCAAGCATTGTAACAGTTTCTATTAATGTTAACAGGAGAGACTAGTTACACAATGAAAAAGTAAGTCCATATTCAATTTTTTTTTAAAACAAGATTGCTTTGCAGCAAAACTCTCATCCTGTCAGCTGACACCATATTATTCATGCTTCAAATACAATTTTTAAATAAATAAATCTATTTCTCAGCCCATGACATACAGCAATGCTGAAAAAGCATGAAATGCAAAATGGAAACTGAAAGTGGCACAACAGAGAAATCAAAACCATATTTGGAAGAAAAACTCAAGCAAGGACTCATTACATTGACTGTGTTACTATGTTGTATAAATACAAGTTTTTGTTGTTAATGCTGTTTTTAAAAAAAAATTTTTTTTTTTTTTAATTGTAAAATGTTGTATTTATATAACGAACCGCAATAAAATACCAACAATAACAATAATGATAACAGTCATAAACATTCGCCCATCCTTGATGAACAACAAAATATATTAACAACTTAAATTAACACAATATTAAGTTAAATAACCATAGAAAAAAAAATAGAAACAATAAAGAACACCCTCCATTCCCCCCCCACCCCCGGGTTGCTGCTGCTATTGACCAACATACCCATCTTTGAGCCAGAAAGTCCAGAAAAGGCTGCCATCGTTTATAGAACCCTTGTACTGATCCCCTCAGGGCAAATTTGACCCTCTCCAATTTTATAAATCCCGCCATGACATTGATCCAGGTCTCCACACTTGGGGGCCTCGCATCTTTCCACTGCATCAAGATCCTCCGCCGGGCTACTAGGAACGCAAAGACCAGAACACCAGCCTCTTTCGCCTCCTGCACTCCTGGCTCCGCCGCAACTCCAAAAATCGCGAGTCCCCAACCTGGTTTGACCCTGGATCCAACCACCCTTGACACCGTCCCCGCCACCCCCTTCCAGAATTCTTCCAGTGCCAGGCATGCCCAGAACATATAGGCATGGTTCGCTGGACTCCCCAAACACCCGGTGCACCTGTCGTCACCCCCAAAGAACCTACTCATCCGAGTCACAGACATATGGGCCCGATGCAGCACCTTAAACTGGATGAGGCTAAGCCTCGCACATGAAGAGGAAGAGTTGACTCTCTCCAAGGCATCCGCCCAAGTCCCAATTGTTAATGCTGTTGACGACAAAAAAGATGGGGAAGGAAGCAAAATAAAAATTCAGCTAGAATTCCATCTCACCCTAGTGGAATCAGGATGGTCTCTTACACCAGGTTCAAATGCTTACAAGCATTTTCCAGATTTCTATCCCATCCAAATGGCCTGGGTTTTTATTATCTTGATTTTAGTCTGTCAAGCAATTATGGATTTTGAGTGTTAATTCGAAGCATGCAGCAATTGTGAAGATACTCTGTAGACAGCACACAAGCTATCCACTTTAAGATACCATGTATGTGCAGTCACACAAACGATTTAGGCATAGAGAATGCTGAAACAAACAAATCGTGCACAAGGAAAATTTAACGGGGTCATTAGCAGAGGGTGTCTATATATTTTTATTAATTTTTCCAATTAAGGGGCAATTAAGAGTGGCCAATCCACCTACCCTGCACATCCTTGGGTTGTGGGGGGCGAGACAAAGGCAGACACGGGGAGAATGTGCAAACTCCAGACGGACTGTGACCTGCGGCTGGGATCGACCCCGGGTCCTCAGCGCCATGAGGCAGCAGTGCTAACCACTTCACCATTGTGCAACGCATCAGTTGCATTGGAAAGCTTGGATACACAAGCGTCTTTTCCTGCCCAATGGCATATGTTCAAAAAATTGCCCCTGTGTGTCAATCAAAACATTTTTGTATGCTCAGAGAGTAAAAGGTTTTCAACTAGAGATCTCATCTTTAGACATGGTAAATGTGATAACATTTGGAAACAACACGCCCCCAAGAGTCACACAATCACATGATCAAACCTTCAGGTATATGGTCCGTGACATTATTTGAAAATCAGGGAAAGGTGTGTTGTTAGGAGTTCTATCTTTCCATTTCCCTTTGTTCCCATTTCTTTGATTTATATTATTATTTTTAATACTTAGGCTCATAATTGGAATGTATCTTTAAGCAGCGGACATAAGCTGAGGCAGCCTGCTAGTCAGGACTGTGTTCCAGGATTTGTTTTTGGAGGAGAGAATACGGACTCATCGATGTCAAGAGAATCTTAAGAACCAGCTATGGAGGAAGTTGTTTTCATTGACTGGCTGGCAACTTGTGGGTTGGCTAGGGACAGTGTTCTGGCTGACAACAGTCAATGATTGGTTCCGGAGGGATGCTTCTGAGAAAGTTGGTCAGAAGTGATTAGACCCCGAATGAAGAAGGAACTCGCTCCCTCACCGTGTAAGTAAAGGACTGCTTCATCGTTATAAAACCATAAGTGCGTGGCGCATCTTTACTATATAGTTGAAATGATCATGAATCTGCAAAGAAAGTGGACAGCCTTGCTTGAGAAAATCCTATCAAGCTTACAAGGAAGAAGGATTGAAGCGGAAGCTTGAACTGAAAGATGTTAACTGAAAGCCATCATAGAGATATTTTATCCTTTATAATCATTTTTCTACCCTCTCCACCACCCTTTCCTCCTGTTATCTGTATGTCCATGTACATAATATATGGGCGAGTTGGAAAGTTGGGGAGGTTAGGAAAGGGGTATTAGGTAGTCATTTACATTTATTGTCAATTTAATTAAACATTAATATTAAACAATAAAAGATTATGTGTGTTAAATATACAAACCTGGTGACTACATTTATTGGGATCAGCCAAGATCCTCAGGTATTTTTAAAATTACATCCAATTGCACTTGTGTTGCGATTCCGGCTCAAAAGAGGCTGGAATTGGTCTTGTGACAGTGTTCAGGTCAATATTTCACCCTTGGGGCAGCACGGTGGCCTAGTGGTTAGCACAGCAGCCTCACGGCGCTGAGGTCCCAGGTTCGATCCCGGCTCTGGGTCACTGTCCGTGTGGAGTTTGCACATTCTCCCCGTGTCTGCGTGGGTTTCGCCCCCACAACCCAAAAATGTGCAGAGTAGGTGGATTGGCCACGCTAAATTGCCCCTTAATTAGAAAAAATAATTGACTAATCTAAATTTAAAAAAAAAATATTTCACCCTTGTCCAACATCACTAAAAAAAAAAAAATCTTATCGTCATAAATCTCACTGGTTTGTGAAACTTTGCTATGTGCGAATTGGCTTGCAGGTTTCCCTATGTTATAACAGGGACTACAATTAAAGTATACTTAGTTCTGATCATCAAAGTAAAGACATTTCTCTTAACACAGCAGAAGTTAAGCTTCCTTTATTTGCACGTAGCTGCCATTCACCCACCACACATAGGTAAGCAATTTCAGCAATTTCCCTTGATGAATATGACAATCAGAAAACAGCAGGGACACAGTGGAGCATCTATCTGCACTCCTCTAGATTTGAAGATTTGGACTGAAAAATGGAAAGCATAAAACTTAAGTGTCCAGATTTACATATTATTTCGTTCCCAGGCCAGACCCCAACAGTGGCTAGGATGCTGAACCAAAACCCCAATAGTTTATTTTATTTTGTCTAGACTGTAAGTCTGCAGAATGAATGATACGCTCCAGGAGTAAATGCATGGAAAAAAAAATAGGGATTTGGTATTTCAAAACAAAACTTTATTACGAATACAATATTTAACTCTAACATCATCTGAAAATAAAATAAAATAAAAATACAGCTCTCAATCCAGTTTAAAATCAGCATGGCATTGAGTAACACTTCCTTTGCAGAACAAATTTGGCTTCTGCTCCGTTTTAACCCCTGCAGACTGGCTGGGAGTCTTCAAAAAGTTGTTCCAACAGGCTTGTTTCACCTTTTTCCTTGTCCTCAGACAAGACTGTACTGCTTTTACATATTCTCTATTTATAGCTATCCTACTGGGAGAGAAAACTGCCTTCACTTGTGGTCAAAACAAGGGTTGCCAGATCAAACTTCAACTCCTCTCCACAGCTTTCTAACAAACTCTCTGAATCTCTAACTCCACCCAGCAATGATGTAATCTCTCCAAAATGAAAAACAAATTAATTCTCCAGGGACTTCCCCAGTTAAACCACAGTGCATTAGCCCAGACTGAAAAATACATTCCTCTGGCCAATTTCACCTTCTGGCTCCTAAAAGCTCAGAGGCTCTGCAAAACAGGATTCTTTAAAAAATACATGCCCACTGCATCAAACACACTATAATCCCAATCTTTTAACCCTTAAATTGCCCAATATTTATAATCCAATAGTCCTAAAATCTTCCAACCGTCACAATACTAAGTATCAGAGAATTGTCTATTTGCGGTAATATACTCCTGGAAACAAGAGCGCGTGACATACGTACTCTAGTTTATGATCGCAGGTCTATGTCAGCAGCTCATTAACCTGGAGGAGCTAAAGCAGGCCTGTGCAGCCAGATAAGTGACGCACCCTGAAGGCCAACCTGCCAGGTTTCTCCCTGTGCGAAGTAATTGATTCTCTCAGTGTTTCTCTTTCTTTCACTGATAGACAGTCTCTTGCCAATACCAATTTAGTTAATAACCATTTTAAGAGGCACTTTTAAGAAATGGAAAGAAGGAACTTATATTGTCCACGCTCATCGATCATCCCAAAAATGCTTTGTAATTATCTACTTTTCAGGTTTATCGATGCACTATCAGAGACTTCATTAGTGAACAACAAAGGATTTATTTACAAGGAGCACGGTAACACAGTGGTTAACACTGTTGCTTCACAGCGCCAGGGACCCGGGTTTGATTCCCGGCTTGGCTCATTGTCTGTGCAGAGTCTGTACGTCCTCCCAATGTCTGCACGGGTTTCCTCCGGGTGCTCCGGTTTCCTCGAGGTGCTCCGGTTTCCTCCCACGGTCCAAAGATGTGTGGGTTAGGTGGATTGTTCACGCTAAGTTGCCCCATAGTGTCCAAACGTTAGGTGGGGTTGCTGGATTACCGGGATAGGGTGGAGGTGTGGGCTTAGGTAGGGTGCTCTTTCAGGGGCTGGTGTAGACTCGATGGGCTGAACGGCCTCCTTCTGCACTGTAAATTCTATGATTCTATGAAAAGTCAGCAATTTTAACATAAAAGGACAGAGAAATTGGAATAAATTAAAGCTGACCTACTTTTCTGGCCTACTGGAGTTTGGGTTGGAGTTAACCAGTTGTGAAATTTACGTTCTCATCTCCCTTACCAACAGAGTTTAACTCTCGTACATAATGCCGATACCGTGGAGCTGGAGTAAATTTGAAGTTCACACATTGAGCAGATTGGTGCTATACCCATTGGCTTTCAGAAAAATGAGATATGATTTTTTAAAAAACATATTCCGAGTGGGCTTGACAAGTAGATGCTGAGAGAATGTTTGTCCTCATGGGGGTGTTTAGAACTTGTTTAAAAATAAAGGGGCTGGATTCTCCATTTCAGCCGGAACTAAGGAGAATTTGCAGGTGTTTTACGACGCCAAAATCGGTGCTGAACCCTCAACGATTCCGGGACCGGTTAGAAGCACCAGGTGAAGCTCCCAGCTCCCGCACCAAAAACAGCTGGAGAATGACCGGGTGCATGGCCGTGCATGCGCATGGCAATGACCTGCAGTGGCCACATAGTACACCATGGCACCGGCCGTGTGCGGTCCTGGCCCGCCATCCATGATTCCCACAGGATACCCCCTGGCCAACCCCCACCCGTCTCTCCTCTCTCTTCCCCCCCCCCCACACCAACCCTTCCAGAAGACCTCTCCCAGCCAGCAGCACGAATCCCCGTAGTGTGGCAACCAGAATTGTACACAATATTCCAAATGAGACCTAATCAAGGTCCTGTACACTTGCAACATGACGTGCCAATTTTTATATTCAATGATCCAACCGATGAAGGCCAGCATGCCGTATGCCTTCTTGACCACCATATCCACATGCGTTGCCACTTCAGTTATCGGTAGGTAACATACATGCCCAGATTTCTCTGTCTGTCAGTACTGGAGTTCTACCATTTATTGTGTAATTCCTACAAGCATTGGACCTTCCAATGTGCATTATCTCACACTTGTCTGGATTAAACTCCATCTGCCATTTCTCCATCCAAGACTCCAACGTCTGGACTCGAAACATTAGCTCTTTCTCTCCCTACAGATGCTGCCAGACCAGCACTTTCTCTTTGGTTTCAGATTCCAGAATCCGCAGTAATTTGCTTTTAACGTAAGCACTGGACACTACAAAGATGAATTAGGTCAATCTACCCTCAAAGTCCTTCTTAAAAACTTTGAATGGGAGGACAGGGGAAGAGATGTGCCAACATTTGGAAAGCCGAAACATAGTCACACAGAATATATCTTTTAACCAGTGTCCCAGATTAGTCCACCATTATGCCTGGGCATGTCCGGTTCACTGGCAGAGCAAATCGACCAGAGATGGCATAGTGGTATATTGTCTGGAAGTTCTAAACATTGACGCCAAGCCTCATAGCATCAGGACAAACATGCACATAGAAATCTCCTGCTGATCACCATCTTCTGTCTTTGCTCAGCTGATGAATCAGTACTGGCCCATGTTGAAAAAAACTTGAAGCAAGCACGGAGGACCACAAGGACACATAAATGTTGGAAAGTCTTCAGTGCCCATCACCAACAGTGGATTGATGGCCTAAGTCAATAGTGGTGGTAAGTCCTGAAAAACATACCTGACCATCTAGGCCTGTGGCAGCTGGTGAGAACCAGAACCAGAAGGGAAACCTACTTAACTTTGTCCTCCCCAATCTCGGTTTATTTCTTTCATGGGATGTGGCCATCACTTGCAATGCTCATCCCTAATGCCCTTGAGGAAGTGGTGGTGAGCTGAAGTCCATCTGATATAGGTCCCTGTAAGGAACTTCTCGGATTTTAACCCAGTGACAAACGAAGGAACTGCAAAACTCCCCAAGCCAGGGTGGTTACGTGGCTTGGAGTAGAATTTGGAGTAGATTTTTAAAAATTTAGTGTACCCAATTAATTTTTTCCAAGGGGCAATTTAGCGTGGCCAATCCACCTAACATGCACATCTTTTGGGCTGTGGGGGCAAAATCCATGCAAACACGGGGAGAATGTGCAAACTCCACAGGTAAAGTGACCCAGAGCCGGGATCGAACCTGGCTCTCAATGTGCATCAGTTGTGATGGAGGGGGTAAGCATTTAAGTTGGTGGTTGGAGTGCCAATCAGGTAGGGTGCATTGGCCTGGATGGTGTTGAGCTTTTTCAGTATTGTTGAAGCTGCACTCATCAAGAAAATGGAGAGTATTCCATCACACTTCTGATTTGTAGGTAGTGAACAGTCGGAGGCAAATTCTCACCACAGAATTCCCAGCCTCTGACCTGCTTTTGTAGCCACATTATTTATATGGCTGGTCCAGTTCAGTTCTGGTCCATGGTAGCTCTCAGTCGTTGACAGCAAGGAATTCAACAATGGCAATGCTGTTGAATATTAAAGGGAGATGGTTAGATTCTCTCTTGTTGGAGATCATCATTGCCTGGCACGTGTTTAGTGACTGTTAGTTACCAATCATCATCCAAGCCTGAATATTGTCCAGGTTTTGCTGCATTTGGACATGTACTGATTCAGATGAGGAGTTGTGAATAGTACTGAACACTGTAAACATCTCAGAACATGCCCACTTCTGACCTTTTAATTGAGAGGTCATTGATGAAGCAGCAAAAATGGTTAGGTCATGGATAAGACTGAGGAACTCCTGCAGTAAAATACTGATGAGGAGATGAGTGGCCTCCAACAACCACAATCCTTTGCACTAGGTAGGACTCCAATCAGTACTGAATTTTCCCCAAGATTCCAATTGAGTTCATTTTCCTAGGGCTTCTTGATGCCACAGTCAGTCAAATGTTGCCCGTCATGGATCTCCTTTTGGAACAAGGCTGTACTGCTACGGAATGTCAAGTTGCGACAGGTAGATTTTGCACTATGTATGCGCTCTTGTTGGACATGGTGATTGCCTGGCACTTATGTTACTTGCCACTTGTCAGCCCAAGCCTAGATATTGTTCAGATCTTGCTGCATTTGGGCATGGGCTGCTTCAGTATCCGAGGAGACATGAATGTTGCTGGACACCATCATCAGCGAACAAGTGATATCTTGGAAACAAGATGATTAACCTCCAACAAGAACTAACTTCCTTTATGCTAGGTATGACATCAACCAGTGAAGAGTTTTCTCCCCGATTCCCACTGACTTGAGTTTTGCTGGGAGTCCTCAAACCATACGGTCAAATGCTGCTTTGATGTCACGGGCAATCACTAACTTCACTTCTGGAGTTCAGGTCTTTTGTCCACTGTTATATTATCGTTCCTTCATGGCTGCTGGATTAAATCTTGGAACTCCTTATTTAACAGCACTGTAGGTATACCGACACCCAGAAGAACTGCAGTGTTTCAAGGTGGCTCAGCATGTACTCAAGGGCGATTAAGGATAAGCAACCAATGCTATCTTTGCTCGCAAAACCCATATCCCAAGAATCTTTTTTTTAAAAAAATGACAGGATCAGGCCTGCCCACAATGTTCCCACAGTTCAATCGCCTTGCCAACGCTCATTGCCAGGATGCATATAAAAAAGAATGGTTCATTGTTGAGAGGAGGTAAAGAAAAGTAGTTGGCACCCATGAAATTATTCATCAACTTTCAGCAGAGGACGGTAAATGACTGGAAGAAAATATAGATGATCGAGTAGTCACACAGGAAATGCACCAACGTAAAACATATTAAACTGCATGGCTTTTAAAAAGTTAAAAACATTGCCTCAATTTCCATATTGGGCATAAACCAAACTATTAGTCAAAGTATACCTTACTGTGGAAGAAACTATCATTAATTCTGCAAAGAAGACATATACTATACTGTTTCACCACTATAATGCACAAAATGAAGCATCGGGTACAGTATTACTCAACATAATCAAATGCCAGGTACTAGAAGAACAACATGCAAACACACAGACCCAATTAAATAAAACAGCCCCTCCCCAAAATGTTCCAGTTCTATGCATCACAAAACCGGATTCTTGGGAAAGGTATGGTTTCTTGCTGTAACCACAAGCTAATATAATGGAAATGTTTTAAAATGAATGATATGCTTTTATACAATACTGTGACCTGGGTATACTACAGAACGCCCATCAACTTCAAAAATGACCTCTATTTCAAAATAATTTTTAAAATAATTCTTATATTAAAACAATTAAACTTCCATAAGAAAGATGACGTGATACTTAGAATTTCACCACTGAATCACCAAAACACATCCAGCCCATTAAAAAAAATTAGTGTTCCCTTTGTTTGGGTACAGTTCAATAGACTCCATCCCACAAGCACAACGTGAACTGTGCAAAACTGTCATTCATATATAGGCTGTGACAGTGAGCATTGCCAAACTATTCAAAGAGGCTATCCCCTTGCTGAGCTTACCCTGTCCTCATCCAATGCCCCCAGCAGGAGTGACTGGATAGCAATTAGGAGTGACAGCCCTGATTTTTTTCCTTCCCTTAACCCAAAGATACTGAGGTCAATTGTACTGCTCAGGCTGAGACAGGACAGGCTAACACCACAAAAGGGTCATTTTGGCTTTGTGTAGCTCAGCTTCCCACTGGACAAACACACAAAGCCACTGGACAATTTATGTAAAATCATTTGACAGTGATTTGCACAGGGTACAAGTAGTTTAAACACAAAGCTGAGGGCAAATATTCAACCTGAGCAGGCATCCTGTTCTACTTACCACAGGCAATGCCAAGCCTCGAGCGAAATGTAAATCTTTCCATGAAGCCTCAGCTTTATGTCATATAAGGACAGACAATGCAGTTTGCAACGACAGAAACATAGCACACTTAAATACCTGTAATTAGTTGGGAGACATGCAAAATTTTGTAGAAAACACAATCGGCAATCCTGTAATTTTGTACCCAAGAACACATTACAGTGCCATGCTACTCTGTATACAAAACCATTTCGTTTCTCCGTCTGCCCGACTCATCAGGCTGCACAGGAAGTTTAACCACCTCCTTTGTTACAATGCAGACAGTTTAACCCTTTCAGTCCCATCTTTGCTTTATGAAACTTTTGTTGAATATTTTTTATATCATTTTTGATAAATGCAATAAGCAAAATAATTACCTCCTGCCACCCCCATCCATGCATTATTACTTACAATAATGGGCAAAGTGCCTAAATATTAAAGTGGGACAAAAATCAAACCATCAGTGCAGGAATGTCCAAACTGCAGTTTTAATGTTTTGTTAGCCTAACTTAAAGATTCTTTATTTGCTATTTTTCTGTGTTCGTGTTTGAGAGGGTGTTGAGGGTCAGGAAATGGCAGTTTCATCATTTAATTCTAGTTGTTAAAATAAGGAAAACAAGTAAAGAAAAACCCAGGAATCGATTCGACCACGAGAGAGCATAGATCAGGGCCAGGGGTGGTCAGCACGGGGAAATGAGAGATAGAGATAAGAGTTGGAAAAATGTGCAAATATTAGGCTTTGTAATATAAACAGTGATTCCCTGCTGAACCTAATTGAAAAAATAGAATAGAAAATCTGTGAAACCATAGATTTCAAGGCCCATCACATGTCTACTGGAACCAAGTTCTCCTTGGACTTCTACTAAAAAGTAGAACTTCTGCAAGCAGCAAGAAGAATTAATCTCTTCTCAGCCAGAAGTTTTGAAGAGACTCAAAAAAGTTTGACAGTTCTAAAAAAAATCCAACATCTATCCTGTGTTGCACTAACATTCAGATTGTTCTCAGCAATCAAAGTGCCCCTTTAACCAGAAGAGATGCAACCCGTTCAGACTGTACCTCACAGGGGACATTCACAGGTAGCAGATTATCTAGGTTTAATGGAGTGGTGAGATATGGTACGGGAAAGTGCTGGGCCACAAGTGTTTTTTCTTAAAAAGAAACGTATTTTGACTATTATTCTGTACTTTGTATAACTGAAGAGGAAACTGGACCAATGCAAACTATTTCAGAAAAAATAAATCTCCGATACTTAACAGGTTTCAACGAAAATTTAGTGACAGGTGGACTGGCTATATGGGAAATTGGAATGTTCCCCATGGTCTGTAAATGGTTCCAGGTCATATTTATGATTAAACCAGAACTCCCCTGCATAGTAGAGGCATTTTGGACACATTAGTGTATAAATGCATTCCTAATTAATTAATGTTCACTTCAGGCTGATACAAATTCTGTGTCGCATAAATCAGATATTACTTACTTGAACAGAGTAAAGCAAAGCGGAAGAGACAGTCTCTCACTTTGCTCCACTCCAGTGTCATGTTTGATTATAAACCAAATTCCGGCTGCAGCACTTGTGCCAAGAAAAACTACTTTGAAGTAACTCTGCAATCTAATCTGGATACCACCCCTCAAGAAAGATAGAATGACCTTGGAGGGGGCATAGCGCATAGATCGGGAAACAAAAATCTGGAAATATTCAGGACAGGCCTCCCACTGTTATGATATTCTTCGGCGGTTGTAGTGTGAATGTACTAAATTCTCAATTGGAATAACCAACACCATTCTTTGATTAACAAGTTGCACAAAATGAACCATTTTCACCATATCAGAATTACACTGTGCCACTTACAGAAACTATGAACAAAATGAAAGCATGCAATGTAAACCTACTGAAAATGTAACCATTTATTGTTGAGGACACTATGACTTCCTCTTCTTGACATTTATCAAACAGCGAATTAAATCAACAAGTGATTAAAACTCGCTAAACAATCTTCTAGTTTCAATTTCATTGCTTATCTGCAATAAAAGCTCAGGAGATCCGAGAAGGTGTTCAAATGGAGGTTTATTTAAAACCAAAAGAAAAGGCTACAACATGACATACAGGTCCCAACTGGAACTACTGATCATGCCCGTCCCAATCAGGGACGGCTTTTAATGGTTAATCTACGAGCCCCACCCGAGAGGCCTCCACCCCTCTGTGGGGGAGCTCGTATATTCCATGAGTCCCACAGGGGAATCAATCAGGTCATCGCATGGGACTGGTCAGCGTTACTACAATCCTCCCCCTCCCTCAAGTCTGAAGGTCCGTCCCTCTGTTGCTGGGTGCAGAGGAGGTCTCCTTTGTCGCTTTGCCCACGGTTGTGCTTTCAACATCAGTGGGGGTGGGTCGAGGGGTTGTATAACTCATCGGGAGTGTCATATTCACGTTAACTGTCAGAGGAATCCTGTCAGATGTCCGTCTCAGACCATACTGTCCGAAAGCATTGAGGATTTCCTTTACATATCTGATGCAGAGTCTTCCATTTCATGCAAAGTTGGGGCCTGGTCCCTGGAGAGTTGTGGTCCCTAGCCCACGGATGGTTAAGGGGGGGGGGGGGGAGGGGGGCAAGGGACTGATCTATCTGGCGGGGCTACCTCTGGTGAGGGAGTTCCCTGCCTTAGAGATGGTCCGCATGCTTGCATACAGTCCATTCACTGGTTTTGACTGTATAGGAGACTGGTCCTGTCTTCTTCTCCACTATGGTCCCTGATATCTACCAGGCATCATCTCCAAAATTCCAGACATATACTGTGCCTTGTGGCTTGAACGCTCTGTTCTTCCAGTGGTCATGATATCTAGAGGTCTTGTTTCTTCGCCGTCTTTCCACTAAGGCTGGGAAATGTCAAGCTTAAAACAAGTTTGAAGCCCTCAGCCCATCAGTAGCTCTGCCGGTGCTACCTGTCATAATACGCAGCGTGGTCCGATAATTAAAATTAAAAATGTGCCAGTTTCGTTCAGCTGACCCAAAGTTTTGCACTGCCCGCCCAGCCAGACCAGTCAAAACAGGGTGATATTTCTTCGCCGGCCCTTCTTGGTCTGATTGATTATCTGGGGTTATGAACATCACAGAATCGCTACAACGCAGGAGGCAGCCATTTGGCCCACCATGTCTGCAATGGCTCTCCAAACAAGCGCCATTCCTCTGCTTTTTCTCATAGCCCTGCACATTATTTGAATAGAAACAATTTTCTACTGCCCTCTTGAATGCTTTAATTAAACATGCTCCACACGAATAAGCTGTATTCTTTAAGAAGGCCATCGGGACACCTATTCGACACACTGGAGATGGAATTGGTTCAATTGTTTAAACTCAGCGACAATAAACTTTGATTGTTCATTTATTAAGTGATAACAGCAATTTGCATTTACTTTCTCTGTCAAATTCCCACAGCTACTTCTTGTCCATGTCAAATTCCCATGGCTACTTCTTGCCCATTCGAACATTTAAATTTCTCCAATACTTCACAAAATCAGACTGTGACATTCAGGGTCAAGCAGGTTACTCTGCACTGACCCTGTGAAGTCTGCACCGACCCTCTGAAACAGCACCCTACCTAGGCACATGCTGTAACCCTAACTAACCTTTTGGATACTAAGATAGAATTTTGCTTGGCCGATCCATCTAATCTGCACATCTTTGTACTGTGTGTGTGGAAGGGGGCGGGGGGGAGAAACCAGAGCACCTGGAGAAAACTCAGACACTGGGAGAATATGTAAACTTCACAGTCAGTGACCCATGACCAGAATCGAACCCTGGTGCCGAGGCAGCAGTGCTAACCACTGCATCACCGTGCCCATCCTGCTTGCTTTCCACACCCTATTTTTCCTTCTCAAGCAATACTGAATTCTCTTTTAAACAAACATACAGAATCTGCTTCACAACCTTTGATGACAGAGAATTCACATTGTAATGACCTCTGCACAAAGTTTCTTTTCCAACCTTCCTATTGGAATTACCTTAAATTTGCTCCATCTTGCTAACAGTGAAAACAATGACCACTATTTACCCCATCATAACCCAACCCTTCAAAGTCTTGCTCAACTCCAATTAAAAACAATCTAACTTCTGAAGTATCCCTTTAGCATTGTAATGTCTGTGATGTCTTAAATCTATAGTACACTTTTCATTGCTTATATATCTTAGATTTCAGGCACTATTTACCGGCCTCGTGCGCCTAACTTGATGAGGCCAGTGAATCTCGTGAGAGGCCTCTCACGGGATTTGCGACCCTGGAGACGTCATGCGAGTGTTATGGGCCAGGGTTTAGAGAACCCCAAAGTGTATCATGGAGTTCACCTGACCCACAACTTTTAATAGATTGTGGTATGGGGAGCACACGGTCCACTCTACAGGTATGGCGCAAACAGAGCTTTACAGTACTTTTAAATTAAACAATGTGTATTCTATGAACTCAAGTTAACCGTTTTAAAACATACAGTGAACATCTTAGCAACCATTAATTCAAATACAATCCCCAAAGAATACAACACAAAGTAATCCTTTAAGCTTTCCTTTTAACATCCATAAGACTTAAAACATCTTTTACCAGAAGCACATCAAGTTAATGTCATTACTGTTATTAGTTTTAAATCACCAGGACCAATTTACAGTCTTTAGATTACAGAGAGAGATTCATACACCTTCTGGCTGTGACTGCAGCTATCCAGCTCTGTAAACAAAACTAAAACACACCTGGCAGCAAACAGCCTAAAACAAAGTAAAAAGCTGACAGACAGACCAGCTCCACCCACTCTGACATCACTGCAGTAGTAAACACCCATTTATTAAAGGTATTCTCACTACAGATATTTATATACATACACATTTATAAACACCCATTTCTTAAATGTACTCCCACATGACAGCAAGATTCACCCAAACCTTGAGAGACATCGCGATCTGGCTTTCATCCTCGCCTGGGCAAGATCCAGATATACATACTTAAATGAACCGTACAGCTCATTTAAATTTGTCTGCACTGATTCTTCTGGCACCTGGGAACTAATGGTCTGCCCAGCAAGGCCTGAACCGAGTACCCTTTAGTACTGGTCCACACAAACGTGGATCAGGCTAATGGCACCTGGAGGGTTTCCCAGGCCATTGGAGATCCCTGGGTGGCCATTGACAGAGCAGGGGAGCCCGCCTGCCTTTCCCTCTGGGACCCAGGCACCTGGGCACTGTGCCACTGCCACCATAGAACTGCCAAGGTGGCACTGCCACACACTGCGCAGGTACTGAAAAAGAGGCAGGGGCCTGCAAAGGATGCCCTCGGCAACCCCATAGTGGGGCGTCCTCACCCCGGGGGGGGGGGGGGGGGGGGAGAGGAGTAAATGCCCATGTGCGCAGGGGTGGCATTGCCTGTTTATTTGGGGGGAGGGGCCATCCTAAATTATGTACTCTTATTTATCAAGAACTAAAATATGGGTGATTAATTATTTGTTCGAATATCGTTTCTGAAAGGTATCATATTTACCATCTTTCAGTCCTGGTATAATTTTCCTTTACCCAAACTTGGTCAAATTATGGTCTGAGCATCTGCTATTTCCTCAAGGTGCAGGTGTAAGTAAACCTTCAGGTTTGACTAGCTTAAATTTCTCTTTTAAAAATAATCTTCAATTACAGTTCTACACCCATTTCTGACAGACGGATAATAACAATATCAGCTTCCTTTTTGAAAATGAAGACAAAATTCTCAATTAATATCCGACATTCTCTCACCCGCCATATCTTAGTAGCCCTCTATTATGTTAATAAGGAGACTAACCTCTCGCACCCCCCCCATGACCATTGTTGTTAATTATGTTCTTTTGCTCATTTTTTCCTCATATTGCCTTATTGAAGTTTTGCCCTCTAATAATTATATTTGAGGTAGCTTTCATTTTGATAATCTGCTGTGTGATTACAAAATGCTGCCCAATTACAACTTTGACTTTATTTTCCTTTAATACTGTCTGCCTTTCTCCTTACTAGGAATAATTTGATTTTAACATTACCCCATTTCCAGCATTGTGGTGCACTGGTCACAAAACATTAGTACGTAGGTACAGCAAGTGATTAAGGCAGCCAATGGTATACCATTCATTATTACAAGAGGAATTGAACATAAAGCAAGGATATTATGCTTCAGTTATACGGGGCACTGGTGAGAGCACATCTTGAATACAGTGTTGGTCTCCTTATTTAAGCAAGGCTATAAATGCAGAGGCGGTTTAGTAGTTAAATTACTGGAATGAGCGGATTGTCGTAATAGCAAAGGTTGGATTGGGCTTGTTCCACTGGAGTTCAGAAGAGAGAGGATAACAGACTGCAGAATAAAAGGTCTTGGGCAGTCTTGACAACTTGGATGTGGAAAGGGTGTTTCCGCTTTGTGGTGGAGTCCAGAATTAGGGGGCACATTTTTAAAATTAGGGTTCGCCCTTTTTGGACAGACGAGGAGAAACTTTTTCTCTTGAGGGTTGTGTGACTTTAGAACTTTGCCACAGAAGGCAGTGGAAGCGGGGTCACTGAATATTTGTAAAGCAGGGGTAGATAGATTTCTGTTAGGCAAGGAAATCAAAGGGTATCGGGGGAAGATTGTATTGTGGAATTCAAAACACAAATAGGTCAGTCATGATTTATTGAATGGCAGAGCAAGCGCGAGGGGCCAAATGGCCTTCCTGATGCACCTATGCATTGGTATAAATATTTCCCACTTTTGATCAATTCTATTTGCCTAATATTTTCTACTCCTCAACCTGGGCAAGACCTTTATTTCCAGTGTCATAACAGGAAAAAGGACATTCGGCACATCAAGTCTGTGCCATTTCTTTCCTCAGTCAAGTACATTTGACCTAAATTTTTCTTGTTGCATTCTTATAGTGAACCTAGTTTCTTTTTTATTCATTTAGAGTACCCAATTCATTTTTTTTTCCAATTAAGGGGTAATTTAGAATGGCCAATCCAGCTATCCTGCATATCTTAGGGTTGTGGGGGCGAAACCCTCGCGAACACGGGGAGAATGTGCAAACTCCACACAGACAGTGACCCAAAACCGAGATCGAACTTGGTACCTTGGTGCAGTGAGGCAGAAGTGCTAACCACTGCACCATTGTGTAGTCAATAGGGAACCTAGTTGTACTGCTCCAACTATTCTTCGACTTATATACAGCCTATTTACTCCATTTCATTCACAGGATTAAACCAAAAGTTCTCTCTCCCCTGTTTTAGTTGAAACAGTTTTAGTTGAAACATATTGAGAGGCACTGAACACACTGCGAAAGATTCCTCATTTACAAACCACTTACAATTTCAATAATTAAATTCTCCTATATGATTGACACCATTATTAATATATTCCTCTCTAATTTGCAAACAACTTTGTCCATGACAGCCCCCTCAAACTGTATTATGAGTAATTTCAAAACTAAGTATCCCTCAGCTCAATCCAAAAGGCAAAACTTGTTTTTAAGTTCTTGCACTCAGTAGTTATGATAACATCACTAATTAATACCATTGTCACGCCTGCTTTCTTCTGTCCTATCCCTCTGGATTGTTTTCTGTATAATATTTAAATTGCTAATCCGGAATCATTTTAGTACTATTACTGGAATTATTTTCTAATTCAATCATTAAAAAAGAACTAAACTTATTCATTCACTCGATGTAGGTATGGTGGCTTGGCGAGCATATACTGCACAACAACTGCCCTCAAGAATGTGGCACGGTGGTTAGCACTGCTTCATCACAGCTCCAGGGACCCAGGTTAGATTCTTTTTTAAAAAAATCTTTTTATTGGCATTTCCCATATTTATAAACAGTTGTATATATACACATCACATTTTTCTCGCCCGCGCTAATTTCCTTTATTATAGAGGGGTTTTGTTTGTCCTTCGTTGAACTGACCCTACGTGCATTTCATTGCCCTCTGGGTCGGTTTATAGTTCCTCCCCCTTCCCCGTTGTTCACCCCCCACCCTCCCCCCTTGGCTTCGGCTGTGCTTTTCTTTTATTTTCCGGACAGAATGGAATCATCTCTCGTGGTTTCCCCGCCTTCCCTCCCCCTCCCCCTCCCCCGGGGTTGCGCAGTCTTTTGGTACCTCATGTATCTTGGGTGTTTTAAAAAAAATTCTTATTAGGTTACCCCTTGTTGCTGGCCTAGAACAGGTTTTGGAAGAGACCGACAAACTGCCCCCCAAGTATCTAGGAAACCTTTCTTTGACCCTTGGGTGGCGCCAGGTTAGATTCTGACCTCGGATGGCTATGTGGAGTTTGCATTTTCTCCCCATGTCTGTGGGTTGCCTCCGGGTGCTCAGGTTTCCTCCCACAATCCCAAGATGTGCAGGTTAGGTGAATTGGCCATGCTAAATTACCCCTTAGTGTCCAAAGGTTAGGTGGGGTTACAGGGATAGGGTGGGGGATTGGGCCTAGGTAGGGTGCTTTATTGCAGCATGGGCCGGTGCTGACCCGATGGGCTGAATGGCCTACTTCTACACTGTAGGATTCTATGATGAGTTGCCTTCTGGAACTACTGCAATCTAAGGGGTGCAGGTACACTACCTTCACTATCACCACCTTCCAGATCCATTCATTCCACCACTGACGCACAGTGGCAGCAGTGCGTAATATGTACAAGCTGTACAGCAGAGACTCATCACGGCTCCTTCACCAACACCTTCCAAACCCCCCTTTTATCTTGAAGGACAAAAAGTTGCAGCTGCATAGAAACTCTTACGTTCCCCTCCAAGCCACACATCATCCCGATCTGGAACTATAGCACTGTTCCATCACTGTCACTGC
The DNA here is from genome assembly GCF_902713615.1 of Scyliorhinus canicula. NCBI lineage: Eukaryota > Metazoa > Chordata > Chondrichthyes > Carcharhiniformes > Scyliorhinidae > Scyliorhinus > Scyliorhinus canicula. Next base: position 113,068,452 of record NC_052161.1, on the reverse strand, counting down.
ATCAAAATCCTGGAACTCCCTCCCTAACAGCACTGTGGGTGTACGTACACCTCATGGACTAGTGGTTCAAGCAGGCAGCTCACCACCACCTATGCATGGGCAATTAGGGATTTGCAATAAAACTGTTGGCCGAGTCAATGACACCCACGTCCTGTGAAAGAATTAAAACAAAAGGAAGGAAGCTCCAGGATTTTGACCTAACGACAATGAAGGAACACTAATAGTTCCAAGTCAGGATGGTGTGTCTGTTATTCTGGGTTTCTCTCAATATTCATTGGCTTTTTACTCTCAAAGAGATTATAGAGTCCCTACATTGCAGAGGGAGGCCATTCAGCTCATCGGGTCTGCACCAACCCTCCGAAAGAGCACCCTACCTAAGCCCTATCCCCATAACCCCACCTAACATTTTGGACACTAAGGGGCAATTAGCACATCTTTGGACTGTGGGAGGAAGCTGGAGCACCTGGAGGAAACCCATGGAGACACTGGGAGAAGGTACAAACTCCACATAGTCACCCAAGGCCAGACTCAAACCCGGGTCACTGGCGCTGAGACAGAAGTGCTAACCACTGTGCCACCATGCTGCCCTTGCTGAAGACAATGGTCTATTGTTCAAAAACATTTATTTAAATGCAAACTATTTACAAAGGTAAAACAAGACCAAAACATAGCTGGAGTAACTTCCTTCACACACATCTCCTCTCGGGTGAATTACATCATTGTGAAATGGCACCTTACCCACATGCCAATAGCTTTCATAGAAACGTGCAAAATAGGAGGAGTAGGCCATTCGGCGCATCAAGCCTGCTCTGCCATTCACTGGGATCATGGCTGACCGTTATCCAACGTAATACTCTTGATGCCTTAGTCTGGATATTTATTTGTTTATTAAATATATTCAGTGACAAGGCCTCCATAGCCTTCTGTGATAGGTAATTCCACAAATTCATTATGCTTTGACAAAATTTCTCCTAATTTCAGTCCTAAATGGCCCACCCCATATCTGGAGAACATGACACCTTATTCTAGACTTCTAGCCTAGAGAAACATCATCCTGCATCCAGTGTGTCCAACCCTGTTAGAATTTTATTTGTTTCAATGAAATCCCCCTTCATTCTTATAAACTCAAATTGACCCAATCCTCCCTTATAATCCTGCCATTCGGGAATCTGTCTGATAAACCTTTGCTGCACTTCCTCTATGGAAAGTAAATATTTTCTTAGTTAAGGAGTCCAAAACTGCACACACAACTCCAGGTATGGTCTCACCAAAGACCTCGACAGCTGCAGTAAGACATCCTTGCTCCTGTACTTCCTTCCTCTTTTATTCCTAACTGCTTGCTTTCAATGACACCCAGGTTCCTTTGCACATCAACATTTCTCAATTGATCACTATTTAAATAATACTTTGCTATTCTGCTTTTCCCGCATTCATCCATGATAAACTTGCCTAAATTGCTTTGAAGCCCCATTACTTCCTCAACACTCAATTCCGCCTAGTTTTGTATCACTTTGAGCTAACTCTTTGCTCCACAATGTGTGGAGTGATGATGGCGCTCCCATTTATCTGCTGCCCTTGTCCTTTGAGGTGGTAGACGTTGTGTGTTTGACAGTAATAAGATAGGTACAATTTTCCACATTGCCAGATAGATCCCAGAGCTGCAACTGTACTGGAATAGCTCGGTTAGGGGTGTGGCTAGTTCTAGAGCACAAGTCTTCAGTACTAGTATCAGGGCCCATACTTTGCAGTATCAAATGGATATCCAATATCATCATGTGGAGTGAATCAAATTGGCTGAAGACTGACATCTGTGATGCTGGGCATTCTGAAGGAGGTCGAGATGGATCACCTACCCAGCACTTCTGGCTGAAAATGGTTTCAAATGTTCCAGCCTTATCTTTTGCACCGATGTGTTGGCTCCACTACAATTGAAGATGGGCATGTCCATGAAGCTTGCTCTCCACAAATTGTCAACCAAAATGTTTCTTGCAATTAGCGTTCAATATTCATTAGCCGAGGTGGTAAGGGTGGGGGTAGGTGGTAATCAGCAGGTTTCCTTGCCCATGTTTGATCTGATGCCATGAGACATCATGGAGTCTGGAGTCAATATTGTGAAGTTCCAGGGCAACTCCCGCCAGACTATATACCACTCAGCTGTTACCTCCCAATAATGGTATTGGTGGTGTCTGGGACCTTGTACGGTCCGATTGTGGGACAGCAATTTTGGCATAAACCCCCAATGTTAGTGTAGATGATTTAGCAGGGTTGACAGGTTTGGGTGCGCCATTGCAGTTTCCAGTGTCGAGGCCGATATCAGCTGACCTGCCCCGTTTATTTCTTTATTGGCTTTTCTTTTGTGGTTTAATACAACAGAGTAGCTGAGCTAGGCCATTTCAGAGGGCAGTTAAGAGCCAACCACATTGTTGAGGATCTGGAGTGAGACATGCAGACCAAACCAGGTAAGGACAGCAGATTCCGTTTAAGGACATTAGTGAACCAGATGGGTTTTTACAACAATCGTGGTCACTATTGAGAGGTTTTAATTCTAGATTTATGAATTGAATTGGTTTAGCATAGTGGGCTAAACAGCTGGCATGCAATGCAGAACAATGCCAGCAGCGCGGGTTCAATTCCCGTACCGGCCTCCCCAAACAGGTGCCGGAATGTGGTGACTAGGGGCTTTTCACAGTATATTCGTTGAAGCCTACTTGTGACAATAAGCATTATTATTATTATATTCCACCAGCTGCCATGGTGAGATTTTAACCCATGTCCCCAGAGCATTGGTCTCTGGATTACTAGGTCAGTGACATTGCCATTAAACCACCACCTCTCCTAAATATTTAAATATCCTGTGCATGAATATTTTAATTTAGATTCGTTCAGTATGGTATTTTCTCATGATTGCTTTCTGACCCAGATTGTTTTTAAAACTATTTTCTCCTGTTGAATCTTGTTCAATTTTGAAAACATTTCTACCTATCCCATATACATCAAAAGATTATCTTGCAACTTTTACTCTACTTTCCCCACATTCCACCGTCTCCCCACCCATTTGTTTCAAACCTCAATAATTGTAGATAATCTCTCTGCCAGGATACAGGTCTCAGTTATGTTTTGATACAGGCCATCACTACAGATATCTGTTCTCCAGAAAAAGTCCCAATGCCACAAGAACATGGATTTTTCCTTCCATTCCTCCTCCTCCTGGTACAGTACCTGAAGAGGACATTAGCGGCCACGGACTTCCATTGGAGTGGTCTATGGTTTTGCTTGAAAAAGTACGGCAGTGATTTGCCATTGCCTTCTGCAGTCTGGCTGACCAAGAAACTCTCCTGCTATCAGGTGTATTGGAAGAATTTGACATTCTGAATACGCCTTCCATGGACATCGTCCAGAAGTGGGACTTGAACACGGAGCTTCTGCACAGAGGTAGGGACACTACCACTCTGACACAAGATCTCCACATTCCCACCATTAGCAGACAAATTATAAAATTTTGGGATTAATTACTAAAACTCAATACTTTGACTGACAATGCCCCTGGCAAGTGGCATGGGACACTTCACTGCATGAAGGCGCTATATAAATAAAACATTTTGCTCAGTATTCAAGCGGATAAAATTTAATACCTTTATTCCCCTTCTGAGCCAATAAGCTTGGATTAAACACATACCAGACATTATAGCTATTTGCAATATTTACAGATAATAACAAGGCTTCACACTATAGCACCAACTCCTTTTAGATCCAAGGACAACAAGTTCTTCATTGGAGCAGTACCAAAAAACTGATAACTACATGAATACAAGAAGTTATTTCATTACATTTTTACCATGTGCACAAGTGATGTTTTAAATTACTTGCCAAAAATAAGATAAGATAAGAATGTATGATTCAGTTGAATCTCAGCACCACTGCATAGTATGGTAGTACCCCCTCCTCCTCCTAGACCAAACCAGTATATACAAACATTTGATTATTAAATGCTGTACATTAGAAAGTGACACTTTAGAAAGCGGCATGGTGGTACAGTGGTTAGAACTGCTGCCTCAGTGCTAGGGACCCTGGTTCGATTCCGGCCTCGAGTGACTGCGTAGAGATTGCATATTCTCCCAAAGTCTGTGTGGGTTTCCCCCGGTGCTCCAGTATCCTCCCACAGTCTAAATATACGCAAGTTAGACTGATTGGTCATGTTCAATTGCTGGGGGGGGATGTTCAATTGCTATGGGGGGGGATGTGGTTACAGGCATACAGTAGTGGATTGAGCCTAGGTAGAGTGCTATTTTGGAGGGGCGGTGCAGACCCGATGGGCCGAATGCCCTCCTTCTGCACTGTAGGGATTGTATGTACACTGGATGCAAAGCCTGAATTTTTAACTTTGGCAGATACTATGGATGTCAGAAATACTTTTGTAATACGAAATCATGTAAGGAGTAAATCCAATCTGAATAATACACAAAAGATCTCGATAACAGGATTCAAATAAACAAAAAATAAATTCCGTCAGAGCATCAGTTAGTGGTGGTGAAATTACATTTCTCTCTGTCAAGAGAGAAATGTAATGTTTCAGGTCAGAACAGTTCCATGACCTCTGCTGGAAAGTGCACCATTGTGGAAGTTAAGGAGGACAAGGTCAGGCTTACCCAACTATGAAATCCTGATGGTTTAAGGGGCTGACGAATATTCACTATATAGGTTACAGAGGCAAGGTCTCTTGGATGAGATAGCAAAAGGTCTGCCAGCACCTGTCCCATTCATAGCCCATCAGGAGTTCAGGGGAGTGGGAGTTTTTAATATGGAAAAAAAATACTGCTGCTGAGAAAGTATTTTTTTGAAGTGGAAATATGTGCTAGGTTTAGAAAAGTTAATCCAGGAATAAATATTTTCCAAAGTCTGCCAAGTCCAGGTCTGCTTACTTTCTGCTCAATATTGCTGCCTTCATCAAAAGTTAGGACAATACAATACAGCCGATAAGCATCTAAAAGAACCAAGTCAAGTTAACATTGTGTGTGGGGACTTTTTAAAGAGTTGTTCTGATGAATGGTTTCCACACTCAACATTGCGTCTTCTAGATGCTGAGAAAGTATTTCCTGCATTTGCATTTTTTTTTACTATTGGTAAACTTTGATTTTTAAAACTTAAAATATGAAAGCAGAAATTTATGGCAAAATAATTTGCTCCAATCAACCACAAGCCTCAAGAACCTTTTTTTAAGTGGAGGTTGTTGGCAAATAAAGAAAATGTCAGTACCTAATTAAAAACTAGTTCCATGAAGATATACCTATTATAAACTTTGAATACGGTTTCTAAAATAGTCAATGTGGATATCATTATTGAACAGATTAATTTGGAGTTGAAAACTCTTAATAGGAGTAAGGGGCAGTATGGATGCGTTAGAATCTAGTTAGGTTGTTTATCAAGACCGTCAAGGAGAGCAGCAGTGAATTCAAGTCCTTGAGTGATCATTACCTCTTTGGATTATGCCAACATCTTTTAGCTCAGGCCAAGTGAAATTAACAATAGGTGACAACAACTAAATGATTGTAGACTAGCTTCACCCTGTTGAAACCTGCTATCAACTTTTGGCTGAGTTGCTCTCAAACTCTTTTGGGCTTGAACCCACCAAACGAATCGAAAGGATGCAACAAAGAAAAGTCCATCTCTCCCTCAATCTTCACTCGCCTACTTTCTGGTTTCCAGAAGACTCGAGACATAGGATCAGAATTAGGCCACTCGGCCCATCGGGTCTGCTCCGCTATTCAATCATGGCTGATATTTTTCTCATCCCCATCCTCCTGCCTTCTCCCCATAACCCCCTTATTAAACAAGAACCTATCTATTTCTGTCTTAAAGACACTCAGTGAATTGGCCTCCACAGCCTTCTGTGGCAAAGGGTTCCACAGATTCACCACTCAAGAAATTCCTCCTCATCTCAGTTCTAAAGGATCGTCCCTTTAGTCCGAGTTGTGCCCTCTGGTTCTAGTTTTTCCCTCAAGTGGAAACAATCTCTCCATGTCCACACTATCCAGACCTCGCAGTATCCTCTAAGTTTCAATAAGATCCCCCTCATCGTTCTAAACTCTAGTGTAGGCCGAGTCCTCAACTGTTCCTCATATGACGAGTTCTTCATTTCAGGGAACATTCTTTTTTTTTAGAAATTTAGATTACCCAATTATTTTTTCCAATGAAGGGGCAATTTAGCGTGGCCAATCCACCTACTCTGCACATTTTTGTGTTGTGGGGGCGAAACCCACGCAGACACGGGGAGAATATGCAAACTCCACACGGACAGTGACCCAGAGCCGGGATCGAACCTGGGACCTCAGCGCCGTGAGACAGTTGTGCTAACCACTAGGCCACCGTGCTGCCCACTCAGGGATCATTCTTAAGAACCTCCTCTGGACCGGTTCCAAGGCCAGCACATACTTCCTTATATATAGGTCTCAAAACTGCTCATAACACTCCAAATAAGGTCTGACTAGAAGTACATCTCTGCTCTTGTATTCAATCCCTCTCGACACGAATGCTAAAATTGCATTTGCCTTCCTTACTGCCAACTGAATCTGCAAGTTAACCTTGAGAGTCGTGAACAAGGACTCTCAAGTCCCTTTGTGCTTCTGATTTCCTAAGCATTTCCCCATTGAGAAAATAGTCTGTGCCTCCATTCCTCCTCCAAAGTGCATAACCTAACACTTTTCCACATTGTATTCCATCAGCCACTTCTTTGCCCACTATTAGGCCTGCCTAAGTCCTTCTGCAGCCACTCCTGCTTCCTCAATACTACCTGTTCCTCTACAGATCTTTGTATTATCTGCAAACTTAGCAACAGTGCCTTCAGTCCCTTCTTCCAGATCGTTAATGTATATCGTGAAAAGTTGTGGTTCCAGCACCGACCCCTAAGACGCACCACTAGTCACCGGCTGCCATTCTGAAAAAAGACCCTTTTATCCCCACTCTCTGCCTTTGCCAGTCAGCCAATCCTCTATCCATGCCAGGATCTTACCCCGAACACCATGGGCTCTTAAGTCTCCTATGCGGCACCTTGTCAAAGGTTTTCTGGAAATCTAAATAAATCACTTCCACAGGTTCTCCTTTGTCTAACTTCCGTGCTTTTAAAAAATTAATTTAGAGTACCCAATTATATTTTTTTCCAATTAAGGGTCAATTTAGCGTGGCCAATCCACCTAGCCTGTACATCTTTTTGGGTTGTGGGGGTGAAACCCAGGCCGACACGGGGAGAATGTGCAAACTCCCAGGGCAGGGATTCGAACCCAGGTCCTCAGTGCCGCAGACTCAGTGCTAACCACTGCGCCACTTGCCGCACTACATCTAACTTCCATGTTACCTCCTCAAAGAACTCGAACAGATTTGTCAGACATGACCTCCCCATGATGAAGCCGTGCTGACTCCGTCCTATTTTATCATGCACTTCCAAGTACTCCGCAATCTCATCTTTAATAACGGACGCTAAAATCTTATCAATGACCAAAGTAAGGCTAACTGGCCTATAATTTCCAATCTTCTGCCTCCCGCGCTTCTTAAACTGTGGGTGTTACATTAGCCACTTTCCAGTCCTCTGGGACCTTACCTGCCTCCAGCTATTCCGGAAACATCACCAATGCCTCCACAATTTCCTGGGGTGTAGTCCATCCAGTCCAGGTGATCTATCCACCTTCAGATCTTTCAGTTTCCCCAGAACCATCTCCTTGATGATGTCCACTACACTCACATCTGACCATATTCTCCTGGAGCTCTGGTATCCCACTGGTGTCTTCCACCGTGAAGAGTAATGGAAAGTAACTATTCAGTTCGTCTGCCATTTCTTTGTTTCCTATTATTACTTCACCAGTCTCATTTTCCAGTGGTCCAATGTCTATTTTTGCCTCTCTTACCTTTTATTTATTTTTTTTTTTTTTAAATAAATTTAGATTACCCAATTATTTTTTCCAATTAAGGGGCAATTTAGCGTGTCCAATCCACCTACTCTGCACATTTTTGGGTTCTGGGGGCGAAACCCACGCAGACACGGGGAGAATGTGCAAACTCCACACGGACAGTGACCCAGAGCCGGGATCGAACCTGGGACCTCAGCACCATGAGGCGGTTGTGCTAACCACTAGGCTACCGTGCTGCCCTTCTCTTACCTTTTATAGATTGAAAAATACTCTTCCCATCTTCTTTTCTCTTACTAGCTAGCTTGCACTCATACTTCATCTTCTCCCCCCCTTATTGCTTTTTTAGTTGTCCTCTGCTCGCTTTTAAAGGCTTCCCAATCCTCTGGCTTCCCAGTAACCCACTTTGTATGCTTTTTCTTCTGCTCTTACGCTGTCCTCGACTTCCCTCGTCAGCCATGGATACCTCGTCCTCCCCTTAGCACGTTCCCTCCTCCTTGGGATGAATTTTTGTGTACTTCCTGAATAACCCCCAAAAACTCCTACCATTGCTGTTCCAGTCTTCCCTGCTAAGCTCCTTTTCCAATCAAAGGGGCTGGCTTAGCGCAGTGGGCTAAACAGCTGGCTTTTAATGCAGAACAGTGCCAGCTGTGTAGGTTCAATTCCCGTAACAGCCTCCCCGAACAGGCGCCAGATTGTGGAGACTAGGGGCTTTTCACAGTAACTTCATTGAAGCCTACTTGTGACAATAAGCGATGATTATTATTATTACCTCTGTCAGCTCCTCCCTCACGCCTTTGTAGTTACCCTTATTTAATTGTAATACCATTACATCTGATTCCAGCTTCTCCCTCTAAAACTGCAGGGTAAATTCTATCATATTGTGGTCACTGCTCCCCAAGAGTTCCTTCACCTTAAGTTCCCTAATCAAGTCTGCCTCATTACACATCACCAAATCCAGAATTGCCTGTTCCCTAGTAGACTCTATCACATGCTGCTCCAAAAATACCATCTCCGACATTCCACAAATTACTTTTCTGGGGATCCACTGCCAACCGAATTTTCCCAGTCCACCTGCATATTGAAGCCCCCCATGATTATTGTAATATTGCCTATCTCCTGATTTATTTTCTGCCCCACATCCTGATTACTGCTCGGGGGCCTGTACATAACTCCCATCAGGGTATTTTTACATTTGCAATTCCTCAACCCTACCCAAAGGGATTCTATGCCTTCCGATCCTATATCGCTTCTTGCTATCAATTTATCTTTATTTATTTATTTTTTTAAATTTAGAGTGCCCAATTATTTTTTTATTTTTTTCCAATTAAGGAACAATTTAGCGTGGCCACCTAACCGCACATGTTTTGGGTTGTGGGGGTGAAACCCACACAGACACGGGGAGAATGTGCAAGCTCCACACAGACAGTGACCCAGGGCCGGGATTGGTACCCGGGTCCTCAGCACCGCAGTCCCAGTGCTAACCACTGGGCCACCATGCTGCCCCTAGCTTCATTCCGTACCAACAATGCAACCCCACCCCCTTTGCCCATCTGCCTGTCCTTTAGATAGGACACATATCCTTGGTAATTTAGATCCCAGCCCTGTTACCCATACAGCCACGTCTCTGTGATGTCCACAACATCATGTACCAACCAATTTCAATGTGTGCAACAAGCCACCTTTTCCATATACTGCGTGCATTTAGGTACAATACCCCGAGTCCTGCATTGACCACCTCCCTTCTCATACTAGTCACTTTTTTTGCTCTGCCTGAGGTTAGATTCCTGCTATCTTCTATATTCTCTGTTCTATTACATGGTCTGGAAATTCTACTGACCTCTCCTGAGCCCTCGGCTCTTTTAACTAGCTAAAAGTCCTCATCATTAACCTGAACTTCTACCCTCTCCTTTAAATTTGATTTTCTAATGCTCCATACAACTGAACCCTCCCCCCCACTATTTAGTTTAAAGCCCCATCTTCACTTATTGTTACCAAAGAGAAAATGCTGGAAAATCTCAGCAAGTCTGGTAGCATCTGTGGGGAGAGAAAAGAGCTAATGTTCTGAGTCCAGATGACCCTTTGTCAAAGCTACAAGACAGAGAAAGTGGGAAATATTTATACTGTGGAATGAGAATGAAAGAGGAGTCATAGCCACAGAAACCCAGCGAAACGGTGCTAATAGCCACATAAACTACAGGGAAAGCGTGCTAATGGCAGTCCCCATAGAGAACAAAAGGTGTGAAAGGCCAAACAGCAGAGAAACTAACATTAGTGGGTCAACTGTCACAGATGTAGATGTGGGGGAAGAGGAAGGAGGATGCAAAGGGGAGAAAGGTGGATAAGATGGGGGGGGTGGAACGTTAAATATATATAAAGAAAGACAAGAGAGAAAGAAATGGTAAAAGACAGTTAAAATGAAATGGGATGAAAACAAATGGGTTGAGATGGGGTAGAGCTAATCATCTGAAGTTGTTGAATTCGATGTTGAGACCGGAAGGCTGTAGTGTGCCCAACTGGAAGACGAGATGTTGTTCCTCCAGTTTGTGTTGAGCTTCACTGGAACATTGCAGCAGGCCAAGGATAGACATGTGGGCATGGGAGCAGGGTCTTGTGTTGAAATGGCAAGCAACAGGAAGATCAGGGACCTGAATGCGCAGAGACAGAAGGTGCTCAGCAAAGCGATCACCCAGTCTGCTTTTGGTCTCTCTGATATAAAGGAAACCACATTGGGAGCAGCGAATGCAATAGACCAGATTGAAAAACGTGCAAGTGAAACATTGTTTAACCAGGAATGAATGTTTTGGGCCTGGGATGGTAAGCATGGAAGAGGTAAAGGGGCAGGGATTGCATGGGAAGGTGCCATGGGTGATGGGAGAGGAGTTGTCTATGGTGGAGGAGTGGACTAGAGTATTTTGGAGGGAAGGTCTCTGCGGAATGCCAACAGAAGGTGTGAAGGGAAGATGTGTTTGGTGATGGCATCACGTTGGAGTTGGCGGAGGATTATGCTTTGCATACGGAGGCTGGTGGGGTGAAATGTGAGAATGAGGGGGACGCTATCCTTGTTCTGAGAGGGAGGGGAGGGGGCGAGAATAGTGGCACGGGAGATGGACCGCACACTGTTGCGGACACTGTAAACAACCGTAGGTGGGAAATCACGGTTGAGGAAGGAGGAACACATTTTCGAAGCACCGTTTTGGAAAGTGGCATCATCGGAACAAATGCGACGGAGGCGAAGGAGCTGAGGGAAAGGGATGGAGTCCTTACAGTGTGTAGGGTGCGATGAGCTGTAGTCCAGATAGCTGTGGGCTTATAGTGGATATTAGTAGATAGTCTATTTCCGGAAATGGAGACAGAAAGATCAAGGAAGGGAAGTGTCTGAGATGGACCAGGTGAAAGTGATGGAGGGGTGGAAACTGGAAACGAAATTGATGAATTTTTCCAGGTCCGGACAAGAGCATGAAGTGGCACCAAAACAGTCATCAATGTAGTGGTAAAGGAGTGTGGGAGAGGAACTGGGTAGGCCTGGAACAAGGAATGTTCCACATACCCATAAAAAGGCAAGTGTAGCTAGGACCCATCGAGTACCCATTGCTACACCTTCGATTTGGAGAAAATGGGAGTTAAAGGAGAAGTTGTTGAGAGATAGAACAAGTTCAGCCGGGTGGAGGAGAGTGGTGGTGGATGGGAATTGTCCAGGCCTCTTTTCGAGAAAGAAGCAAAGAGCTCTCAGGCCTTCCTGGCGTGGGATGGAGGTGTAAAGAGATTGCACATCCATGGCGAACAGGATGCGGTTAGGGCCCACGAACTGGAAGCTGTCAATATGATGCAGGGCATCAGAGGAATGCCGGATGTAGGTGGGGAAGGAATGGACCAGAGGAGTGAGGATGGAGTCAAGAGGAAATAAGTTCGGTGAGGCAGGAGCATGCTGACAATGGGCCTACCGGGACAGTCCTTTATGTGGATGTCAAGTAGGTAAAAGCGGGCTGTCCGGGTTGGGAGACTGAGTTTGCAAGCCATAAGGGGAATACATCCGGAGGAAATGAGTTCGCCAACGGTGTTGGAGATAATGGCTTGGTGTTCAGTGGTCTGGTCATGGCCCTGGGGGAGGTAAGAGGAAGTATCTGAGAGCTGGCTCTCAGCCTCTGCGAGGTAGAGGCCAGTAAGCCAGACGACAACAGCACCCACTTTGTCAGCAGTTTTGATGCCAAAGTCAGGGTCAGACTTGACGGAGTGAAGAGTAGAAGGTTAGGAAGGAGCGAGGTTGGAATGGGTGAGGGGGGCAGAAAAATTAAGATGGCCAATGTCCCGTCGACAGTTCTCAACGAAAAGATTGAGGGCAGGTAATTGTCCCGGTGGGGTTGTCCACTTGGGAGGCAGAATGTTGGAGGCACATGAAAGGATCAGTGGTACGGGGGGAGGGAGGGACTCTTGCCCAAAGAAGTGGGCTCGGCGACAAAAGAAGAGTTCAACATCATGCTCTCATCCGGACCTGGAAAAATTCATCAACTTCGCTTCCAGTTTCCACCCCTCCATCACTTTCACCTGGTCCATCAGGCTCCCTTCCTTGATCTTTCTGTCTCAATTTCCGGCAATAGACTATCTATTAATATCCACTACAAGCCCACGGACTCCCACAGCTATCTGTAGTACAGCTCTTCACACCCTACACACTGCAAGGACTCCATTCTTTCTCTCAGCTCCTTCGCTTCCGTCGCATTTGTACTGATGATGCCACTTTCCAAAATGGTGCTTCGAAAACGCGTTCCTTCTTCCTCAACCGTGATTTCCCGCCGACAGTTGTTGACAGGGCCCTCAACAGTGTCCGGTCCATCTCCTGTGCCACTAACCTCGCCCCCCCCCCCCCCCCCCCTTCCCTCCCAGAACAAATATAGAGTCCCCCTTGTTCTCACATTTTACCCTACCAGCCTCCATATGCAAAGCATAATCCTCCGCCATTTTCGCCAACTTCAGCGTGACGCCACCACCAGACATTTTCCCTTAACTCCCTCTGTCAGCATTCCGCAGAGACCGTTCCCTCCAAGATAACCTAGTGCACTCTTCCACCATAGCCAACGCCTCTCCCATCACCCATGGCATCTTCCCATGCAATCGCAGAAGGTGTAACACCTGTCCCTTTTCCATGCTTAACATCCCAGGCCCAAAACACTCATTCCAGGTTAAGCAGTGTTTCACTTGCATCTCTTTCTGATCTATTGCATTCACTGCTCCCAATGTGGTCTCCTCTATATCGGAGAGACCAAATGCAGAGGGTGATCGCTTTGCTTAGCTCCTTTGGTCTGTGTGCATTCAGGACCCTGATCTTCCCGTTGCTTGCCATTTCAACACAAGACCCTGTTCCCATGCCCACATGTCTGTCCTTGGCCTGCTGCAATGTTCCAGTGAAGCTCAAACACAAACGGGAGGAACAACATCTCATCTTATGGTTAGGCACACTACAGCCTTCCGATCTCAACATCTAATTCAACAACTGCAGATGATTAGCTCTACCCCACCTCGATCCCATTAGTTTTTGGAATGCGGCGACTAGGGGCTTTTCACAGTAACTTCATTTGAAGCCTACTTGTGACAGTAAGCAATTTCCATTTCATTGTAACTGTCTTGTACCATTTCTTTCTCCCTTGTCTTTCTTTACATATGTTTAACCCCCTCCCATCTTATCCATCTTTCCTTACCCTTTCTCCCCTTTGCATCTCCCTTCCCCTCCCCTCACATCTACATCTGTGACAGTTGACCCTCTGATGTTAGTTGCCCTGCTGTTTGCCCTTTCACACCTTTTGTTCTCTATCGGGACTGCCATTAGCACTCTTTCTCCGTAGTTTCTGTGGCTATTAGCACCCCGTTTCGCTGGGTTTCTGTGGCTATGACTCATCTTTCACTCTCATTCCACAGTTTAAATATTTCCCACTTTCTCTGTCTTCTAGCTTTGACAAAGGGTCATTTTGACTCGAAACGTTAGCTCTTTTCTCTCGCTATAGATGCTGCCAGACCTGCTGAGACTTTCCAGCATTTTCTCTTTGGTTTCAGTTTCCAGCATCCGCAGTAATTTGCTCTTTTACACCCCTTGTTATATGATTCGCCAGGACTCTGGTCCCAGCATGATTCAGATGAAGAGTCCCATCGGAACAGGTCCCCTCCTCCCCAGTACTGGTGCCAATTTCCCATGAATTTTTCCCACACCATTCTTTGAGCACACATTTACCTTCTTCATCTTATTGACCCTGTGCCAATTAGCTCGTCGCTCAGGTAATAATGCGGAGATTATTACCTTTTTGGTTCTGCTTTTCAATTTAGCTCCTAGCTGTTCATACTCTCTTAGCAGAACTTTTGATCTTGTCCTACCTATGTCATTGGTACCTATGTGGACCACGACAACTTCCCAATCAAAGTCCCACTGTAGCCCAGATGAGATGTCCTGAACCAGAGCACTAGACAGGCAGCACAACCTTCAGGATTCTGGATCCTGGTCAGAGAAGAGTGTCAATGCCACCAACTATACTATCCCCGATTACAACTACATTTCTTTTTTCTCCCCCCACTTGAACGGCTCCCTGTTCCACGGTGCTGTAGTCAGTTTGCTCATCCTCCATGCAGTCCCGGTTCCCACATAGGGTGCAAGAATCTGTTGGACAAGTTCAGGGACTGAGGCTCCTGCAACCCTACCTCCTGGATCCCTCTACCGGCCTCACCTTCCCCTTGCACTGCTCTCACCTTCCACTCCACTCTCACCTCTCTTCCCCCCCCCCCCCCCTTCCCCCACACCGCTCTCACCTTCCCCCACAATGCACTCTGCTTCTCCTGGTCACTTCCCTTCCCCACACTGCACTCTACTTCTCCTGGTCACAGCTCCTGAAATGAAAGCCCCAGACCCCGAGATAAGATTTTTATAGCACTTGCCTTCCCCTACACAACTGCTCTCTCCTTCTCCTAGTCACAGCTCCTGAAAAGGGGTTGCTTTGCCCTGGATGGTGTCAAGCGGCGTGTTGTTGGAGCTGCATTCATCTAGGCAAGTGGAGAGTATTCCATTACACTCCTGACTTGTAGATGGTGGAGTGGCTTTGGGGGGTTAGGTGGCGAGTTACTCGCTGCAGGATTCCTAGCCTTTGACCTGCTCTGGTAGCTACAGTATTAATATGGATAGTCCAGTTCAGTTTCTGATCACCAGTAACCCCAGAATGTTGATTGTGGGGCATTCAGCGATGGTAATGCCATTGAATGTCATGGGGCGATGGTTATAAGACACATAAGAACTAGGCGCAGGAGTAGGCCATCAGACCCTTCCAGCCTGCTCCGCCATTCAATGAGATCATGGCTGATCTTTTGTGGACTCAGCTCCACTTTCCCACCCGAACACCATAACCCTTTATTCTTCAAAAAACGATCTATCTTTATCTTGAAAACATTTAATGAAGGAGCCTCAACTGCTTCACTGGGCAGGGAATTCCATAGATTCATAACCCTTTGGGTGAAGTCCCTCCTAAACTCAGTCATAAATCTCTTTCCCCTTATTTTGAGGCCCCCCGGTTCTGTTTTCACCCGCCAGTGGAAACAACCTCCTATCTATTCCATTCAGAATCTTATATGTTTCTACAAGATCACCCCGCATCCTTCTAAATTCCAACAAATGCAGTCCCAGTCAACTCACCTCTCCTCATAATCCAACCCCCTCAACTCTGAGATTAACCTAGTGAATCTCCTCTGCACACCCTCCAGCGCCAGTATGTCCTTTCTCAGGTAAGGAGATCAAAACTGAACACAATCCTCCAGATGTGGCCTCTAACACCTTATACAGTTGCAGCATAACCTTTCTAGTCTTAAACTCCATCCCTCTAGCAATGAAGGACAAAACACCATTCGCCTTCTTAATCAACTGTTGCACTTGTAAACCAACTTTTTGCGACTCATGCACCATGTTTTAATATTTTATCATTTAAATAATAATCCTTTTTACTGTTATTCCTACCAAAATGGATAACCTCATATTTGTCAACATTGTATTCCATCTGCCAGACCCTAGCCCATTCACTTAACCTATCCAAATCCCTCTGCAGACTTCCGGTATCCTCTGCACTTTTTGCTTTACCATTCACCTTAGTGTCGCCTGCAAACTTGGACACATTGCACTTGGTCCCCAACTCCAAATCATCTAAGTAAACTTTGAACAATTGTCGCCCCAACACTGATCCCCAAGGGACACCATTAGCTACTGATTACCAACCAGAAACACCCATGAATCCCCAATCTTTGCTTTCTATGAATTAACCAATCCTCTATCCATGCTACTACTTTACCCTTAATGCCATGCATCTTTATCTTATGCAGCAACCTTTTGTGTGGTACCTGGTCAAAAGTTTTCTGGAAATCCAAATATACCACATCTATGGCTCCCCGGTGTCTACCGCACTGGTAAAGTCCTCAAAAGAATTCCATTAAATTAGTTAGGCACGACCTACCCTTTATGAACCCATGCTGCATCGGTCCAATGGGACAATTTCCATCCAGATACCTCGCTATTTCTTCCTTGATGATAGATTCCAGCACTTTCCCTACTACCAAAGTTAAGCTAACTGGTCTATAATTACCCGCTTTCTGCCTACCACCTTTTTAGATCCTCTCTTGTAGGATGTGGTCATTGCCTGGCACTTGTGTGGCATGAATGTAACTTGCCATTTATCAGCCCAAGCCTGCATATTGTCCAGATCTTGCTGCACATCTGGACATATATTCACAAACTGGAGATTTGAAAAAGTGAAAGAAATAGGTTACATAATTCGAATGAAAGCATGAGTGTACATTATCCTTTGCAATAAGGTTTTTCAATAGTGTTCCGGGACACAATGGCTGGACATTAACGATAGTACACAGCCAGACACACACAGCAGATTGAAGTTGAAAGAATGGAGTTTGCATACTGTATATGAAATGAAAATCGCTTATTGTCACAAGTAGGCTTCAAATGAAGTTACTGTGAAAAGCCCCTAGTCGCCACATTCCGGCACCTGTTCGGGGAGGCTGATACGGGAATAAACTGTGCTGCTGGCCTGCCTTGGTCTGCTTTAAAAGCTAGTTATTTAGCCCTGTGCCAAACCATAAAGCTGGAGAAGATGATAGAAGTAGAGTGGAGTGGAATGAGACCATGCAGTGATTTCTAAATGAAAGCTAAAACTTTTAAGCTGATGTACAGGGGGAGCTAGTAGAAGTCAGTGTAAATGTAGACATTAGGTATGCAATGCTTTGTGGGTTGGGTGCTGCATACAAGGCATGGGACAGGTGACCATGAAATGAAACCAGCACCAGTAGACTCAACTACTCTTCAGAAGTACCACACTTACGACTTTGCAAATATAGCAAGTGAACAAATAATGAGAATGGTAACATATAATTCTTGGTAACGGTTTGACTTTCAACTGAAGAACTTCAGGAGCATCCTTTTATTTCTACACAACAGTAAAAATGCATTTGGTTATATCGATATAATTAATCTTCCAATAAAACTTGCAGAAATTAGAATAACTATTCCTTTGGCCAAATACCACAACTAATATTAGACTATGAAAGGCAACAAAACAAGACCCAATAGTGTTCCAAAATCAAAAGGAGAAAGTGGAATTGGATAGGCCAAACTTTGACGAAGCCGCGGAACAACATTACGCAGCAAGCTCTCACATGGAACTTGCAAGGTTAGAGAAGGCAAGGCAGGCCAAAACACACATGGAGGCTATATACAAATAAGATGAGCTACGGGCTATAAATGGCAACATCTGGAGAGTCTGGCCCATGACAAGATTAGAACAAAGAACAATACAGCACAGGAACAGGCCTTTCAGCCCTCCAAGCCTGCGCCGATCACGTCTCCTATCTAGACTAAACACCTGTATCCTTCTATGCCCCGTCTGTTCAAGTGCATATCCAGACAAGTCTTAAAGGTCGCTAATGTATCTGCCTCAACCACTTCACTTGGCCCTGCATTCCAAGCCACCACGATCCTGTGTAAAGCGCTTTCCCCACACATCTCCACTTAACCTGTTCCCCTTCACCTTGAACTTGTGCCCCCTAGTAATTGTCATTCCCTGGGGAAAAGCCTACAACTGTTCACCCTATCTATACCATTAATAATTTTATAAACTTCTATCAGGTCGCCCCTCAGTCTCCATCTCTCTAGGGAGAACAATCCCAGTTTATTCAATCTCTCCTCATTGCTAATACCCTCCATACCAGGTAAACCTTTTCTGTACTCTCTCCATATCCTCCACATCCTTCTGCTAGTCTGGTGACCAGAATAGGACACAGTATTCCAAATGTGGCCTAACCAACGTTCTATATAACTAACATAATTTGAGCTTTTGCACTCGATACCCCGTTCGGTGAAGGCAAGCATGCCATATGCTTTCTTTACCACCATTTCCACCTGTGCTGCCACTTTTAAGGATCTATGTACCTGCATGCCCAGATCTGTGTCTTTATGCTCCTGATGGTTCTGCTATTTATTTTGTAGCTCTTTTCTTTGTTCTACTGATCCCCGCGGAACACCACTTGTTACAGACCTCAATTCAGAAAAACACCCTTCTACTGCTACCCTCGGACTTCTATCGCAAAACCAATTCTGATTTAGTTCACCCCGACCCCATGGTGATTTAATCTTTTGCACCAGCCCACCATGAGGGACCTTATCAAATGCTTTACTAAAGTCCATGTAGACAACATCCATACCTCCTCCCTTGTCAATCATTTTTGTCACCTCCTCAAAAAAGTCAATCAAATTATGAGATATAACCGCCCTCATACAAAACCATGCTGTCTGTCGCTAATAAGACCAGTTACTTCCAAATGTGCATAGATCCTATCTCTGAGAATCTTTTCGAACAATTTCACTATTACTGACTCCAAGATCACTGGCCTAAAATTACCCGGGTTATCCTTGCAACCCTTCTTAAATAACGGTACATTGGCTATCCTCCAATCCTCTGGGATTTCACCCGTGGCCAATAAGGACACAAGGCCCAGCGATTTCATCTCACGTCTTCCTCCGTAATCTGGGATAGATGCCATGTGGCCCGAGAGATTTGCCTACCTTAATACTTTTTAACACACCTAACATTTCCTCCTTCGTAATAAAGTGTTTTAGACCTATTCTAGAGTGTGAGTGTTTATACATCCCTTTGAGATACCACCAATCAACGTGTCCCTCTCCTTTGTGAATACCGATGCAAAATACTCATTAAAGACCTTACCTACTTATTCCAGTGCCTCCCCATCTTGTTCCAGTGCCTCCCCATCTTTATCCCAAAGGCCTTTTTCAGGAGGGTCAACAGCAGTATTATGGGATTTGTGTGGGCGCATGGGACTCCAAGGGTTCGAAGAGTGTTCCTGGAACGAGGCAGGGTAGGGGGGGGCTGGCGTTGCCCAACCTCTGTGTACTACTGGGCAGCCAACGCAGCGATGGTGCGTAAGTGGGTAATGGACAAGGAAGGGGCAGCATGGAAGAGGATAGAGGCGGCGTCATGTGTGGGCACGAGCCTGGAGGCACTGGTAACGGCGCCGTTGCCGCTCCCTCCAACGAGGTATACCACGAGCCCGGTGGTGGCGGCTACCCTCAAAATTTGGGGGCAATGGAGACGGCACAGAGGAGAAATGGGGGGCTCGATGGAGGCCCCGATACGGGGGAACCATCGGTTCGTCCCAGGGGGCATTGATGGCGGATTCCAGGGCTGGCACAGGGCAGGGGTTAGGAGGTTGAGGGACCTGTTTGTGGAGGGGAGGTTCGCGAGATTGGGGGAGTTAGAGGGGAAGTTTGGGCTCCCCCTGGGGAGCATGTTTAGGTACATCCAGGTGAGGGCGTTTGCCAGGCAGCAGGTGGAGGGGTTCCCTTTGCTGCCCACACAGGGGGGTGCGGGATAGGGTGCTCTCGGGGGTGTGGGTCGGAGGAGGGAGGATCTCGGACATATATCGGGTGATGCAGGAGGTAGACGAGGCCTCGGTGGAGGAACTGAAGGGTAAATGGGAAGAGGAGCTGGGTGAGGAGATTGAGATGGGGACATGGGCGGATGCCCTGGAGAGAGTGAATTCCTCCTCTTCCTGTGCGAGGCTTAGCCTCATAGAGTTCAAGGTGCTGCATAGGGCCCACATGACGGGGACAAGGATGAGTAGGTTCTTCAGGGGCGAGGACAGGTGTGCTAGGTGCTCGGGGACCCCAGCGAACCACGCCCATATGTTTTGGGCGTGCCCAGCGTTGGGAGAGTTTTGGAAGGGGGTAGCAAAGACGGTGTCGAGGGTGGTGGGATCCAGGGTCGAGCCAGGCTGGGGACTCGCAATTTTTGGGGTGACAGTGGAGCCGGGAGTGCAGGAGGCGATAGAGGCCGGGGTCCTGGCCTTTGCGTCCCTAGTAGCCCGGCAGAGGATCTTGCTCCAATGGAAGGATGCGAGTCCCCCAAGCGTGGAGGCCTGGATCTCGGATATGGCGGGGTTCATTAAATTGGAGAGGGTGAAATTTGCCCTGAGGGGATCAGTACAAGGGTTTTTCAGGCGGTGGCAGCCGTTTCTGGACTTCCTGCCGGAACGGTAGGGAAATAGGCCGACAGCAGCAGCAGCAGCCCGGGGGGGGGGGGGGGGGGGGGGGGGGGTAATGATTGGGGGGAGGGAGAACTGTGCACATGGGTTTGCGGAGGGTGCTATCTCCCTCTTGTTTGTTCTCTTTTTCTTTTTCTTTTTTTTCTTTGTTGTTGTTTTTTCTTTTTGTTTGAAGTTGCTATTGAAGCTGGGGGGGGGGGTATTGTTCATGGGGTGTTACCGCGGTTGTATGTTAATAGAGCTAAGATGTTTATATTTTGTATTTTATTTTGCAAAAATTTCAATAAAAATTATTTTAAAAAAAAAAGAAGCTGGGGGGGATTGTTCATGGGGTGTTGTATGTTAATAGAGCCAAGATGTTTATATTTTATTTTGCAAAAATTTCAATAAAAATTATTTTTTTTTAAAAAAGGACCTTACCTACATCCTTTGGTTGCACATATAATTTCCCTCCTTTGTCCTCGAGTGGACCAGCTCTTTCTCTAGTTACAGTCTTGTTCCTAATATGCGTATAAAATGCCTTGGGATTCTCTTTAATCCTGTCTGCCATTTTGTGACCCCTTTTTGCCCTCCTAACTCCCCACTTGAGCTCTTTTCTACTTTCCTTGTATTCCTCGAGTGCTTCATCTGTTTTTAGTCGCCTGTACCTCAATAATGCATCTTTTTGCTTTTTGACAAGATTCACAATTTCCCTGGTCACCCATGGTTCCCGAATCCTGCCTTTACTTTTTACTGGCACATGCCTGTCCCGCACTCCCATCAGCTGCTCCTTAAAGGACTCCCACATGCCAAATGTGGATTTACCCTCAAACAGCCTCTCCCAAACAACAGCCTCCAAATCCTGCCTAATCTGGTTGTAGATAGCCTTCCCCCAATTTAGCACCTTAACCCTAGGACAATACTCGTCCTTTTCTATGAGTATCCGTGAAAATATTCATTAGATGGTGAAAATTTGTCCGTGGCCTATACTTCGTCAAAGAGTGTAAAGGCCAAGAAAAAGGTTCCTAATAAAAAAAAACACATTTCAGCCAATGTTCACCAATATACTGTTTTGCAGTTTTTTGTTTTAACCCCTAAAAGGTATAGAATCTTTGTTTTATGTCTATGTATGGCTGAGTACTTTATTCAAACAACAGCATGCTTTGACATAAAGTAACATTACAACTGAGCCATATCCTCTCCACTCGAGACCTATATACCCAGACTTCCTATAGGAGTGATCAGGAATAGGGTTCCTGAACAAATTATAAAACTTTGTTCCCATACAATAGCACGTACTATTCCAGAACCAAAACAGCATTGCACCAGTGAAGCTTGTTTCAGTCAAAATATATCACACTGTACACCTTGTGTTGTAATGCTTAAGGGTGTTATGGCAAAGATGCAGTTAACAAATAAAAATCTTAAGAGCTTCAGTTTGTCCCCGTCCTGGTGCAAAATTAATTTCACTAAAAGCGGAATTAAAACAATAATTACTACATGGTCTGCTTACTCAGGAAAGAATATGCAATGATGATTCACTTGACAGATTCCTGGGATAAAGGGGATTTTCTCAAGAGGAGAAACTGAGTAAACTACGCCTATATTTCTGAGAGTTTAAAAGAATGAGGTTATTGACAAAGTAGATTCTGGGAGGACATGGGAATCTCCGATTAAGTACCCTACTAATTAGGATTGAGAATATGAAAAATTGCTTCACTTGAAGGATTGTGAACCTTTGAAAGTCTCTACCCCAGAGCAGTGGATACTCGGAGTTTGATTGTATTCAAGTCAGAGATCAAAAGATTTTTGGAATAATAAGGGAATATTAAGGGAATCAATGGATATGGGGATAGTTCAGCAAGGTGGAATTAAGGTTGAAGATCAGCAGCAATCTTGTTGAATAGCAGAATAAGCTCAAGGGGCTCACTGACCTACACCTGCGCTGAATTCTTATTTTTTTCTTACACTTATTACAAAGAACAGTAAAAGTTAGAATATGATTAATCAATGGAGCAGCTCACTGTTTAAATGATGCCAACAAACCCCTCTACTTTCTGCTACAGGCAAGTTCTGTAAACAAATTCAATATCTTCATGAATACACTGATAGCTATGAGGAAACTGCTACTTCGCCCAACACAGGTAAATGTGCATATTCTTAAACAGATTTTATATCAGATTAGTAACCTTTATCATTGCTGCGGCTTTTAGAAGCAAAGTACACCTAACTGGATTCAACTAGCAGCAGTAAGTGGATATAAAAGTAGCTTTCTGAAGAAGTCATATTCGACTTGAAGCGTCAACTGTTTCTCTCTCCACAGACCTGTTGCATATTTCCGGGACTTACTGTTTTTATTTTATATTATAAAACTGGCTTTATAAATTGTCACCTCAAATTGTTCCTACCATTCCCAGTATATCATGTTGCAGCCAGTATATCATCCAAGCTCATATATA
This sequence comes from Scyliorhinus canicula, assembly GCF_902713615.1. NCBI lineage: Eukaryota > Metazoa > Chordata > Chondrichthyes > Carcharhiniformes > Scyliorhinidae > Scyliorhinus > Scyliorhinus canicula. The sequence continues at coordinate 113,045,531 of NC_052161.1, read as the reverse complement.
AATAACAACTCTGGCACAACCCAACATTATTGCTTTTCCAATTTAAAGTGAACGCAGTAAGAACATTTCACTCACGGTTATGCTTCACTGAAATTCTAGAGATTATTAAAGAATAGAAATTGGGAAACATTCTGTGAAAATACTCAAGTGATAGCCTTGCTCTTCAGCTTCTGTCCAAAACAAAACAAACCTCATTAACCTTAAGACCCAACGTTCTTGATCCTGAGCCCAGACTCTTGACATCTTAACTAGTGAGTATCAGTGATTCCTTTAAATAAAATCAGATGATCTTTGCAAGAGACTGTACAAATTGAATTTATAGGATCAATATTTCTTCTGTGGACAGTACAAACGGGAAGATTTCAACAGGGAATCCTATAAATTTGGAACATAGTACAGGGAATAACCCAGTTAGTCCCTCAAGCCTGTACAGCCAGTAAGATCATGGCCAACCCTTAGCCTAACTCCTCCATATACCTTTTTGCACCATATCCTACTGAAATACCCCTGGTTAACAGAAATCTATCAACTTCTGCCATTTGCGGAAGAGAACATTCCAAACTTGTTACAATTCTGTAACAATTTGTTACCTTCATCCAACAAGCTCACTATTTTTGGGAAAGGAGTGAAATGGCGGAGGGTGCAAGAAATGCCTCAAAAACTAACAGCTTTGGCAGTATTACAAATGAGTTTGTACGGAATGGTGGCTGATCATAGGTGGGGTTCTGTTTATTATTCTAGTTTCTATGAGAAAAATGGCCAGACACAATTCAGCAGAGGGAAACAGAATTAATAGCTGGTATTAAGCAACTCTAAGTGACAGGTAAGTTTGCAATACAGAAAATCTGGGAACACCTTGATAAGTATTTAAGATTCTAACGGGTATATGAACATAAAAATATGTAAAAGTCACAGATTCTACAGCAGGGATAGTGTCAAACTTAGTAAAGGGAGAAATAAAATATTTAGATTAAGCAATGCCTCAAACAATGACCAGGCAATGGATTTTGTGGCATGAAAACAATGGCTTCCTAATATTTAATTGGTCATTGAAAACTGGATTCAAGCAATCTGCAACCTCTACATTCACCTTGCCTTTGGCTGTTATGGGTATTTTTCTGCTAAACTTCAGTTAATAGCAACAGATATAATATATATTTTTAGGAACTTATTGTTCAGTGCACTTCCTGTTAACTCCTTTCACCATAAATTCTTATCCATATGTTTAATGGAAACAGCTTATGTAAACTTTTCACTCTAGTTCCAGCCTACCGCTAGTAAAGCCATTGGAGGAATACATCAGCTGCTTTGAATATAAAGTTGGATATATTTTTGAAAAAGGACTAAAGCCAAGGATGAGGACTGAATGTGGAGTGACATACATCTGTACACCCTGATTATCAATAGTCTCTGAATTCCACTTCAACTGAATGATTGATCGGATAAAAATCAAACAAAAGTCTGAAATCCTGAACTGTGACGAAATGTGGAAGAAATATAGTAATATGATATTTTCCTAGACAATCAGATGGACCACTTTAGCCCTTCACCAACCCAGGTTCTTAGAAAATAAAGGGTGATGCACTAAAATGGTTTCATCTTGGTCACCTGGGGAGGTAGTGGCGTAGTCGTATTATCACTGGACTAGTAGTGGTATTGTCACTGGACCCAGGGTAATGATCTGGGGACATGGATTTGAATCCCACCAGGGCAGATGGTGGAATTTGAATTCAATAAAAAAACCTGGAATTAAAAAGTCTAATGATGACCATGAAACAATTGTTGATTGTTGTATAAAACCCATCTGGTTCACTAAGGTCATTTAGGGAAGGAAATCAATCATCCTTACCCTGGTCTGGCCTACATGTGACTCCAGACCCACAGCAATGTTGTTCATTCTTAAATGCCCTCACGGATGGACAACAAATGCTAGCCTGACCAGAGATGCCCACATCCCATGAACGAATAAAAGGGGGGAAAAAAACAACTAAATGTCCTGAAGATTTTCAAATTTGTGATTGTTTCTTTTTTTTTGAGGGGGAGGTGCGCAGTAGTTATCTAATTTCGAATCCCAATGCACAGCCAGACATCCAAGATCTATTGATCATTTCTCCAAAGTTTCTATCGGCTGAATTTTATGGCCCCTTTAGCTGGTAAAATTTTCTGGTCTCCTTGGAAGTCAATGGATTTTTGAATGGCTCGCTGCATTTTCAAGCCTCTGTGGCAAGTTCATAAAATTCTTCCCTAACATATCAACGATGGGCAGTAAAGCCCTATGTTTTAAGACTCCCCTTCTAGCTCATAGATAAGGTCAAAGTTTATAGATAAAGATGATCCTCTGGTCAGCGAAGAGGATACCAATTGGAGAACAGGGCACTGAAAGGGTGCAAGTTTACTCCTTGCCATGGAGAATCCCAGTATTGCTACAGCTTTCCCAATTTCCCTGTTTAGGTAGTGGGGGTTAAATGGACAGGTAATCGGTCTGGTGCTGGCATTTGATTATGCAACAGCAATAGAACAAAATGTGAACATCAAGAACAGGATCAGGTTCAACTTTGATATTGTTGTAACCTACACAAGACCAATGGGGCTGGGCCAATTAGGCTCCCTGAGAGTCTCGAGGAGTACGAGCTTCCCCGCTGAGGGGCAAAGCCCCTTCATCAGCGGGAGAAAAAACCAGAATATAAAAACCTGGCCCAAATATAAGCCAGGTGCGGGTAGTCCCTATGGGACTTTTTTTTTGAGCCAACATCATTATTGGAGATGAATGTCAGACCGAGATCCTCTTGATTGCCTGTGGGGCGCCCACCTTTAGTGTGTATTAAGAGCCTATCATACCCCGCCGCCCCGGATTCAAAGTCATTCATAGACCTGGTAGAGCTTGTGGCAGATCATTTCAACCCCAAGCCATTAGTCATCATTAGCACTTCAATACAGCCGATCAGACTCCTGGGGAGTCCATAACGGAATTCTTGACGCATGTCAGGAAGTTTGGCAAAAGGTTTTCCGAATGGGCTCGGGAGGCTTCAAGTTGATCAAGTACTTCAAGACCAGGTAGGACACAATTCGCGGTGCCATGGCGAACTGCCGATGGTCGAAGTGGCATTCGGTCGGCCCAAAGACCTGGGGATCAACCAGCCGGTGAAGTTTGTGGATTAGGCAGTACCAATCACCCCAGTAAGCCAGATGGCAAAGTTTAGCCCTGTAAGAATTATAAATGGACGGTGAATAAAGCCTCCAAGCTACACGACAACTGATGCCACAGACTGAGAACCTATATGCTCAGTTGGCTGGAGGTCACTTGTTTACCAAGCTCGATATGAGCCATGCGCAGCAGTTGGTGCTGGACCCAGTGCCTTATCAGTATGTGGTGAAGAACATATATCTGGAGCTGTACGACTACACGAGGTTGCTTTTTGGGGTATTGATGTCCTACACTATTTTCCAGCACATAATGGAGAATATTCTGCAGGGGTTACTGTGCGTGGCAGTCCATCTGGATGGCGTCTTGGTCATAGGAACATCTGAACAGGAGCACCTGCATAACCAGGTCGAGGTGCTCTGTTGCTTGCATTTGTAGAGAGAAGTGCATCTTTCACACTCAAGAAGTGACCAGTGTTATCACGTGGCCCAGGAAGGCATCCATCCAGTTGAAGACAAAGTGCGGAGCATCCGATAGGTCCCATGCGGGAGGCGGAACAGAGCTCTGTTCATTCCTGGGACCCGTAAATTACTATGGCAAATTCACCCCGGGCCTTGCGATTATGTTACCCATCCCCCCCCCCCCCCCCCCCCCCCCCCCCCCCAACCCCGGTACAATTCACTCAAAAGAACCAGACATGGGCATGGGGGGGCAGCGCAGGAGGTGGCGGTCGCCACCTCTCAGCTGCTGACCCACTTTGACCCTGCAAAATCACTCTTGGTCACCTGCCACATTTCGCCATATGGCATCGATGCCGTGTTGTCATATCCAATGGGCGACGGCAGGGAGCTTCCGATCACTTTCGCCTTCAGGATGCTGGCTACGGCTAAGCGCAATTATGCCCAAATTAGAAGAGCTTCTGGCCATGTTCTTCGCCATAAAGACGTTCCACCGGTACGTCTACAAACGTCGGTTTGTGGTACTGACCGATCACAAGTCACTGCTGGGATTATTCAAAGAGGGCCATCCCACTGTGGCCATCTAAAATGGCCGCCCGCAAAGGATAAAGGGAATTCTGGTCAAGCCAGGACACAGACAGTGCACAACCCCTGTGTATTGTGCAAAGGAAAACCAGACCGAATTGAAACTTGCACCTGTTAAAGTTCAATCACCGATTTCCCCAGGACAAGAGACTCGAAATAGCAACAGTAGCAGACCTCCTGGTTCCACCTCCCCTTATTTGGAAAGGCATATGCACTTGGAACAATAACGACTAGGACCCGCACAGCCATCAAGGTACCAGCCCCTAATTGGCCAGTATCGATCAATGATCGAGACCGTATCGATCCATTGGATCCAGAGTTAACCCCACCCAAAAGGGCGCAAAAGAGAAGGAGGATAAGAAGCCCTGCGCAATCAGGATCGGCCTCTTTTGGGACAGCCTGTGCCCATTCCAATTGCAGTATAATGACCAGCCAAGTTCAAAGCCGCGATTGCTACCTGAGGCACAAGCCGCAGCGGAGATGAACCTGGCGATTTCCAGCCGACACAGGTGGGGACTCAGAGAAAGGCCTTATCTACCCATCCAGAAGGTAAGTAAAGGTCATCTTAGTTGATAGGTGTAGTTTAATGCATAGCCGCATGTATCATTACACAGTGAGATAAGTCTTGTGTTTCATAATAAACTGTTTTTGAACTAACATACTGGTTGTGTGGTCATTTGGCCAATACAAGAAATATACTTGCTGCTTGTGATTTTGATAATGAAGTGGCAACAGCACCGGTCATAATTCAACAACGGGCCCCCTTTTTGGCTGTGTATGAACACCACCCTGGGACGCAGCCTGTGAATGCTGACGCATTGAGTAGGCTGTCGCTTCAGAGGGGACCGCCAATGCCTCCCAGAGCCGACAAGGTCGTTGTTACGATCCATTTCATGGATACGTTGGCAGCCAGGACACTTGCTCGGACACTGTTATCCAAGGATCATATCGTGCCCAGCATCACACCTTTCCCAGTGAACCGAAAGCTTTTACCTCGAAGATCGCAGAGTTCAGCATGGAGGACGGTATATTCCTTTGGGGCTGACGTGTGGTGGTTCCGCACGAGGGGCAGAGCCCCATCTTGGCGATCTCCATAATGGACACCCTGGCATGTCTAAGATGAAGATGCTCAACGCAAGTTACTTGTGGTGACCAGGGTTGGATGCGGAGATTGAGAGGTTTACCCAACAGTGCAAAGTGTGTTAGGAGCAGCAGATGCTCCCACCTACGTCACCGCTTAATCCCTGGGAGTGGCCAGGTCGGCCCTGGGTGCATCTCCATGCCAGTTTTGCCGTCCCTTTCCAGGGGTCCATTTTCCTCCTCATCGACGCACCCTCCAAATAGCTGGATGTTCACAGAGGTCTAGATGTTAAAGCGTGGCATGGACAAACAAACTTTGGGGTATACACCTGGTATACACCTTTTTCTGCTACTGCTCCACGGTGTACACCGCCACTAATGTGACGCTGTCAGACCGTCTCATGGGACGTCGGTTTGGCTTCGAACTCGCCTCAGCCTTCCATTGCCCGACATCGGTGAGGAGGATGCGGGCAGGAGCCACTGGGACCCGTCAGGTCGAGCATGCCCCACCTCGACGATTCGGACTGGGCGACAACATCCACAGAGATGGTGCAAAGTAGGTTCCTGGCACCATCATTGGGTTTGTGTGCAGGACCAGGAATCAAATAGGCACCTCGATCATCTCTGCAGTAGGAGCCCCATTACGTGGGACCCCCCCTTTTGGAGGAGCCAAGACATCCCCCCAGCCGCCTTGGCGACTCCGCAGTCGTCGGCACACAGGAAACTTGACACCGAGATGTAATATGCCAAGGATTCCGATTCACCATAGAGGTTCAGTCACCAGACGTTTTTGACAGGGAGTCACCCTTTGACCAGCCAACTGTGGGTCCCGCCATGAATTTCAATGAGGAAGCACTGGTCACCAACTCACTATAAACCACCTGGCCCTGCTCTGATGACACCAGAGAGGCAGTCACAAAGCTCCTCCTTTGTCAGACATGGTTTTGGACTTGGGCGGTTTTGGGGGGGGGGGGGGGGGGGGGGGGATTGGGATGTTGTGACCTATACGAGACCCATGGGGCCTGGTTAATTAGGCCTCCCGTGAGTCTCGTGGAGTACGAGCTTCCCCACCGAGGGGCGGAACCCTCTTACCAGTGGGAGAGGAAACCAGAATGTAAAAACCGGCCCAAGGGTGAGCCTGGTGCAGGTCCCCTTCTGGGACCTGTGTATATAGTACTTTTTTACCTCTGTAAATAAACCTTTCGTTCCCTACGCTTCCCGTGTGGCTGCTTGTGAACTCATATCTTTCATAATTGTATACTGCTTGCCAGCATTCACATCACAGTTGCACAGAATTTACAGCCCAACAACTGACCATCAAGTCCAACAGCTAGAAGTCTCTTGCCACCACACCTCTAGCAACATACCCTGCTACTGTACTTCTCTCTTCACCTATGCTTATCTGGCTTTCCTTTATATGCAGCAGCACTATTCAAGACACCTTCTGGTAGTGAGTTTCCCACTAACCACTCTTTGGGTAAAGTTGCTCCCGAGTTCTTTATAGGAGGCTCTCATAATTATGGCACCTAGTTGTGTAACCACCCCCACAGCTCTCTTTGCCGTGCCCCACCCACCACCACTATTTTAAAGCTTCCCCAGCTGATCTCTCAACCTTCTCTTTTCTAGGAAAATAGAGCCTCTAGTGTGTTTAACCTTTCTTGGTCGTTATTACCTCTAGTTCTGGTATCCTCTTTGTAAATCATGTTGACACATGAAGAATATCCATTCGAGCAAGGTACTAGAGGGTAATCACTGCCCTTGGACTGTGTCCTAGTAATGGAGTCACTCCAAAGAATGAAAATTGAAGAATGGATAAAACCTCACTACTTTGAGCTAACTATTAATTTTGTCTAACTATCACAGACTTATAAAGTCATCTAAATTGAATGTTGTGAATGGAGTTTTAATGTTACTTTCATGTTTTATATCCCTACATTATGATCGTCCCATTACACCAGCCAATAGAAAACACTGATAGATAAAATGTGTGACAGATAGCCAACATCAGCTTTCTGAAATGGCACTGTTAAGCACATCAGTTGAGACTACGGAAGTCACTTAAGTGCAGATCAGTGAGACATACCATCCGTAAGTCAACAGGCTTGACAAGCTAAGAAATGCAACCGTCTGTCAAGTAACAACCTATTTCCAAAACATTTTGCACTCCTAATTGTTGGGTCATTTAGTTTCTTCAAACATTTGTAGGAGATATGGAACTACACGTTTAACCCATGACTTAACTGGTTTTCTTTTGAAAAATGTTTACCAATATTCATCATTCTCAGCTGTGGTTTCAGCTTTTGCCTTCATGGAATCCTTGTTCAATGGATCTTGTCAATCAGCTAGCTTCTTCATGAAACAAAACAAAAACATGAGCTCTCTGAATACAGTAGTTTCCTTGTAATGTCGATGAGTAAAGGAGAGAAACACAGGCAGCTTGGACGGTACAGTATCTTCACCAACGGAGCTGCAAAATGGCGACTTATTTATGCACTTAGCTCATTCCTGTTCCTCACATGTGAGCTTTCAGGTAATGAAGAAAACAGTTAAAGCAGCCTTGTGATGTAACCCCACATGAAATTTGATTATTTAAACTGGCCTGACCGGTGATGTCACAAAGCTGCTTTAACCGATTCTCATTAGAACGTTAGAAAATTCCAAAAATTCACAACCCTTTGAGGAAAATAATTTCTCTGCATGTCATTCTTAAATGATTGGTCCCTCATCCTGAGACTGTGCCCCCATGTTTTAGATTCCCTAACCAGTGGAAACAATCTTTTGGTGTCTACCCAATCAAGTCCCTAAAAAGTATATCACTCTCTTCCCCTTCTGTAGTGGTGTACAGAGAAGATCCTATGGTGATATTCAATACTATTATACATGGCTTTCAGAAAGTGTAATCATGATATATAATAAATTTAGAGTTTTTTGAAGGTGTAACTTGTAGGATAGATATGGGAAAGAGGCAGTAAGTAGCGTAACGGTATTGTCACCGTGTACAGCACTGTTCTGGGGACCTGGGGGTTGAATCTCACCATGGCAGACGGTGAAATTTAAAATCAATAAAAATCTGGAATTAAAATCTAATAACCATGAAATCATTGTCAATTGTTGGCACGGTGTTCCTCGATAGTCACGTTGGTGAAATCATGGCTCATATTCAATGGCACTTAGTGCCGGAAAGGAGTCCCCATCTCCCATGAGCAGCTTGCCATTACTGGCTATCTCACCGTCTGATTTGCCGGACTCACACTTCAGCTTCTTACCACTAACAAGGGGAGCTGCTTTTAAACGCTCTCTCACCATTCACTCCCAGTCAACACACAAGCCATGGCAGCTCGCAGACCTGCTCCTCACTTTGGGGATGCCGACCTGGCCAGGCTTCTCAGTACTGAATAAGATGCAGGGCACCCTGTGGCCCAAGGAGGTTGGAGGACCAACATCAAGGCCAGCAAAGGAGGCAGTGGCTGTCAGCGTAGGCAGCATGACCAGGAAGCCCGCCGTCCAATGTTGGAAGTAGACCAACGAACTCCAGCGAGCTGCAAGGATAAGTTACCACCTCTTTTCAGGCATCAGTTTCACGTACCACCCCTCAAATTCCCAAGCCCCCCCACCACAAATCACTGATTAACCCCACACGCCCTCCCCACATCCAATCTTTATGCTTGTTCCTCAAAATCCGTTGACATCCACCAGCACAACTATTTCACATCCATGTGCAGTTTCCACCTGCTACTGAACCCCCCCCCCCCCCAACAGACCCATCACGAAGCGGCTCACAATGCCATCTCTTTGTCTCCGCAGAAGATTGTCCAAGATAAGCAGGAAAAGGCCAAGACGGGGGGTGGGGGGAGAGTAGAGTCCCAGAGATCCGATTCTTCACCCCCATATGAAGAATGAGGCCTGGACATCATGGGGTTGACCGAAGAGAGCAGTCACTGACTGCGAAGTCGGCCTGCGCCACAAAGGTAAGGATCCACTGCCCATTCACCCAGATGACATGTCTCAAGTGAGTAATTCATGTCATACAAAATGATCCTTCCCTCTCACTTACCACATGCCCATTGTCTTGCAGAATCTCCATCTGATGAAGCTGGGCCACCCAGAGTGGTTCCACCCCCGCCACCCAAGAGACCACCTCAGAGGAGAGCTCCAAGGAAACTACCGTTGAGGCAACACAGCTAACACCCCACCTTCCACCTGCGCAGACACGCCTCGGTGGGTGTCATTACTGCACATGCTTCCGGGGCATAATTTGGTGAGCACCACAAGTTGTTGACACACATCAGGTGGAGGCAGGAACATTCAAGGGAGTCAGAGGTCTGCTGGATCCCAGGACTCAGCTGAGTCCCAAACGGAGCTGATGCAGATGATAGGCTAGAGCCATAACATTCAGGGGGGATGTCAGGTCCATTCCAGCGACTGCATAGCTAATTGGAGGAGTCCCAGAGGCTTTGAGCACAGGTGATGGTGCGGATAATGCGGGGCACCATGGCCAACACTGCTAGGGTACCAACTGCAGTGGAATGCCTGGAGCATGATGTCCACTTCTTGAATGGTGGTGCCCAAGCTCAGTCTCTGGCTCAATCTGTGATGACCATGGCTGAGGGCTCAGCGTCATGTCCCATGCGCTGCGGGACATGTCCCAGGTGCAGGTGGATATTGCCGAGGCACTGAAGGAAGAGTATGGCCCAGGCCATCGCTGAGGGAGTGGCACCATGGTGCAGACAATGGGGAACCGCCAGATGATTCCGAGGCCTCTGGAGCTCACTCCAGCTGCCCCTCCATTCCATGGAGTCCCTCAGGGTCCTACAGGCACTGTCAGGAAGAAGGATGGTACTGGAGGCCAACCCATGGTCTGCCACCAAGGTCCGTCACCTGTCTGACCACGGCAATTTCCAGTTCTTCCGAATCCCTCCCCCCCCTCCCTCCTGACACCAGCGCATCTCAAGGGCAGAGTGCAGAACACAGTAACATGCTGATGCCTTTGGCGCCTACAGGTCGACTGGGGACCTCCAGCTACATGCCCTCCAGAAGACATCCTCCAAACATCAAAGGCCAGAGAGCGTGGAAAGCAGCAGGTTGTTTCCACCTGTCATGTGCATCCTGGGGTCACACCTGGACATAGCAGTAGACCACGAAAGATCAAGATGCTGGAGGAGCACGGGGGGGTCTCTGTAGCTAGGGGGAATGGAAATGTCAAATGTTCACTATTAAAATATGTTACGCCTGATACATATAAAGCCTCTGTAACGTTAATCTTCACTGCATGCCTACACCTCCCACCCTGTTGCCCTCTGCTCCTCCCAACTCTCTTTCCCCCCCCCCCCCCCCCAGGCACAGTGGTCCAAGATCAAACACCCCAATGCTGACCCTGTTCAGCGGATGGGTGTGAACACGCTGTCAGCAGAAGGACAGGAATCAGACTTTTTCATAAACGAGGAGCACCAGAGCTTTCCTTACAGTAAGTTATCATCAATCTCCTGCCTTGTACATTGATCCGCTGACAAGTGTTGACAAAGGCCCATCACCCTGGAGAGATATTACACAAACCTCTGGATGGTGGAACAAGGTGGTCGGGGAGGGAGCAGGGTTGAGCTGACATACATAACCGCGTCCTATGAGAATTTGGTGAGGATGAGGGATTCCCTGGTCCTCTGGGTTTGTCAAACCCTTGCCGCCACCAGTCCTCCATCCCCCGGCTCCTCCACTTCCTTAGGCGAGTCCGCATGTCCCTCCTCCAGCATATCACCCTGCTGCTGTGCCATGTTGTGGCGGGCACAGGAGACCACAGTGGGGTCCCTCTGGGAGGTGTACTGTAGGGCGTCACTAGAATGGTCCAGGCATCAGAACTACATTCTTAGCAGTCCGATGGACCACTCAACGACAGCATGGGCCTCATTATAATCGGCTCTCCGCCTCTGTCTCAGGCCTCCACACAGCACCATCAGCTGGACATTAGCGGGTAACCTCCACCACACCCCCCCCCCCCCCCCAAAAAAAAGAGCCAATCTGCCATCCTGGAGTGGTCCTCGAAGACGTCCTGGATCACAGAGTGCCCCAAAATGTAGCTGTCATGCACACTCGCTGGGTAGCGGCCACACACGTGCATGATATGGAGGCAGTGGTCGTACACAATCTGAACAGAGAGTGGAAGCCCTTCATATTAATAAAGGGCACTCCCTGGTGCGCGCAGGGTGACATGTGTGCCATCGATTGCCCCCTGGACCTGGGGCATCCTGGCGATGGCAGAGAATCCTACAGCCCAGGCATCTTGATGGGCCTCGGTGCACCTATAGGCTGTAGATTGAAATACCACAGGTCCCTGCTCAAGCCCTGAAATGAACCGGTGGCATTAAAGTTGAGGGCTGTGGTGACCTTCACGGCCACTGGGAGCAGGTATCCTCCTCCTCGACGGGGTGACAAGTCCGTGACACAGGTGCCTCACTGTAATTCCTGAGCCGAGTCTCATGTGGCACATGCTGTCCGCCTTCTCACTGAATGACCCAACGATGCCTGTACACCTTGGGCCGCAGTTGGCCTCCACCTTGGGATTCCTAATCAGCCCGATGGGGGTGTGCAGTCTTCAGGATGTGCTGCGACCCCCTGCACATGGGGTGCCGTTGCCTCCAGCCTGCATCATCGTTTCAGACTTCTCTGGCGGCCGGCTGCCTTGTCTGCCACCAGCAACCCAAAAGGGTGCTGTTGCGGGACCGACACCATCCATTTTGGTATCTGGAAGTAATTGGAGAAGGAGAAAGGCCAACAATCAATTAGGACTTCTATTCTAGACCCTCAAATCCCACAAGTCTCCCCTGCCCTCGCTCAAGAGTGCCATCCAGCGAGCCAGTTGTGCTGTCAACCCTTGCTCCCCACACTCACCCCCAGATACATCAGGAGCCCCTAGACCCCAGATCCCCGTCGGGAATATTAGGGAGACCGTGCTCAGGTGCCCTCCCCTGATCCACAAGAGGATCCCCAGGCTAATCACTTTCCCGCAGCAGCCATTGCACCAGCTTCACGTTTTTGAAAAGGGTACTCAACGCACCCACGTGACTTCCCGTTGGGGAATCAGGTAATTCCCGGGTGGTCGCTGTTTTCAACTTCAAGCTCGCTAATGGGATTCAAATGAATGCAAATGAGTGCGAATGATATGCTCGCCATTTTGGGGCAAGATCCGGAGCTCGCCAACGGGAGATGGCCAAGTGAATTGCAAACTGGGTCACGCCTGGTCAGCACGGTGGTACAGTGGTTAGCACGGCTGCTTCACAGCGCCGGCGTCCCAGGTTCAATCCCGGCTCTGGGTCACTATCAGTGTGGAGTTTGCACATTCTCCCAGTGAAGATGTGCAGGCTAGATGGATTGGCCATGCTAAATTGGCCCTTTTGGAACAAATGAATTGGATACTCTTAAACTTAAAAAAAAACAAATAAAAACTGGTTCACGTCTAGGCAAATCTAGATTTTGGCATTTCCCACTATTTACTGGCGCGCCCTGATCTATGTGGTGCAACCTGGTAGTTAAATCGCACCCATAGTATACTTGGACTTCAGGACAATTGCTAAAGTGGAACAATAAAGGCTTGTTAATAAGCAAATGATGGCAAATAGAGTTGGGGTTGATATATCAGCATGGATAGAGGAAATAAAGTGGGGATAAAATAGGCATTTTAAAGTTGGCAGCCTGTAACTAGTGGAGTGATGCAAGGATCAGTTCTAGGGCGTGTGTGTGCAGGAGGGTTTCCTGACAATATGTGGATTGGCCAACAAGAGGTGGGGCCACATTGGATTTGGTACTGGGTAATGAACTGGGCCAAGTGTTAGATTTGTTTGTGAGAGCGCACTTTGGAGATAGTGACCACAATTCAGTGTCTTTCACTATTGCAATGGAGGGGGATAGATTTATAATGGGGGAGGGTAATTATGATATGATTGGGCAAGAATTAGGGAGAATAAGATGGGAACAGAAACTGTCAGGGAAAGGCACAAATGAAAAGTGGAGCTTGTTCAAGGAACAAATACTGCATGTCCTTGATAGGCATATCCCTGTCAGGCAGGGAGGAAATGGCCATGTGAGGGAACCATGTTTCACAAAAGAGGTTGAATGTCTTGTCAAGAGGAAAAAGGAAGAGTATGTAAGGATGAGAAAACAAGGTTCAGTTGGGTCACTTGAGGGTTACAAGGTAGCAAGGAATGAGCTAACAAAAAGGGCTTAGGAGAGCTAGGAGGGGGCATGAGAAGTCCTAGGCGGGCCGGATCAAGGAAAACCCCAAAGCTTTTTATTCTTGTGAGAAATAAAAGAATGACCAGGGTGAGGTTAGGGCCGGTCAAGGACAGTAGTGGGAACTTGTGCATGGAGTCAGAAGAGATAAAAGAGGCATTGAATTAATATTTTTCTTCTGTGTTCACCAAGGAGAGGGGCTACGTTTTTGAGGATGAGAGTGTGATACAGGTGGGTAGGCTGGAGGAGGTAGATGTTCTGCGGGAAGATGTATTAGCAATTTTGAAAAACCTGAGGGTCGACAAGTCCCCTGGGCCAGATGGGATATATCCTAGGATTCTTTGGGAGGCAAGGGATGAGATTGCAGAGCCTTTGGCTTTGATCTTTGGGACCTCACTGTCCATGGCGATAGTGCCAGAGGACTGGAGTGGCGAATGTTGTTCCTCTGTTCAAGAAAGGGAATAGGAATAACCCTGGTAATTATAGGCTGGTTAGTCTGACTTTGGTGGTTGGTAAATTAATGGAAAAGGTCCTGAGGGATAGGATTAATGACCATTTGGAAAGATGCAGCTTAATCCGGGATAGTCAACACGGATTCGTGAGGGTAGGTTTTGCCTCCTTGATTGAATTCTTTGAGGAGGTAACTAAGTGTGTAGATGAAGGTAGAGCAGTTGATGTCGTATACATGGATTTCAGTAAGGCGTTTGATAAGGTTCCCCACGGTCGGCTCATGAAGAAAATAAGGTGGTGTGGGATAGAAGGAAATTTGGCCAATTGGATAAGCAACTGGCTATCACATAGAAGACAGAGGGTGGTGGTGGATGGAAAATTTTCAGACTGGAGACCAGTTACCAGCGGTGTACCACAGGGATCAGTGCTGGGCCCTCTGCTATTTGTGATTTTTATAAATGACTTGGAGGAGTGGGCTGAAGGGTGGGTCAGTAAATTTGCTGATGACACCATGATTGGCGGAGTAATGGAGGAGGTGGAGGGCTGTTGTAGGCTGCAAAGAGACATTGATAGGATGCAGAGCGTGGCCACAAAATGGCAGATGGAGTTTAATCCTGATAAGTGCGAGGTGATTCATTTTGAATGCAGATTACAGGGTCAATGCAGGGTTCTGAGGAATGTGGAGGAACAGAGAGATCTTGGGGTTCATGTCCACAGATCTCTGAAGGTTGCCACTCAAGTGGATAGAGCCGTGAAGAAGGCCTATAGTGTGTTAGCATTTATTAACAGCGGGTTTGAGTTTAAGAGCCGTGGGGTTATGCTGCAACTGTACAGGACCCTGATGAGACCACATTTGGAGTATTGTGTGCAGTTCTGGTCACTTGACTATAGGAGGGATGTGGAAGCATTGGAAAGGGTGCAAAGGAGATTTACCAGGATGCTGCCTGGTTTGGAGGATAGGTCTTATGAGGAAAGGTTGAGGGAGCTAGCGCTTTTCTCTTTGGAGCGGAGGAGGATGAGAGGCGACTTAATAGAGGTTTATAAGATGATGAGTGGGATAGATAGAGTAAACGTTCAGAGACTATTTCCTCGGGTGGATGTAGCTGTTACAAGGGGGCATAACTATAAGGTTTGGGGTGGGAGATATAGGAGGGATGTCCGAGGTAGGTTCTTTACTTAGGGTGTCGAATGGACTGCCTGCTGTGATAGTGGAGTCAGACACTTTAGGAACTTTCAAGCGGGTATTGGATAGGCACATGGAGCACACCAGAATGATAGGGAGTGGAATAGCTTGATCTTGGATTCGGACAAAGCTCGGCACAACATCGAGGGCCAAAAGGCCTGTTGTGCGCTGTACTGTTCTATGTTCCAACTAAGAGTAACATACCCAAGTTTATAAACAAAATTAAGGGGAATGTAAGCTGCAAGGAGTGCACAGAGTCTGCAACAAGATACAGACAGGTTAAGTGAATGGATTTGGATTTGTCATGTGTACCAAGGTACAGTGAAAAGTATTGTTCTGCATACAGTCCAGACAGATCATTCCATGAAAAAAATTGGACATACGATAAATACACAATGTATTATACATAGACACAGACATCGGGTGAAACATACAGAGTGTAGTAGAGACGTTGTGGAGAGATCAGTTCAGTCCATTAGAGGGTCATTCAGGAGTCTGGTAACAGCGGGGAAGAAGCTGTTTTTGAATCTGTTAGTGCGTGTCCTCTGTCTTTTGTATCTCCTGCCCAATGGAAGAACGGGCAATAAGGTGGTAGATGGAAAGGAAGACTTGCTAGAATTGTACAGGGCTTTCTTGAGACCACACCTCAAATATGGTCTAAAGTTTTGATTTCCATATTGTTATAATTTCCATATAGAATAAACAATGTTTATTCTATGAATTCAAGTTAACTTTTTTTAAAACATAGCGAACATTTGAGCAACAATTAATTCAAATTCAACCCCCAAAGAATACAACACTAAGTAATCCTTAAGCTGTCCTTTTAACATCCATAAGACTTTAAAAAAGAACTTAGACAGAAGCACATCAAGTTAAAGTCACTACTGAGAGCAGTTATTAGTTTTAAATCACCAAAGGATCGATTTACAGTTTTTGGATGAGAGAGAGAGAGAGAGACTGACAAAACCCCTTCTGGTTGTGACTGCAGCTATCCAGCTCTGAAAACAAACTAAAACACACCCGGCAGCAAACAGCCTAAAACAAAAAGTAAAAAAGCTCGCAGACAGCCCAGCTCCACCCACTCTCTGACATCACTGCAGTAATAAACACCCATTTCTTAATGGTACATTTCTTAAACACCCATTTCTTAAAGGTACTCTCACATGACAATATTTAAAGGAAGAATATATTGCCTTGGTGGTGGTACAGCAAAGTGGTACAGCAAATTGGTTCCGGGGATGAGGGGATTGTCCCATAATGAGAAACTGAGTCAATTGGGCTTTTGCTCGTTGGAGTTTGGAGACAGTGAAAAATGGAGTTAAGATGATTAAACTTGGAATGAGCACGCTCAAGGGGTGTGTGGTCTACTCCTGCTTCTATTTCTTATGTTATGTTTAAAGAAAAACAAGTGCTGTGCCTGGTTTAACAAGCAAATGTACCAAATTGATTCAACTGTTACTTACCTCATTAACAAAGATGTGCAGGTCAGATGGAGCATTCCACTATTTCAGTCAACAAGTTGGAGTGGAGTGGGATTTATAGCAAGACTCACAGCAAAAAAAGAAAATCAATTTACTCAAGAAAGAGCAAATAGACCATATAAAGAGCAGACTGCAGTAAATAGGCTATTTTAAACAGCACAGTCTCCACAAACTAACCACAAAACTCATGACCAAAACTGCAGCAAAGTCTTCTGATAAAAACAAGTTTCTTTTCCAGCAAAATGAAGCAAATGGGAGATAGCCATATAATGCAAATTAAAAATCAATCCATGTCACATACAGAGCGACTGACCAGGATTAGCCTAATCATCTCCATTCCGACCAAGGATAGCAGTATCACTATATGCAGCCAATAATTATAGTGGAAGAGTTATAGATACGACACTAACTGGTGGTAAAGTCATACCGATGAAAGGATGATTTGTTATACCACTTAACTTTTTACTGCCATTTATAATGATCATCATAATGTTCTTTGAGGGAGGGAGCCATGGCCAAAAATATCGTAGATTAAATGTGTTCTCTTAAGCAACCATACTGCCACCAACAACCTAATAATGAAACATTTAAATCAACAGTAGAAGAATCTGAAATTGCAACCAGCAACTAAACAATGAACAGCAATGTACATCACGCACCATCAAAATGATTTCTTTCCTAAGGCATCACCTCTACTTGCAGCAATTCTGCTTTATGTTTTAATTATTTCCAATTGGTAGAACATTAGAACACAAATGACCATCATATGCATAATTTGCTCAGTCCACTTTAGGAAAATCACACCCAATAAATCCCTAGCACCTGATCTTTCAATTTCATTTGTATGAATGATAACTCTCCACAATATGGACTAGAGGCCACCCAAATGTGAGCAGATCAGCTCAATTGTGGTCAAAACACATTGGGGAGCACATTACTCTCGTTGTGAAGCTGATAACCAGTGGCACAGGTCTTTAGATCTCATCTTGGGCTCCAGTTTCTCTAAATTCAAGCACTTCTCTATCATCTTTCTCACCTCTTCTTCAAAATCCTCACTGCACGTATCCTCTCCCCTGACACTGGTTTGTTTCTTGTCCCGTCATGTCACTTAACCTTAGAAAACTCGATCTTTCCTCAGAATGGGAACGGTACTGGCATTTATTGTCCATCACTAGTTGCACTGAGGAGGCTGCAGGCCCAGTTTTGCTTTATGAGGTTTCCAGAAGATTGAAGCGATGATGTTGGAATGTTGGATTGGTGATATACATTCAGCAGGATAACCTACGACCTGTGGAGAAATTTGGCAATGCTGTGTCCATGGTTTTCTTGCTTTTGACCTTCTTGGCAGTAGACAATTTTGGTTTCGTAAGGTTCTGAAATGCATCCTGTAGAAACAGTACCTACCATAGCACAATATGCCAGTGAAGGAGGTGACATGGAATCCTGTGCCAAGAGTGCCAATCAACAGAACTGTGCTATCTTGGATTACATTAAATTTCTTAAGTATTACTGTTGGTATACCTGCCCAAGTAAGTGCAAAAATGCCACCACACTGCTGACTGAACCTTCCAATTGATGGATTGGCTTTTAGTGGTCAAGAGATTAGCCAATTGTCACAATGCGCTCATCCATTGGACTGCTCAGTGTTAACATGACAAGCCCAGTTAAGCTTTAGTCACTTGTGAAACACAGGTGGCGGGATTCTCCGTCCCACCAGCCCCATTTCCAGGGCGGCGTGCCCCCGTCAGCAGAAGGATCCTCCATTCGGCAGCCGGTCAATGGGGTTTCCCATTGTGACCATCCCATGCCATCGGAAACACGCTGCTGGACAAGCAGAGGATCCCGCCAGAGGCGAGTCCCGCTGAGGATGTTGAAAGTTGGGGAGTTAGCAACAATAGCGCTATTGAAAGAGAGAGAAATGTTTGGATATTTTCTAAGAGTAGATGGCAATTGCTGGACACTCATGTGGCATAAATATCACTTTTCTAGATTTTGTCTGACAACTCTGTAAGCCAGCAACAGACTCCCATATCGTCCAGTAGCAGAGAATGGTGTCAAGGAATTATCAAATGCAGCCATTTTCCTCCCTGCCCACTAAGGTTCCCCTAAAATCATTCTCTTAAATAAGACCACAAGACGTAGGAGCAGAGGTAGGCCATTCAGTCCATCATGTGTGCTCTGCCATTCAATGAGATCATGATTGATCTGATGTGATAATCCTCAACTGCACTTTCCTGCCTAATTCCCATAACCCTTAATTCCTTTACTGATTTAAAAATCCTTCTTTCTCAGCCTTGATTTTACTTTAACAGACAACTACAACTATCCCTTGTGTAACAGTCCTAATCTGTTCCTAAAAAAAACAGCATGGTAAACAAAAATCACTTACCCAGAAGAAACTATATAATAATGGTGGGTTACGTTCCTGACCTATAATTTTACATTAAATATCTATTGGCTGCCTGAACCAAACAAAAATCATTTTTCAATTGAGTATTCACAAACCTCTATTTATCACCCGCTGGGTGCATCTTACTACTTACATGCTGTTCCCCTGTTCCAACCCCCTCACTCTCCCAAGCTGTCCCTCTTGCCACATTGCTCAGTCTCTCCAGCTCTCCGCCCCTTGCTAAGAGTGAGGGCTCGGGAGAGTAGTGGTGAATGAGGCGGCAACCAGGAAAAAAACGAGGGTGTCAAGGGACCGAAGTGGCAGTTGTTTAAAAACAGATTGAGCATGTGCGGTTTACAACGTGGTTCTTGGTGCATACACAGCAACTGCGCTAAAATGAAAATGAAGGCAGTACTATTTGGGCAAGTTTCCTCATTTACAAACTGCACTATAAGCCCATTTTGTACCACGTTTTAGCTGGGGGGGGGGGAAATACCTGTACAACATCAATGATGCATTTTATAAATGCAATTTCATAAGCTAATCAGTTCAGACGTTGAATAGATTGTGTTCCTATTGAATATAAAAGTCAAGAATCAAAAATCATTTTATTACTCTATCAATAGTTTTATTTGAACGAGTCCTCCGGCCCCATGAACTGGGTAGCATGCAATTATTTCACCAAACCACTTTAACAAAAGACACTAACACAACAAAAGTGAACCAGCCATCACTATTAAAT
This sequence comes from Scyliorhinus canicula, assembly GCF_902713615.1. Classification (NCBI taxonomy): domain Eukaryota; kingdom Metazoa; phylum Chordata; class Chondrichthyes; order Carcharhiniformes; family Scyliorhinidae; genus Scyliorhinus; species Scyliorhinus canicula. Next base: position 113,025,801 of record NC_052161.1, on the reverse strand, counting down.
ATATAATCTTCAATTATAACAAAGAAATACCGTCCTTCCTTTATGCTTTGGAAAAGGTGGTACAGGGGCAGCACGGTGGCCTAGTGGTTAGCACAGCTGCCTCACGGCGCTGAGGTCCCAGGTTCAATCCCGGCTCTGGGTCACTGTCCGTGTGGAGTTTGCACATTCTCCCCGTGTCTGCGTGGGTTTCGCCCCCACAATCCAAAATGTGCAGAGTAGGTGGATTGGCCACACTAAATTGCCCCCTTAATTGGAAAAAATAATTGGATAATCTAAATTTATAAAAAAATATTTTATTCATTAGTTCCACGAATACCATTTTACTCGCCATTCTGCTTCCCATCGACAGAGAAATAAGACAGTACAATTTTCTCATTTAGATCACTCTTGCTCTGGGTTTAAAAAAGGTAATTCTCCAAATATTTCACTATGCATATGGTACAGAATTCAAAACATGCTTTAAAGTAGGGTTTTTAAATTCTAAACTGTAAACGACATATAGTCTGCATGGCCTGGCAGTCTAGCCCAAACTCAGACAATCAAATATGTATTTATATTGTGTACTTGCTAGCTTCTCCCATTTGAATTTCATGGACCCAATTTGCGTCTTTCCTAACCTTGGTGCACTATTGGTAAATAGACCCTTAATCTACACAAAATCAATTGCTAACAATAGCTGGATGTGTGAGAAATTAACGGGAATAGTCAAATAAACTTTACAGCAGCTTGGCTCAGCGGTAACACTCCCACCTCTGAGTCAGACATTTGTGGGTTCAAGTTCCACTCCAGGTCTTGAGAACATAAACTTGGCTAATACTAAAGAAAGACCAAGGGATTTCTGCATCGTCAGAGCTCAGTCTCCTTCTGTTTTTTCAAATAAAGGATGCAAAAGATCCAGTGTATTATCGGAAGAGCTGTTTATCCCAATTTCTAGTCCTGGCTCATTTACCTTATTGTTGTGGGCCCTTTGGTTGCAATGTGATTCTCTACATAAGAAGCACCGATTTATTAACGTCGTGTTAAATATAAAAAGGTGCTACGTAGATATAAAAGGTCTATGTAGATACAAGTTCTTTCAGATGTAACTCAATGAGGTGCCATAATGGTTCATGCAAAAATAAAAACACGCGACACCCCTCCACCCAATGCATCTATTACCAATTGATATACTTTTCTCCATTACACCTGCAAAGTGAGAGTAATAACCATTTTGTCAAAATCACAGTTCGTCCAAGCACTTTGTTTCAGTTTAAAGTTTGCTGTCTAATAACCGGCTCCTCCACCTGCCCTCCCCACCACATCATAGTTCAAGCAATTCCCCATTACAATCTTGGTCTTTTCATGTAACTTATTAATAGTAGCACCATCACTGTTTTTTCTCCCTGTTCTAGATGTGCATTCCACACAACCTGTGTTCAGTTTATGTTCATATCTGGACCCAGCAAATCTTTGGAATCTAGCTCATTACCTCCCTTGATCTTTTCCTTCCTCAAGCTTTTAAAACCCAAACTTGGTGTCACCTAACCACGGCTATAAATTTGGTAACTTTTGCATTCTCTCCCATTCTTTTCAACATTGATGGCATTCTGCACCAGTATGGTTTTCTATGCTTCTCAATAAAGTGTTAGAGGGCAGGAGCTAGTTATACACCTTTGGGGCTAAGACCTTAAATTCACTCCCCATATTTAAGAAAACACTCTGTGCAACATTGTCACTAGATCGGAGACAGGTAACAATGACTTTCGGAATTTTGTCACTGCTTTTTGCTAAAAGGATCTTACACTGCTAGCAATAACCCCAAGTAAAACATTGGATTCACTGAAAGTCAGCTGTGGAAAGACTTAATTTAACAGGGCATTCTTGGCAACAGCCCATAGAGGTTACTTTGAGAATTGCCAACAGCTGAGCAGAGCCCAAACCCTGGAGTCAGCAGCACTAATACACTGTTTTAAACAATATGGAAACAGCTTTAGTTTATAACATTTGTTCTTGCAAACAAGATAACAATGTCGAATTACTGACTTGGTAGGAACAGCTTGAATTCAGGAGTATGTGATTGTACAGTATGAAAGCATACATTCTCACTCCACAGTATAAATATTTCCCACTCTCTCTGTCTGTTAGCTTTGACAAAGAGTCATCAGACTCGAAACATTAGCTCTTGCCTCTCCCTACAGATGCTGCCAGGCTTGCTGAGATTTTCCAGCATTTTCCCTTTCGAGTATGAAAGCATATTGGCACGTGAGAACTTTCCAATAGTATATTAATATTTAAGCACAAAATTAGCCAAAAGACAAACACAAGCATGATCCAAGATAGTAATCTGGCATCACAGTTTTCTGTTCCATTGGACAATAAAGATAATAGAATCCCTACAGTGCAGAAGGACATTTGGTCCATCGAGTCTGCACCGGCCCTTGGAAATAGCACCCTACTTGCCTCCACCCTATCCCCATAACCCATTAAACTCTCCTAACGTTTTGGACACTAAGGGACAATTTAATATGGCCAATCCACCTAACCTGCACATCTTTGGACTATAGGAGGAAATCGGAACACCCAAAATATGCCCACATAAACACGGGGAGAAAATGTAAACTCCACGCCAACAGTCACCTGAGGCAGGAATTGAACCTGGATTCCTGGAGCTAACTACAGTGCCACCATGCTGCAGGGACTTTAAATATTGCGTATATAAGGCTGAGCCTAGGACATGGGTCAGTTATTCACTGGAAGAGAGCTGCCCAACAAATCTAACCTTGCATAATTCATACATATGGTTCCTTTTCCTCCTCAACCTTTAAGGATAATTATGCTATGACTTACAGAAAATGTGGCATTACAAGGAATTTATTTGGTGATGGGACAATCCAATAACTCAAGTGATGCAGCTGCAAGTACTATTAGATCAGCCTTTTCATGGAACTATGAATCTCCAGCCCACAACCCCATTATTACTTATTGCATTTTGCACGTTATTGCCTTGATAATTTTCCCCTTCTATTCCTGAAAGGGCAACGGTTGTATGGTGATAAAATACCTTAAGATAATCCACACAGGTCGCCATTCTTAATAAGTTAGCGAGGCTGAGTTGTATATTTAAAAATGGAGCACATGACAACCAAGACCATGTCTGTCCTAGCCAAACATTCATACATGCTCCAAGCATCCCTGGTTGATTTTTTTCCCCTCCCTAAGTCAGGTGCAAAGCGATCATTTTAATTGCCCTTCAGATACAAAACATTAATATTGTAAAAATAAAATAATGAAATACTTCCAATATTTGCCACTTAGACGTGTAATTTAAACACTCGAAATATACTAGGAAATACCACTAAATCATACTTCCAGACAATGCCAGATTACGGAATACACAATTAAGGTACAAGGAAAGCTTGTCATTATACTAGGCTTTTCCCATCAAAACAACAAGAAAGGAATGGTTTCTTATCCTGTCTTTTATTTTAGATCTGTTTTGTAAAACAGTTCAAAAATTATAAAAGTAATTCAAAACCACCTCACAGCACCTTTCAAATTAACAGATTACGAAATACATTTTTGGACCTGTATAGGTTAGTTCCAAACCATTTTTTAAAAAAGGGTTACAAGTCTGAAAATTATTGCAAATTGGTTCTACCTGTAAGACCCATGAGCTGCTGAGCAGTTTTACATGTGCAGATATTTATCAATGTTACATAGGATATATGTACAGAAACAGGCCACTGGGCCCAGCGAGAGTCCATGTCAAGATTTATGCTCCACTCAAATCTTCTCCCATATTATTGAATCTAAGAGTACCCATCATAATCATTTATTCCCTAAATTCTCCCTCATGCCCGTGTCTAGTTTCCCCTTAAACACATCTATAATATTTGCTTCAACCACTACTTGTGGAAACGATTCTATATTTTTACCACTCTGGACAAAAAGGTTTCTTCTGAATTTTCTGTTGGATTTCTTGGTAACTATCTGATATTGATGGTTCTTTTTGTTTTAATGATCTGCTGACTATAGAGTTGCTTTATCCCTCAGCAATGGCAGCAAATTTAGGGAACTCATTAAAATGCCAAGAATTCTCATGGAAGGAAAATAAAATCTTATTAACCAAAGGCACTAATGAAGCCATTCCTCTTACTTGTTGCGTTATGTAATTTGGAATAACACAAGCTGCCACTTGATGCAGTTTTGAGTAAAAGATGCTCCAGACTTTGAAGTGAGTTCAATGTCTTTTATTGAACTATTAGTACAGTTCTCAATGAGTTGGACTCTCTGCTGATCTAAATGTAGTAACTCAGTCTAACTGAACCAGCCTTGCTCTAAGCCATGTGCTGGGGTGTGATGCTGAGGATACACCCTGTCTCACTCTGTAGATGTTGGTCTGTGGAAAGAGGCAGGGTGCCAGTACCTCATCCCTTTTATAGTGAGATACCACCCCTGAGTGTCCTGGCTGCTCATTGGTGGTGTCCTATTCTATGTGTTCATTAGCTGCATGTTTACATATCATGACATTACTGAGGTCTAATTTCTACTACTGATTGTAAATAGCTTTGAGCAAGACCAAGACTGCAGAAAATACATTGTGTGGGGGGGTTACATGTCGCTGTTAGTGCCACATTTATCAGTCATTCTTTTACTCTCAGAATGTCAGATACATTTTATTTGCGCATTACCAAGTCACCAGCTTCTGGACCAGAACACAAATGGCGCACAATTTCTCACAAAAAGCGTTGGATAGACTTCAAAACAAATTACACTTGCAAGTGTACATGATCTGTAATCACCGTCAACAAGACAAAATTAACGCAAATATCAAAGGCAACAAATATTTTAACGAGGAAAAGCGTGACTCTTCTGTCACTGCAACACATCTTCTCCGAATCGATCATTCGTTGAAACAAATGCATAATTTTATTTCGCCCCTTCTCTGAACCCGAATAAAATCCCTCCTAATCTGGTCAAATTCGCAATATGATCCTCCCAAAAAAAAGACTTAACAAAACTGGAATCTGAAGAGCCCCATACGATGACAGTAATCGATTTTGATCCCAACCACCCGCACCCCAAATCTAAATTCACCGTCGAAACGAAAACGATTCTTATTTCTTTCGATGGATGCTCTCCTCACGGCCACGACCGAGTGGATTAAACACGCAGAATGTATTTGTTTCGTTGTGGGGGGAAAGGGGGGGGGGGAAAGCCAACCTTCCCAACTTTCAAAATCAGACCAAGTTTTTTTTGTGTGTATCGGAAAACGTTAAAACACGGGGGGGGGGTGGAGGGAAGGACTGTGCATTTGTGAAACACTTTGAGGGACATAATAAATGCATTTGTGAAACACTTTGAGGGACATAATAAATGTTATTGTTCGAGCTGGGGGAACAAAAGAAGATGTGTGAATTTATTAGAAACGTTGAAGAGAGAAGTGTATCTTAATTCTTCTTTTTTGTTTTAAATATTTTAAAAAACGTCTGCGTGATGCTGGGTTTACCTGTTGGGAGGCGGTCACGGCTCCGGGTCCGGCCGCTGGAGGCTCCGATCCGGATCGGCTCCGGATGGCTTGGCGCGCGGGGTTAAAGTCGATTCTTGTGGGGAGCTGGGAGGAGGCCGGAGTCGGAGCGAACCGGGATTTGGGGGACGGAAGGAGAGGATTTAATCCGCCTGGAAAGCCGCCTGTCAACCCCGGCCGGCGGGCGGGAGGCTGAGTAGTCGCCTCGCGCGCTCACCCTCTCCCTCCCCTTTCGAGTTGACAGGAGCCGGATTAACGGCGAGCGGTGGTCCCCGGGAGAGCCAAAAGCTGAGGTAAACCGTGTGCGCGCGTGAGGCGACGGACGGGGTGGGCGCGCTCCGGGAAAAGCGGGACTCGGCGTCCCCGCAAGATGGCGCCGGGACGGGCGGCAGCGGCGGCCTGACTGACTGACTCTGGGCTTCCCTCAGGCCCCACGGCCCTGAGGCGGTCACTCTGACCGGGCAACTCACCTCAGAAGCCTCACACCCGCGCGCACCCTTCACCTGCCCAGAAGGAGAGAGCAGACTACTTCCACATTCACGCATCCGCTGTGGGCGCCGCCTTAGTGGACATTTGCCTGAAAACTTTTTTTGGGGACAAAAAAGAAACAACATTTCTGCCAAGAGAGCCATGTGTTTTTCGCTTGTTAACCCATCATCTCCTGATTTGAGCTGACCATGCGAGCAGTCCAACCCCACCTACCTTTCCGCTCCTTTGCCTCAAATAGCACCCTTTTCCCCTCCACCCCACCTGTTTGTGCTGGCTGGATCATCGACCAGGGGAGTCATCGCATTCACACAAGGACACTTCCCAGCACTGGTTACTCCAGAATGCTGAAACCCATTGAAGTATCCCTCCAGTTGCCAGAGGTGAGATTAGCTAACTCTGCACAACCAGGGTAATGTACCAGACAACCCTAATCTTAAGGTTCACCCCCATCCCAGACAAGCTCTTGAGCAACAACTTGTATGTACGTTTTCATTGCCTATCTTCTATTCTGCATTATAAATAAACAGTATGCTGATCACATTCTTTTAATGCTTCTTGTTTTATCGTTAATGTTCTTTGTCTTCATTGCAAGACTTCAGTAACCCATTATATCTCGAAGGAATCATTATCATTCTGGCTGCTGTCGAAGCAAAAATAAAAGACTCCAGTCACTGAAGCATTAGCGATCCTCATGCGTGAAAAAAAGTGTTTACTTGCACATTGTTAAACTATTATTTCCTGTGTAATTGCTGGAGTAGCATCTCTGTTCAAGGCACTTCAGGCATTACTCTTGTTACACATTTAAATACCTGTCGTAATGGCACATGTTTGCCTCCGATTACATATTCGGAAAAGAACAAATCACAATAGACCACGTACGTTACACACCAATCAAAAGCCGGAATAGTGGGAATGAAAACTGCCAATTGAACAACAATCTATGATAATGACTAGTTATAATAAAACAAGTAGGAAGAACAGAATTTGAACCAGAAACTGCTCAAAAATGTTGACATTTCTACCACTTTTCCTCCTCAGTAACTGATTACATAGAAAAATAGGGTCCTCTAACATTGCGTTTAAAAGTTGCATACTTCAAATCATAAAATTACCACATGGTTGCCTTTGTTTGAAATATCACTAATCGATTTCCTCACTTGGTGTAATAAGAAGCTAGTGCCTCATTTGAGTACCTAGGAATTGGGTTAATTGGAGACAATTATGCTGCAACTCACATGATTCATAGTGGTAATAAACCATAACTGCCAAAGTAGATAACTAGCGCGTTACTCTAATTACTGGACTGAATTTTCTGAATGCAGTCAGGGCCATCTCTGATACTTCATTTTGTACGAGAGAGAAATACATAACATTTAATGATTGACAGCAAGATGGACCATTCACAAAACATACCACGACTTGCTGTTTGTTAACAACAGAAATTACCTCGAACAGCACTAAAAACCAGTGAGGGCACTGTTGGAATGGGTGAATACTTTGAACACTTAACTGAATTTGTTGGGTTTTTTTGGGTGGGGGGAAGCATGAACTTTCATAATTTCTGAAATAACCTTGACAAATTTTCTTATGGTTTCTCTCACTCCTAGCACCTTGTAATGGGTGTAATACATGTTAGAAAAACCCACTTGGATACAATTATCAAATCACTACACAGCCAAATGAGGACAGTTGCCCCACCGTGACTGCACCAACCTTGCAAAAGAGCATCCAGGCCCTCACTCTATCCCAGTAACTCCACCTAACCGTTTGGACACAAAGGGGCAATTTAACATAGCCAATCCACCTAACCTGGGGCAATTTAACATAGCCAATCCACCTAACCTGCAAATCTTTAGACTGTGGGAGGAAACCGGAGCACCCAGAAGGAACCCACACAGACTCTGGAAGAACATGCAGACTCCACACAATCACCCAACTTGGGAATTGAACCCAGTTACCTGGTGCAGTGAGGCAGCAGTGCTAAGCACTGTGCCACCCATAACTGCAAAACATTTGAATGATGCATGAGAAGCACCAAAGAAATTTACTCAAATTTATCTGATTATATGTATATTGTGCGAACAGATCAATATATGAAACTGCAGTATATGAGGAAAATAAGACCATAAGACATAGAAGCAGAATTTGGCCACTCGGCCCATCGAGTCTGCTCTGCATTCAATCATGGCTGATATTTTTCTCATCCCCTTCTCCCCATAATCCCTGATTCCCTTATTAATCAAGAACCTGTCGATCCCTGTCTTAAAGACACCCAGTGATTTTGCCTCCGCAGCCTTCTGTGGCAAAGAGTTCCACAGATTCACCACTCTCCGGCTGAAGAAATTCCTCCTAATCTTTATGTCAAAATGCTATTTATGACTATTTGTAAGCAGTGTGTTTATTCACCTAAATTTGAATTTTCGTAACATAAGACCAGGAGTAGGTCAGTCAGCTCCTTAAACCTGTAAAACCATTCCCTTAATTCTTGGCTAATCTGCACCTTCACTCCACCTATCATCTCCTTCTTCATATCAAGCTACCTGACAAATATCTATCAATCTCTATTTTGAAAATTTCCTTCCACCCAGCACTGGTTTTTTTTTGGGGGGGGGGGGGGGGGGGGAGGAGGAGTTCCTGATTTTTACAACAATTTGTGTGGAAAATATGTTTCCTGGTTTCAATCCTAACCATATGCCCCTGGGTCTGATTCCCTCAGCAAAATAAATAGTTTCACTGTTTCTACCTTGTTGAATCTTTTTATCATTTTTTTTTCTTTTTTTTTAAAATTTAGATTACCCAATTATTTTTTCCAATTAAGGGGCAATTTAGCATGGCCAATCCACCTACTCTGCACATTTTTGGGTTGTGGGGGTGAAACCCACGCAGACACGGGGAGAATGTGCAAACTCCACACGGACAGTGACCCAGAGCCGGGATCAAACCTGGGACCTCAGCGCCGTGAGGCAGCTGTGCTAACCACTAGGCCACCGTGCTGCCCTCTTTTTATCATTTTAACCACCATGATTGAAGCATCTCTCAACCTTCTAACCTCTGAATACAAATCAAGTTTATGCAAACTAGCCTTATAATTTTACCCTTTAAGCCCTTGTATCATTCTTGTGAATCTGCACTCTACCTGTTACAAGGCCAATATATCTTTCCTAAGGTCCAATGCCCAACTCCCTGGATAATGAAGCTGTCCGTACCCACAGGCAGCAAGACCTAGACAATATCAGGCGTGGGATACTAAGTGGAAATAAATATTTGTGCCACAAAAGTGCAAGGCAATGATTGAAGGTTTTGTTTTCTGGTTGCAGATAATGGGCATTACCATCACTGAATATCATACCATCTTCAGGTTCACCATTTACCCTGTATCAGAAATCTAACTGGGTGAGGACTGTGGCTACAAGAGCAGATCAGAGGCTGGGTATTCTACAGTAGATGACTCGCCACCCAAAACCTTTCAATCATCTACAAGGCACAAGACAGGAGTGTAATGGCATACTCTTCACTTTCTCAGAAGAGTGCAACTCCAACAACATTCTCCCCGTGTCTATGGGTTTCCTCTGGGTGCTTCGGTTTTCTCCCACAGACAAAGATGTGCAAGTTAGGTGGATTAGCCATTCAAAATTGCCTTTATTGTCCAAAATGGTTAGGTGGGGTTATTGGGATAGGGTAGAGATGTGGGCTTAAGTAGGGCGCTCTTTCCAAGGGCCGGTGCAGACTCGATGGGCCGAATGGCCTCCTTCTGCACTGTAAATTCTATGTAAACATTCAAGCTCAACACTATCTAGGATAAAGCAGCCTGATTGGTTGGGATTATCAATTTACGCATTCACACACACCACCACCAGCACACAGTTACCAGAGTCTGTACCATCTACAAGATGTACTGCAGAAATTTGCTACGCCTTCTTCAATAGAACTCCACAAAGCCATGACCCCTATCACCTAGAAGGGCAAGACCAGTGGGCACACATGAAAACCATCACACCCAAGTCATGCATTACTATGACATGTAAATCCATCACTATCCCTTCATCATGACTGGTTCAAAATCCTGGAGCTCTGTGTGTGTGCCTTCAACATATGGACTGCAGTGGTTCAAGCAGGGGACTCACCACTACATTCTCGAGGTCGTTTAGCCAATGTCAATAAATGTTGGCCTTGCAAATGATACCCACATCCCACAGATGAATAAAGAAAAACAAAATGCCAAAACTGAATGCAGAACCATGGCTTACAACTAAAGCATCACTTTCTCACTTTTATCCTTTGGCTTTGTTGAAATTAAAGTTAGCTTTCCGGTTGTTCTTTGTGCCTATGCACCAGCCTTTAATTAATTAGATTCCATGCACCCCTAAATCAGTTTTCTTGTCCACAGTACCTATTTTCTCACCATTAAGAAAATATTTCAATTTGTCTTTGTTGTATCCATCGATTTCCCAACATTGAATTCCACCAAACATTCAATTTAATGATGTTCCCTTGTAACTTCCTGCTTTCACCTACACAACCTATATTGCCTCCTAACTTAGGGTGGTATAGTTCTTTTGGGAACACAACTTTTCTCATCATTCCAATCAAAGAACATTCCCATTCACCCTACTTTCTTTCTCCTACCACTCAGCCAGTTACCAACTCCTATCACAAGGTTACTTCCGATTCTGTATGCCCTCTTGTGCAGAACAATGTCATGTGCCTGCTGGACATCCATAAAGACAAATACCCTCAGACAACATGTGGCAGTGACTGCAAAATGTAACTAAGTTGAATTGTGTCATGTTGCAAAATGTCATGTTGCAAGTGTCGACAGGGAGTGGCTGACTAATGCTGAAGTAGTTTTTGCTGACTTCCAGGCTTCTGCACAAACCGTTGTTCCCAAAAGCACTTGCCGAATAGGGCTTCCTCCTGACATTAAGCATGACTTGAAAAATGAGCAGAAAACAGAACAAGCTGCCAGAAGATCGAGAAGTGGGGAGAGATGGACTCAGCAGGATGCACTGTCATCAGAGTGTCTTTGTGACACCCTGGGAGCTTTTATGCTTACTAGTTTCCAGAGCCATTATAAGAATTCTGAGATTCTTCTCAGCACTCAGATGTTAGGTGGACCTTGATTTTTGTTTTATAAATTTAGAGAACCCAATTCATTTTTTCCATTTAAGGGCAATTTAGTGTGGCCAATCCACCTACCCTGCACATCTTTGGGTTGCGGGGGCAAGACCCACGCAAACACGGGGAGAATGTGCAAACTCAACACAGACAGTGACCCAGGGCCGGGATCGAACCTGGGACCTCGGCGCCATGAGGCAGCAGTGCTAACCACTGCACCACCGTACTGCCAACTGATTTTATTTTTTATGCATTCTTGGGGTATGGAACATTTATTGCCAATACTGAATTGTTCTTCAGAGGTGGTGGTGTGCTCTCTTCTTGAACCACTGCAATCCATGTGGTGTAGGTGCACCCACAGTGCTGTTGAGAGGGATTTCAGGATTCTTGACCCAGTGACAGTCAAGGAACAACAATATATTTCCTGGTCAGGATGATAGTTGGCTTGGATTGGAACTTTTAGGTGGTGATGTTTCCATGTGTCTGCTGCCCTTGTACTTCTAGATGGTAGTGGTCATGGATTTTGAAAATGCTGCCTAAGGAGGCTTGATGAGTTCCTGCAGTGCATATTGTAGACAGTACACACTGCTGCCACTGTGTATCGATGGTGGAGGGTGTGGATGTGGTGCCAATGAAGCGGATTGTCTTGTCCTGAATGATGTCAAGCTTCTTGAACGTTGTTGAAATGCACTCATGCAGGCAAGTGGAGAGTATTCCATCACACTTCTGACTTTTGCCTTGTAGCTGATTTTGGAGAGATAGGAGGTGAGTTACTTGCCACAGGATTCCTAGCTTCGGACCTGCTCTTTTGGCCACGGTATTGAATGGAAAGTGCAGTTCAGTTTATGGATAATGGTAACCCCTAGGATGTTGAGAGTGGGGGTTTAGCAATGATTATGCCATTGAATTTCAAGGGACGCTGGTTAAATACTCTCTTATTGCAGATGGTCATTGCCTGGCACTTGTGTGGCGTCAATATGACTTGTGCTGCAAAGGAAGGTACGACATCAGACACTGCAATATGATACATGTATGCTCGTGAAGTTGGCAACTACTTAAATGCTGGAAAGAATTGGCTCCAAGCTATGTGCAAATCCCTGAGCCAAGTTGGCGCTGGATTCATCCATATTCTTTGGCATTGAATGTAGCCTTTCTGGCAAGCTTCCAATATACCAAAGATTTTGTTGTGTATACTCATCAGCCTTTTGTAGTCTGCCTCATCAAAGCCTTCAATTGAGTCCTATGCAGCAGAACTCATGTGAGACCTCATTCTCAGGTAAACTGGCACCTGTATTATGCTTACCCTTTACCTGGTTGCAGTGAAATTTGTGTCTCTTGTCTCACCACTTGCAGATCCCGCCTCTATTCTACCCTCTAAGATATAGAGTCCCTGAACTAGCAGATGTGAATGTGAAGTCAAGCAACGGTGTATCTGCATCATCATCATTCCTGTCTTGGTGTTCCCCCACTGTCTGACCTGGTTACAGTTCTTGGCTACCTAAAAAGTAAGTTGCAGGAGTGGATTTTGGGGGATTCTGGTTTGTGAGAAGCAGGATTACATGTGTAAATGCCATCCCAGGGGTTCCCATTGACTAGAAACTGGACTGGACAAGCCATATCAATATTGTGGCTATAAGAGCAGGTCAGAGGTTGGGAACTGCGGTGAATAACTCTCCTGACTCCCAAAAGCCTGTCCACCATCTGCAAGGCACAAGTCAGCAGAGTGATGGAATACTCTCCACTTGCCTGGATGAATGCAGCTCCAACAACACTCAAAAAGCTTGACACCATCCAGGACAAATCATGTTTTAAAAAATGATTTAAATTTTTCAGAAGCAAAATCATACAAAGAAACCAGAGTTGCACAATAAACGCAAAACAAGGTTAACAAGAAAATGCACCTATTATCCTAAACCCCCCAAAACTAAGCTAAAACCCTTAACTGGCGGTTAACTAGTTTTTAAAAAAAAAGAAATGAATGGCTACCATCTTATGTAGAAGCCTTCTGTCGACCCCCTAATGGTGTACTTGACTGACAAATGTAAGAACAACATGAGTTCACCCAACCAAGCTGAGGCATCGGGCGGAGTAGGAGACCTCCACCCAAGCAGAACTCGACTCCAGGCTATTAACGAAGCAAAAGCGAGGACATCCGCCTTCACCCCCGTCTGCAGCACCGATGAGTCTGACACCCCGAATGACCACCAGCAGACATGGCTCCAAAACAACATTGAATATCTCTGATGTGTTGTCGAAGAAAGAGACCCAAAAGCTTGGGACAAAACCAAAACACATCGAATGTGAATCAGCTGGCCCCCAAGACCAGCACTCTTGTCCTCCACCTCAGAGAAGAATCCGCTCATCCTCGCTTTAGTCAGATGTGCCCTGTGCACCACCTTGAATTGGATCAGACTAAGCCGAGCACATGAACGCGTGGAGTTGACCCTGTGAAGGGTCTTGCTCCGTACCTCATCATCCAGAATGAGATCCAACTCACCCTCCCATTTCACCTTCACCTCATTCAATGAAGCTGACTCTGCTAATAGGATCTGGCTGTATATGCACAAAATAATCCCCCCACCAGACCCAGCCAAAGTCAAAGTTCTCTTCAACAAGGATGAGAATGGTGTCAAAGGGAAAGATGGAAAAGCCTTGTGCGAAAAATCACACCTCAAAGTATCTGCAAAGGCTGGAACCAGTATAACATTTCTCTGACAGCTCCTTAAAGCTGGCAAACCTTCCCTCCAGGTCCCCATACCTCTCCAAGCCCGGCCCCTCCCATGATTTAAACATTGAGTCCAAACCCGCAGGCAGAAAATGTGGTTGCAGATGGGGGCGAGCAAAGACACGGAACAGAGCTTAAAATGCTGTCTGAACTGTTTCAGAGTGGACACCAGTACTGGATTCAGGGAAAATCTTCCTGGAGAGAAAGATAACAATGCGGTTACTATTGTAGAAAGGCTAGAAACCTTGCAGGAACTCGTCTCTATTTGTCCCCATATGGAACCCGGATTACTGACCACAACAGTACCTTCTGGATATTGGCTGCCCAGTAGTAAAATAATAAATTGGGTAAAGCCAAGCTTCCTGACTGCCTACCTCTCTGGAGAAATTCCCCACGGATCCTTGGAGTCTTACCCGCCAAATAAATGAGAACGCTAATATATTAACTTTGACAAAGAAGGACTTGGGGAGAAAAGTGGGGAGACATTGAAAAAGAAACAAAACTCTAATTTTAATAGTCTGAACCCTGCCCGCCAAGGACAGAGGGAGGTTGGCCCACTTCTGTAATTCAGATTTGACACCATTAACCGGACTAGTATAATTTAATTTATGAAGCAAAGCCCAATCATGGGCCATCCGGATACCCAGATAACAAAAGCTAGTTCTGGCGAGGCGAAACAGTGACATCCCTTGATGGGCTCCTTCAACACCATAATCCCTGCCAAGTTCCTATCAAAGCTCCAAAAACTAGGACTTGGCTCCTCCGTCTGCAACTGGATCCTCGGCTACCTGACCCAGAAACCACAATCCGTAAGGATAAACAACAACACCTCCTCCACGATAGTCGTCAAGGCTACATACTTAGCCGCCTACCATACTCCCTATACACACACGACAGTGCGGCAAAATTTGGCTCCAACTCCATCTACAAGTTTGCTGAGGACACGACTGTAGTGGGTCGGATCACGAACAACAATGGTGGAAAACGGAGGAAGCCCATGATGGACAGAAGGGGCTGGATTCTCCAACCCCCCGCCGGGTAGGAGAATCGCCGGGGGGCGGCGTGAATCTCGCCCCCGCCGTCTCCCGAAGTCTCTGGCACCAGAGATTCGGCGGGAGCGGGAATCGCGCCGGTCGGTGCCCCCTGCCTCCCCGGCGATTCTCCGGCCCGCGATGGGCCAAAGTCCCGCTGCTATCATGCCACTCCCGCCGGTGGGAATCAAAACTCCTCCCTTACCGGCGGGACTGGCGGCGCAGGCGGGGTCCTGGGGAGGGGGCGCGGGGTGATCTGGCCCCTGGGGGTGCCCCCACGGTGGCCAGGCCCGCAATTGGGGCCCACCGATTGGCGGGCCTCCCCTGCGCATGTGCGGGGATGACGTCAGCAGCCGCTGACGCTCTGGTGTATGCGCGGACTTCCGTCGGCCAGCGAAATCCCTTCGGCCCCGGCTGGCGTGGCGCCAAAGGCCTTTCCCGCCGGCTAGCGGGGCACCAACCACTCCGACACGGGCCTAGCCCCTCAAGGTTAGGGCTTGGCCCCTAAAGGTGCGAGAAATCCGCACCTTTGGGGCGGCCCGACGCCAGAGTGGTTCATGCCACTCCATCCCGCTGGACACCCCGCCCCGCCGGGTAGGGGAGAATCCCGGCCAAGATTATCAATATGGAATCAAAGTATTTCTGCAGGAAATGGGAAATGTTGAGGAATCAACAGTTTGTTGTCAGGAATCACCAAAATGGCAAGGTTAAGGAGTAGAATTAAATACAAGGAAATCAAAAGTTTCATAACACCTAGGCTATGTCACAATTTTGCTTGAGATATCTGATTGGTTTCTGCATACATCCAATGAGAAGCACTGATCGTTGTTTGACTGGTTGCTTTTTAGTGAAATCAGGGCCAATGACATGTTACACTCTACAGGCCTATCAGACAGATAATAACTTCAAATTCTTTATCCTCATCAAACACTCCCAGGTCAAATTCTGTGTGGGTGAGGCGCTAAGTAAAACTCCCTCTGCGTTGCCCCATCAAGCACTCCCAGATCAAGTACTGAAAAGGTTTGACGCACTATAAAGCCCACACATTAAGAATGGTTAGTGGAGCTAGATGGCAGTGGGCACCCGGTTCTTGAGGGATCGTACTCCAGCAAGGATCACCATCTTCAAGAAAATCAGTGAAAAATTAAAGTTGCGAACACTGTGAATTTGTTTTGGAAAAGCGACTGGAGAATTAGCATTGTTTGAACAACTGTGATTCGCAGGTGGAGCTACGATGAAGCCAGTGTTGAGTGATGCTAAGCACACAGCACTTTGCTGACAGGCAGACAATGTGCAGACATTGTATATGCACTGAACCAGTAGCCCTGCTCTCGACAAGCCCTTTGTCAGGACAAGTACAACACGGATTCGAGGAGGCATCTGACATTCTTAATTTGTTTCTGAGTTGTTGTGTTTGTTTTCCAGGGAATCAGGAGCAGAAGACTGTTGCAATGTAGGTGCTGTCAACAGCCTGCCACCTGCTAGCCTTTACCTTGTTTTTTTTCTCACTCATCAGTCCTAAGCTCTCAGTTCATCAGTCATTGGCCGACCTGACAGGGGAATGGAAACATTGCGTGCAGAGGAAAACTGTAAGATAATATGTGGTGAAGAGGGCATAGCTGTGGAGAGGTTGAGATAATTAATAACTTGTTAATGGGCATATGTTACAACTAGGATAAGATATGACAGTGTTCCTGGGTAATGGCTGGGAATGTGTTACATACAGGATAATAGCTGGGAACTTGCATATTAAAAAAATAGCTGAATGCATATTGGTGCAATAAAGTACCTGGGGACATGTTTGCAAAAATCTAGTAAGGAGCATAATTTACACAAGCTATTAATATGCTACACAAAGGATAACCAATAGCCGAGAGCATGTTTTATGCAGGTAAACATAACTTGGTGTATGTTTTATTCAGGATAATGTACGGCTGGGAATGTTATATACAGGATAACAGAAAGCTGTGTTTTTTAATGTATTCTTTCACGGGAGGTGGGCATCACTGGCTGGGTCAGCATTTGTTGTTCATCCCTAAAGAACATAGAACATAGAACATAAAGACGGTGGCAAGATCACGGCGCTGAGGACCCGGGTTTGATCCCGGCCCTGGGTCACTGTCGTGTGGAGTTTGCACATTCTCCCCGTGTTTGCGTGAGTCTCACCCCCACAACCTAAAAGACGTGAAGGTTAGGTGGATTGGCCGTGCTAAATTGCCCCTTAATTGGAAAAAAAGAATTGGATACTCTAAATTTTTAAAAAAGATGGTGGCAAGATGCCTCCTTGAACCGCTGCAGTCAATGTCAATTAGGGGCCTCACGGTAGCATGGTGGTTAGCATCAATGCTTCACAGCTCCAGGGTCCCAGGTTCGATTCCCGGCTGGGTGACTGTCTGTGTGGAGTCTGCACGTCCTCCCCGTGTGTGCGTGGGTTTCCTCCGGGTGCTCCGGTTTCCTCCCACAGTCCAAAGATGTGCGGGTTAGGTGGATTGGCCATGCTAAATTGCCCATAGTGTAAGGTTAATGGGGGGATTGTTGGGTTACGGGTATACGGGTTACGTGGGTTTAAGTAGGGTGATCATTGCTCGGCACAACATCGAGGGCCGAAGGGCCTGTTCTGTGCTGTACTGTTCTATGTTCTATGTGGTACAGTTACACCCACAGTGCTATTAGGAAGGGTGTTCCAGGACTTTGACAGAGCAACAGTGAAGGAACAGTGATATATTTCTGAGTTTGGATAGTGTGTGGCTTGGAGGGAAACTTGTAGGTGGTGGTGTTCCCATGTATCTGCCCTTGTCTTTTTTAGATGATAGACGTTGTGGGTTTGGAAGGCGCTGTTGTGTAAGGCTTGATGAGCGGCTGCAGTGCATCTTGTATATGAACGCACAAACAGATTCAAAAACAGCTTCTTTTCCACTCTTACCAGACTACCAAACGACCCTCTTATGGACTGACCTGATTCATAATACACTTCTGTATGCTTCACCCGTGCCGGTGTCTATGTATTTACATTGTGTTGCCCTATTATGTATTTTCTTTTCTTTTCATGTCCTAAATGATTTGTTTTAGATGCTCGCAGAAAATACTTTTCACTGTACCTCGGTACACGTGACAATAAACAAATCCAATCCAATATAGTAGATATTGTGCATCAGTGGTGAAACGAGTGAATGTTTAGCTTGGTGCTTGGGCTGCCAATCAACTGGAGTCCTTTGCCCTGGATCCGAGCAGAAGAAGGATGCCTGCAGTCCTTCCTGATGGACTCAGCAAAGCGTTCTATACAGCACATGAACAGGACAGGAGAGAGAGTCCTAGTTGTAACATCTGCCCACTATCAGGTTATTAATTATGTGTCAACTCCATTTTCCAAAGGAGGTGCTCACCAAAATCTGTCACCTCTTTCAGGTAGGTGCTCTGCAGCATCAGAGCAAGGCAAGGACGGTACTACCAGTGATGGTGAGGTTGACTGTGGCAGTGACTTCGTATGTGTCAGGATCCTTGGTTGACCAATGTCCTTTAGAGAAGGAATTCTGCTCTCCTTACCCCATCTAGCTTACTTGTGATTCCAGACCCACAGCATTATGGGACTCTTACCTCCTCTCTGAAATGGCCGGGAAGGAAACCACTCAATTTTCAAGGAGATGCCTCACTATCATTAAGGGAAATTAGTGATGGGCAACAAATACTGGCGTTGTCAGTGATGCCTGCTGCACCTCCTGAATCAATAAAGCTTCCAGGTCAGAGCAGGCAGCATCTGTAACATCTGTTTCTTGGCTACTGGTGGCTGATGCTCTCTATGCTAGGAGAGGGAAGTTCATTATCTCCTCTCTCCAGAGAGACGTATACCCATTATTGGAGGCAGAGGAACTTGCATACCAGCAGAGACGCAATCAGTACTCATCTCTGAAACTATTTTACTGTGTACAAAATATAACATCTTCTGGTCGTCCCTGCAGTTCAAAAGAGAATAGAAGCACTGGTGTGGGCCTGAGAGGAGGTTTCAAAAATCATATCATTGGCTGAAAATACATTTGGTATGTTTGCTGGCGTCATCATGCGATTACCGATGCACGATGATATCACCATACGATCACCAGTGCCCGATGCATGATATTTTCACAATTCTCTATTATTATGATCCGAGGCCAGGCCCCCAAGTTATTGGGAAGATCCCATTAGGGACCAATAATGTTTTGCTTAAAAGTAGACAAAGTGAGGGCAGCACAGTGGCGCTGTGGTTAGCATTGCTGCTTAAGGCGCTGAGGACCTGGGTTCGAATCCCGGCCCTGGGTCACTGTCCGCGTGGAGTTTGCACATTCTCCCCGTGTTTGTGTGGGTTTCACCCCACAACCCAAAAGATGTGCAGGATAGGTGGATTGGCCACGCTAAATTGACCCCTAATTGGAAAAAATAATTGGGTACTCTAAATTTTTTTTAAAAGTAGACAAAGTTTGAGATTCAAGATTACTTTCTGAACCCGTTCACCAGGGGCGCAAATCCTGTTTTGGCTGCAGACTCTTGAGAGAGGGTTAACAGTGCCAGGGAGTGGAACCAGGGACAGGGTCTCTTGGGAACCCCATGGTGGGGTTCCAACAATGTGGGAATGCTAGCAATGGTGGTGGGGTTGGGCACTGATACCCCGATGCCGGAGATGGTGGTAGGGGCCTTCACTTTCACTTTGAGATCAGGGCTCCGCAGAACCGGGCTTGCCACCTTGATGAGGCCCCACCTCGTCAGAGTGACAGCGCAAAACACACCCACCTGCTTTCTTTTGACAAAGTGTCAGAAGATCTGGAGAGGAAACCTGGCTGTTTTGCTGAGGAGAAACATACCTGTTCAGTCAGAACCTGACACTTTTTTTCGGAAAATTCTACCCTTAGTGTTTGAAGACACCAGATTCCACAGATTTATAAAAATAAATTTGGAGTACCCAATTATTATTCTTTTTTCCAATTAATGCAGCTGCGCCTCTATCCCGAGGTGAACCCCAGGGCCTTATTAGCACCCACTTGGGAAGAGGGGGCATAGATACATAGAAGATAGTAGCAGGAGGGTTAAAAAAAAATTTTGTTTTAATTTAGAATACCCAATTATTTGTTTTCCAATTAAGGGGCATTTAATGTGACCAATCCACCTAACCTGCACATCTTCGGGTCGTGGAGGTGAACTCATGCAGACACGGGGAGAATGTGCAAATTTCACAGATTTTAAACAAAACAAAAAAAACTCAAGGTCAAGAAGATAAGAACATTCACAATATCTATCTTATACTCCAACATTCAGGGTTAATAAGAGATACGTGTAAATTCACAAGCAAACTGTGATGGAACAAACCATATTAAATAAATTGCAAATACGACCAAAACAGATCCCATGGATTTATCAGCAACCCCCCCTCCCCCAGATGTCATAAACAATCATGAGTCAACCATTGATATTCTGTCTCCCTCATGAGGGACTCCAAACCTTTCACCTTCGAAGATCAAGCCTCTGAATTCCTTCAAAGCCACTCCAATTCTCAAGAACTGCACACTTCCCAAACTTTCTCCCGAGCCTCCATTCCCATAGATTTCCAAATCTGCACTTCACCCTCTACAATACTGATACAACTTCAGCTCTTAAATAGCTGGTTAACTGACTGAGCTGGCACTACCCCTGGATTGCAACAAGCTCCAATCTTCCCAGCCACACCAAGCTGGAGGTCTTCTTCTTAGATCTAACCCTCTCCAGAATGGAGCCAGTGACCTTCTGCCACCTCCTCAGTTCCCCAGGACATTTCCTGAGCCCTAACTGCAAAGAACTATCTTAACGGCTCCTTGGACTTCTTCTGAGCTTCAGCTACACAAAGCCAGCTAACAACAACATTTTTGCTGCCTGGAGCCTGCCAACAGCAGCACCTTTTCAGTATGGCCTTTTCCCCATGGATAAGTTGAAATCCTAGAACTTTCTTAAGCTCCACCCATTTCCATGGTGACATAACCTTGCAGGATTCACGGAATACTTTTAAATTAATTGTAGCTTTAACTCCCAAAGCAAAGGAATGCTTAGGGCCACATTTCTTTGCAAGCTGTGTAGACACCTTGGCCAGAATTTTTGGGTGCCTCTCGACGGCAGGATCTTTCAGTCCCAAAGAAGTGAATGGAAATTTGAACGGCCCACCGCATCTACTCCGGCAGGACCTGCCGCACCGGGGCGGGAAATCCCAGTCCTTGTATCCAATTCTCCAGCTAAGTAAGCTCACCTGCTGTTTTATTTTCTTACCTTTCGAACAGTTGACCCCGTCAAGTCAATGTGGCCCCAGCCCAGCCTTTTAATTGTAAAGTCTTCAAGCTGCTTTAGTTGCATTGATCCAATTTTCTGAAGTGAAATTTAATCTTCCCAGAGCTAAAAACTATCTCAAATATTTCCATGAACTAGGCATCTATAACATCACCATCTGCTTGAAACAATGGCTGGAACTCGAGACAACCCTAGTTTTGATTAACTAATTTTTTAAAAATCCTTGTAGAAGAAGGGAATGCATTTTCAGAAAGTCACAATGAGTTCTCTATGGCCTGTGGATTCTGGATTGCTTCAGTAAGTCTGTATTGTCTCTTTAGTAGTGCATCCACGAAAGACAAAAAAGTCTCCTTTGCTGTAGAACCTCTGCTGCAGATGCAGGAGATCAGAGAGATGCCCAAACACTCAACATCATCCGTCAACTGATGTTTCTGGAAACAAAAAAACACAATAACACAAATAAAAAGTTACTGTGGCTAAGAAATTTTCAAGTTATCAAAGCACCCTGGCTCAGTCTGCAGTTTGCCAAACTTCATTAGAGGAACAAGCAGTTTGCAAGAACCCATTTCTCAATTCTGCAACTCAGCCTAAATCAGAACAAATGTTACATTCCAGTAGAAAAAGCAACACCTTAATCACCTGGGTGTTAACAGGCCATAACCAAGCTCACAAAAGAGTCAGTGTGACTATAGTGCCACAAATGTTCCCCCCAGTCTCCAATCATTGAAGCAAGGCTCCTTTTCTTAAGGATAGCCTTTTGCATCTTCCTATGCACTACATCCTAAATAATTTCTAGGCAAGTAGGGTGCTGAATATCATTCCGATTATTGTTCACTTGGCAAGTAGAAATGCATGGGGCGGGATTCTCCGTTTCTGAGACTAAGTGTTGATGCCAGTGCAGAATTTGTGGACTTACTCAATAGAAAAACCAGCGCCATATCTGGACCGATTCCGCTACCGTTAAGGGGCTAGCACCGGAACACAATCGATTCAATTGAGAAATGGCGACGGATTCGCTGGTTTCACAATGAGGAAGCTGGCACGTTGTAGCCACATATTCACACTTAACTCCACACACACCATCCTGGCCAACAAGATGGTAGTAAGGAGGGCGGCACCCCATTTCATCGACGCTGAGCTCGAGACCCTCCTGAACCTCGTGGAGAAGAGGGTGACCCTGTACACCGGCACGGGAAGGAGGCTGCTAGCTCCTGCCGTTCGTCGTGCCTGGGCACGGGTGGCAAAGGCAGTCAGCACCACCGGCAACACCGTCCGGACCAGCCAACAGTGCAGGAAGAAACTGCACAACCTCCTCTGCCACTGGCACTGAACCATGTCCAACACACCCGTAACCCTAACCCCAACCTGGAGGGCGGGCGACTCCCCACCCTGATCTATGCTGGCACTCATATTGGCCGCCATGGCCAGGTGATCTAGCCACTGAGACCACTGTAGCCATCTGGGATGACCACTCACAACCAGGAACAGGGAAGGTCGCAAAGCATAGCAGGAAAAATGGACAATGCGATATTCAGGCAGGCTCAGAGCCTGAATGTATATTTGCGAGTGAGGAATCCAGACGGTATCGAAACCCCAACCGATTAGCATTTGATGGACCGATTAGCATTTGATGGCCCATCTCCGCCAGACAAAGGACTGATACTTGAGCGACCGATACAACCCCAGACATTTCAGTGCCAGTCCCTGTACTCGGGAAGCGTAAACAACAGGGTCAATGACCACTTAGGACACGCCCAGCCATCAAGGCACCCGCCCCTTTATTGGTTCAAATCGAACACACTGATCAAGAATTACCCAATTAAGGGCAGCACGGTGGCGCAGTGGGTTAGCCCTGTTGCCTCATGGCGCCGAGGTCCCAGGTTCGATCCCGGCTCTGGGTCACTGTCTGTGTGGAGTTTGCACATTCTCCCCGTGTTTGCGTGGGTTTCGCCCCCACAACCCAAAGATGTGCAGAGTAGGTGGATTGGCCATGCTAAATTGCCCCTTAATTGGAAAAGATTAATTGGGTACTCTAAATTTATAAAAAAAATAAAAAAGAATTACCCAATTAATGGAGTCTAAACTGAAGGACCACCCAAAAGAGCTCGAAAACCCCCAAGGATAAAAAGAGAGACCACCATGTGCTCGGCCTCTCTTGGACCTGGCGCTACGGCAACATCTACTTCCAAGTGCAGCACCACCAGAAGCAAGTCCAAGTTCAACACCCACTACCGGATGGATGAGCCTGGCTGAGCAGCAGTTACTTCTTCAGAACCAATAGACCCAGAACCGAACAACAGCCACTGTTCCTCTGACGTAAGCCGGGTGCCTGAAGTTAAGTACAGGTTGTCATAGTCGATAGGCGTAGTTTAACTAGTAGTGTCTATGTTGCATGATTAATTGTGTGTGTAAATAAAGTACCCTTTGATCGATATCCGGTTGAACCTTGTGGTGGTATCATTTGATACCTGGCGACTCTGAGCAATATAATGTAGATATCCAAAGAAAGGAGGGCAACCTCACTAAATGCCATATTTACAGTAGGTAAAAAAGGAAACACCACCAGCTGTCCACCCCCTCAGCTGCATGCATCGGACTGTCTAACACTGTTGTCTTCTTCTGCCGCCCCCTCAGGAGATGGCCGCACACAACGCCGGGAGTGTGAGAAGACAGGGGGTGGACTACCGGACCTGCGGCCCCTCACTGTGGCCGGGCAGAGGGCCTTGGATGTGGGCAGCATCCCGGAAGAAAGGGAGGTCGCTGAGGTTAGTTGCTTCCCCACGACACGAAAGCCAACACCCTCCCCTCCTCAACACCACCCCCACACAAACCTCACCCCCACATCACACTCACCCTATGCCACCTGCACCCCTACCCGCACCCTCACACATCATCTCACCCTAGACTCCCATCTTCACCCCCACCCTCATCCCACCACCCCTACTTCCCCGGCTCGCGGTCTAATCATGCGCCTTGCCTTGTGTCTTACAGGACCTGCGAGAGATGGCTTTCAGCTCCTTCGCCACCACCGACACCCTCCCCAACCTCGGGCTTGACCGGTCCAACCCTGGATCAGTGACCATGTTAAGATTCCTCCCCCCCCATAATCAACCGGTGCAAGTCCAGGTCCGGGATTATCCCGAGCACCCACCTCATATACTCCACATGGTCCTAACTTGTGGCATAAACGTTTACCAGAACCACTGGCACCTCTTCCAGCTTCCCACTCACCATCATGAACCTTCTCCCTAAATCTGCTACTGTATTCCCCACCTCAAACGGCACCGGTTTATTTACCAGCCCCCCCCGCGTCGTCATGTCTAATCCAGAATGGAAGACTTGTCCCACCCACCCTTTCCTTAGCCTTCTCTGATCCCTGATCTTCAAGTGTGTTTCTTGTAAAAAGACCACATGCGCCTTCAAGCTCCTCAGGTGCATGAAAACACACAACCGTTTAACTGGCCCATTCAGCCCCCTCGATTCCATGTGACCAGCCTGGTCAGAGGGCACCCTGCCCCCCCCTCTCCCCTGCCAATCAACCATACCCCTTCTTTGGCCAGCCCCCGGCCCATGCCACCCTCCAGGCCCACCCTCGGATGTCCACCGTCACCACTTCCTCCCACACTACAGCACAGTAACAGCACCTTTGTCAGCAGCCCCCCTTCCCCCACCCCACCCCCTTCCCCTGAACAAAACAACAACCCATCCCCCTCTGCTTCACTAACCACCTGATCACCCCCCACTTTGCTCCCGTTAACTAGTCCGCCCAGCTATCCTGGCAGCCCCAGCCCAAGGCTCCTGAGCCTCCTCCCCCCCCCCCGCTGTTTCCCTCCCCCCCCCCCCCCGCCTGCTCACACACCTCACAAACAACAATGAAACAAGAAAAAAGGTGCACTCACCCTCAATGCAACAAAACATGTCAAAGGAGAAAAGTTCTCCAACAACCAACAAATGAGAAAAAAAGTACAAGAAAAAATGGACAGAAAGAGCACCCATCTCCTCCACAGTTCAATGACCTCCTTCCCCTGCCAGTGCATTGTCTCTTAGAAAACTACATTGCCTCCTCTGGTGTTCTAAAATAATGTTCTCTGCTATTAAAGATCACCCAGAGGTAGGCCAGGTACAACATCCAAACTTCACCCACTTTTTAAAGAGGGCAGCCTCTTTCATAATCTCGGTAGTTGGAGACTTGGGCACAGAAATGGCAGATGGAGTTCAATCCGGACAAATGCTAGGTGCTGCATTTTGAAGGATCAAATCTAGGTATGAATTATACTGTAAATGGCAGACCCGTAGGAACATATCTGGGCATGCTGGTCCACCGTTTCCGTAAAAGTGGCAACATGGTGATTAAGAAGGCATAAAGCATGCTTGCCTTCATCAGGCCAAGCCATTTAGTCCAGGAGTTGGGAAATCATTTTGCAGCTATATAAAACCTGGGTTATGCCGCATTTGGAGTATTACGTGCAGTTCTGGCCACCACATTATCAGAAGGATGTGAAAGCTTTGCAGAGGGTGCAAAGAAGGTTCACCAGAATGTTACCTGGTCTCAAGGGTATTGGCTATGAGGAGAGGTTGAGTAAACTGGGATTATTTTCATTGGAAAGATGGAGGTTGAGGGGGAGACCTGATAGAGGTCTACAAAATTATGAGAGGCATAGTCAGGATGGATAGAGGCTTTTTCCAAGGGTGGAAGTGTCAATTACAAGAGAGCACAGGTTCCAGATGAGAGGGGGAAAGTTTAAGGGAGATGTGGGGGTAAGTTTTTCACGCAGAAAGTGGTGGGTGCCTGGAACGTGCTACCAGAGGATGTGGTGGATGCAGGCACAGCAACATTTAAGGGACATCTGGATGGATACATGAATAGGGAAGAAACACAGGGAAACGGACCTAGTAAGGGCAGAAGGTTTTTTTTAGTTAGGGCATCATGATGTCCACAGGCTTGGTGGGCTGAAGTTCCTGTGCTGTACTTTTCTTAGTTCTTTGTTTGTTGTTTGTACATGTGATATAGCAGTGCCCACTTCCATCTTAATAGTGTCCCCATTTAATTTTAATAGACTGAAAATTGTTGCTGGTCTCAATGTACTACTAGAATGCCTAGCTTACATTCCTTAAGCTGACTCGATACTTTGGTACCCGGTGAGTCTTCAGTTAGATCACTTAACTTGTAAACTGCTCCTGTAGACTTTGCAATCTTTTTCTTGGCACACTCTTTTGTATTGATGAAGGTTAACGTGACCAACATGCCTACATTGCCACAATTTTTCTATTTATTCTCCTTGCTCCAACAATCTCCAGCCATATATCCCATTTGGTTGCAATGATGACATGGTAGGTTCTTGGTGGACCTGCTTCGCACACGTCTCCATTTATGGACTTTAGCTCAAAGTCCAATCAGCGACGCTTCTCTCACAGGGAGGGGGAAAAACACCACCCAGAGCACAGGGGAAGCAGGGCAGACGGACCAAAGGGCACTGAAGGAGGGAGAACCCAGAAAAGGCTGCCACAGTATCAACAAGAGGGCGCACCGGAGTGACCCTGAACAAGCCCCGGTCTGTTCTAATATCATGGGGCCACATGTAAATAGTGGAACAAAGTGCTTGGGATAACCAACTGCAGGGGGCCTAAAGCCAACATGGCTCAAATTTGTATATAAGTTAGCCATGTATTTAGACCGGATCACTTGGTTTACCTGCTTTTATGTCTTCGAGTGTATAATTACTTTCGACTGTATGTTTCTTTTTCTTTACATTTAAATTTCTTTCAACAATGTTGTACAAGTTAAATGTAAAAACCCAATAAAAACATATTTTTTAAAAAATACCTAAGTGGTTTCACTTCCTCTTTTTCACAGCAGAAAGCACCCATTATTCCTGTGGTGGTGGTGGTGGGGGGGGGGGGGGGGGGGGGGGGGGGGGCAGGATTTTCATGGTAGGGTAAAGGGGAGCCTGCCAACAGACCTCGGTATTGCGGCATCATTTTATCAGGATTCCAGTGGAATCCAGCGAGCTTTTCCCCGTGTATAAATTTGCATGGTAAAGGGGAAAGACTCGCACACCAGGCTCCATTCCTATCGCCAGCAGAGACCAGTACTGATCCTCCACTGGCAGAAGCACCTGGGTTCCAAAACGGAGAATCCAGACCGTTGTCTTGTACTCCTTTGCAGTCTGCCCTCGCATTATCTGTACACCAATGACATTTCTCAGTAAAGATTCCATTAATTTTCCTACTACTAACATTAAACTAACTGGTCTGTAGTTCCCTGCGCTTGTTCTATCTAACTATTACAATATAGCAAAAGCTTTAGCTGTTTGCCAGACCTCTGGCACTGTTAGCTTTTTGAATGGATTTTGAATAATGTGTTAGTGCCTCTATAGGACTTTGGACTGTTTGCATTGACAGCAATGGCCAACTGTTCCCACTGTCTGCTTAGGGTCCATTTAAGCATCTCGGCCGCCTGCGGGGAAGAGGACGTCACTCTTCTTGCAGCAAGGCCTACATCATTGGAGCATACTCTCACCCTGTTACAGCATTTTCGCTCCACTTCCTGCTCAAAGACTCTTGCGCAGACAGTTCCAGAATCTGCTGCAGCCGGAATGCATCTCTTTTTTTTTTTTATAAATGTTTTTTTATTGAGTTTTCATATTTTATATATGACAAATTACAAGTTATTAGAGAGAGAGAAAGGAAAACACAAAAATTTAACATGAATATTTACAGGTAAGCATCTTCATAACAATAATTGTGGCCGCCCCCTTTAGCCAGCATACATATTTTACATTCCCCAATATGGCCGAGGCACATGTTTATAGGCATTTATTTATAGTTTGGTTTTGGGCCTTGGCTTGCCATCAAACCCCCATACCGAGCCCGTAGCCCCCCCCCCCCCCCCTCCCCCCGGCTACCTTCCCCCGATTCCCGTCCATTTTCCCCTGGATCTTGGCCACCCGACTATTCTTCCTCATGTACGTTGGCCACAAACAGGTCCCGGAACAGTTGCATGAATGGCTCCCACGTTCTGTGGAAGCCGTCGTCCGACCCTCGGATGGCGAATTTGATTTTCTCCATTTGGAGAGATTCCGAGAGGTCGGACAGCCAGTCTGCAGCTCTGGGTGGTGCTGCTGACCGCCAGCCAAACAGGATTCTACGGCGGGCAATCAGGGAGGCAAAGGCAAGGGCGTCCGTCCTCCTCCCCAGGAATAGATCTGGCTGGTCTGAAACCCCGAAGACCGCCACTATCGGGCATGGCTCCACCCTCACCCCCACCACTTTGGACATAGCCTCGAAGAAGGCTGTCCAGTACTCCACAAGTCTGGGGCAAGACCAGAACATGTGGGCGTGGTTGGCCGGGCCTCTTTGGCACCGCTCACATTTGTCCTCCACCTCCGGGAAGAACCTACTCATACGGTTTCTCGTTAAGTGGGCTCTATGTACCACTTTTAGTTGCGTCAGGCTGAGCCTTGCGCACGTGGAGGTGGAGTTGACCCTATGCAGTGCTTCGCTCCAGAGTCCCCACCCTATCTCCATCCCCAGGTCGTCCTCCCATTTCCTTCTTGTTGCGTCCAGTACGGTGTCGTCCCTATCTACCAGTCGGTCATACATGTCACTACAGTTCCCTTTCTCTAGGATACTTGCGTCCAGTAGGTCTTCCAGTAGTGTCTGTCATGGCGGTTGTGGGTACGTCCTTGTCTCCTTTCGTAGGAAGTTTTTGAGCTGCAGGTACCGTAGCTCGTTCCCCCCCAGCTAGCTGAAATTTCTCTGTCAGTTCGTCCAGTGTTGCGATCCTGTCGTCCGTGTATAGGTCCCTGACTGTCAGTGTCCCCCCCCCGTCCTGCCTCCACCTTTTGAAGGTGGCGTCAGTCAGTGCTGGTTTGAACCTATGGTTGTTGCAGATGGGAGCCTTGTCCGACATTTTGTACAGGCCAAATTGCTGGAATGCATCTCTTTAAGGGATGCTGTTTGGCTTTAAGCAGCTCAGGCTAGATTTAGGTGCTAACCTTGAACAAACTTCGGCCTCCTGCTTAGCAGCATCTCAGTAGTGTGTTTGAACTGCACTGAGCAAGACTATCATTTAGTTAGCAGGTTACACAAAGTTTGCACGCTGCCTGCATCGTAATGATCAGACGCAGGTTAATTGCGCATTGTGTTGCCCACCCCTGTTAGTTTCACCTTGTCCAATTTTCCCCATTTATCTGTTTCCAGTTGTTGCATATTTGTTATCTGGCCAGTAGTCTGTGCTATTGGAGCACCAATTCCCAGTAAGTCAAACTTCTCATATCTACAAGCAAGCTGTCTGTGAATATAAAGATTCTATATTAGCTTGAAACTAAAGAAGTAAAATAAAGAAGCCAAAATTCATCTTTAATGAAAAATAGGAAAATCCTTTAATTGTAGCATTGATGAGCATTCAGCAATCCTGGGCTGGATTCTCCACACCCCGACGGCAAAATCGCATTCGGCGCCGGGGCAGAGAATCCAGTTTCACGCATGAAATCAGGACCGGCGTCAGTTCTGCGGTTCTCCGCCCGAGTACACCGCGCCGCATATCCACCACCTGCGCCCATTGCTTGAGGCCCGCCCCGCTATTCTCCGCCCCTGACCAGCAGAAGTCCCCACGGCGTATTTCTAATGTGGTCCCACCATCCATGATACCCGCGCGGCGGATGCGGACTCAATCTGCGGCTGCCACAGTCGGGGGTGGGGCGATTGGAGGGCAGGGGGAGGCCTCATTCGGGACTGGGCTTTTATTGTGTGGGTAGTCCGGGTCGGCCAAACAGGGGCACTATTTCCGCAGTCCAGGTCCAGTCTGAGTCCACCATGAAGCACAGCGCAGCCTCTGGAGGCTGCCGTCGGGCGCATGCGTGGCCTCTGATCCAGAAGTGCGGGGGGCCGTATCGGCAGCTGGAGCTGCGAGCTCCACGACAGCTGTCTGCTAGCCCCCTGCAAGACTGTGAATCTGTGGCCTATTGACGCCATTTATCTGGCGTAAAAGACCACAATTTTCACGATGGAGTGGGGACATAGTTCCTGAAACGGAGAATCCAGCCCCCTATTTTCAGAAATCAGGTTTCAAAGTTCCATATTTTCATCATTTGATTACTGGGTTGCTAATTACAGAGAAGAACTTCCATTGTCCTGTTGTTCATTTAACCAGATAATTCTGGACTCAGCTTGGAAATTCCTTAACTTCTGACAATTCCCACATTCAGTAACAGGCCAAGCTAAATTAATTGGATCCAGCAGTTACAGTTGACCTCAGTCCATTGGGCCAAAGAGAAGAAAAAGCACCCAAGTTGCTGATCAATACCCTGTCGGTGTTGTGCATGTTTGTATTGGCCAAGTCCTCACAACCAAAGAATATCTACATTCAGCCAATTCTGCATCAGTCTAACACTGGCATTCCTTTTCCAGTAGGGGTCTCTGAGTACTGATGAGAAGCTGGATGTCTTCCCCACCCACCCTGAAAGGTTTTTACACAGATCCATACTTTCATCAGCACTGCAACGATCAGAAAAAAGACTTGCATTTATATACCGCCTGAGCATGACCTCCAAATGTCCCATTATGCTTTGCAGCCAATTAAATACTTTTGAAATGTAATCTCTTGTAACAAAATGGGGCATGACAGCCAGATTGAGCACAGCAGAAGTTCCACAGCAATATGACAATGATCAGAGATTCGGGAGTGGATTCTCCCGATCGGGTGGAGAAGGAAGCATTGAGGGAAAAACGGTTTCGCGTCAACCCGTTGCGGTGCTCCGATTCCCAACCACCGACCTCAGTGTGCTACCTGCCCCACTCCGGTAGAATGCACTTAGCCAAGTGCTTTCTGCTGAGAAAAAGAGGAACTAATGTGGCAGGGGGATGGGATTCAATGTTGGAAGTCGGAGGGAAGTAAAACGGGGTCAGAAACAAAAAGCAGTAAGGGGGAAAGTGTAAGGCAGACAAGCCGTAGTCAAAAATCAAAAAGGGCCACAGTACAGGGTACAGTGACTGAGAGTGTGAAAAGGGAGGCGGGCAATGCAGGATTGAGGGTGTTGTACCTAAATGCTTGCAGTATCCGGAACAAGGTAAATGAGCTTGTTGCGCACATTGAAATTGGTCGGTACGACGTGGCTGCAAGGGCATCAGGGCTGGGATCTAAATATCCAAGGATATATGTCCTATCGAAAGGACAGGCAGATGGGCAAAGGGGGCGGGGTTGCATTGTTAGTAAGGAATGAAGTTAAATCGATAGCAAGGAGCGATATAGGATCAGAAGACATAGAATCTCTGTGGGTAGAGTTGAGGAATCGCAAAGGTAAAAAGACCCTGATGGGAGTTATGTACAGGCCCCCTAGCAGTAGTCAGGACGTGGGGCAGAAAATAAATCAGGAGATAGAAAAGGCATATAAGGCAATATTACAATAATCATGGGGGGCTTCAATATGCTGGTGGGCTGGGAAAATCAGGTTGGTCGTGAATCCCAAGAAATGGAATTTGTGGAATGTCTAAGAGATGTTTTTTTTGGAGCAGCTTGTGACAGAGCCTACTAGGGAACAGGCAATTCTGAATTCCATGATGTGTAATGAGGCAGACTTGATTAGGGAACTTAAGGTGAAGGAACCCTTAGGGAGCAGTGACCACAATATGATAGAATTTACCCTGCAGTTTGAGAGGGAGAAGCTGCAATCAGATGTAACAGTATTACAATTAAATACGGTTAACTACAAAGACATGAGGGAGCAGCTGGCCAGAGTTGATCGGAGAAGGAGCCTAGCAGGGAAGACAGTGGAACAGCAATGGCAGGAGTTTTTGGGCGTTATTAGGGAGGCACAACAGAAATTCATCCCAAGGAGGAGGACAAGGCATCCATGGCTGACAAGGAATGTCAAGGACAACATAAAGGCTAAGGAAAAGGTATACAAAGTGGGGAGGATTAGTGGGAAACCAGAGGATTGGGAAGCCTTTAAAAGCGAGCAGAGGATAACTAAAAAAGCAATAAGGGGGGAAAAGATGAAGTACGAGTGCAAGCTAGCTAGTAATATAAAGGAAGATAGGAAGAGATTTTTTCAATATATAAAAGGTAAGAGAGAGGCAAAAATAGACATTGGACCACTAGAAAATGTGGCTGGAGAAATAATAATAGGAAACAAAGAAATGGCAGACGAACTGAATAGTTACTTTGCATCAGTCTTCATGGTGGAAGACACCAGTGGGATGCCAGAGCTCCAGGAGAACCAGGGGCCAGAAGTTTCTGGGGAAATGGAAAGGTCTGAAGGTGGATAAGTCACCTGGACCGAATGAACTACACCCCAGGGTCCTAAAAGAGATAGGTGAGGAAATTTTTTACATAGAATTTACAGTGCAGAAGGAGGCCATTCTGCCCATCGAGTCTGCACCGGCTCTTGGAAAGAGCACCCTACCCAAGGTCAACACCTCCACCCTATCCCCATAACCCAGTAACCCCACCCAACACTAAGGGCAATTTTGGACACTAGGGGCAATTTATCATGGGCAATCCACCTAACCTGCACATCTTTGGACTGTGGGAGGAAACCGGAGCACCCGGAGGAAACCCACGCACACACGGGGAGGATGTGCAGATTGTGGAGGCATTAGTGATGATCTTTCAGGAATCACTGGAGGCAGGAAGGGTTCCAGGGGTAAGACCATTGTTTAAGAAGGGAGGGAGGCAGAAGACGGGAAATTATAGGCCAGTTAGCCTAACTTCGGTCATTGGTAAGATTTTAGAGTCTGTTATTAAAGATGAGATCGCGAAGCACTTGGAAGTGCATGGTAAAATAGGACTGAGTCAGCACGGCTTTGTCAAAGGGACGTCGTGTCTGACAAATCTGTTAGCGTTCTTTGAGGAGATAACAAGCAAGTTAGACAAAGGGGAATCAGTAGCGTGATTTATTTAGATTTCCAGAAGGCCTTTGACAAGGTGCCGCATAGGAGACTGTTAAATGTTAAAAGCCCATGGTGTTAAGGGTAAAATCCTGGCATGGATAGAGGATTGGCTGACTGGCAGAAGGCAAAGAGTGGGGATAAAGGGGTCTTTTTCAGGATGGCAGCCGGTAACTAGTGGTGTGCCTCAGGGGTCTGTGCTGGGACTACAAATTTTTTAGGCAGGGGTGACTTGATGGGGCTGTCTCTGATGAAGGTATCTTTGTAGGGGGTTGTTCCGATAGGGGTCTCTGTTGGAGGTCTCATTGATGGGGCTGGAGGGGTCAGGCCATCCTCATGCATGCGTGCTGTGAAGGGGTAACCCGGTGGGGGGAGGAGGATGCCCCTACTTGTCAGTGGGGCTGGGGGGTAGGATTTGTGTTCTGGGGAGCCCACTGCCGGATATTGGTATCTGGCTGCCCGCTCAAAATAGCGATCCAATACCTGGATTCCAACGAAATCCAGCGAGCTCGCCCCCAGTAGTGATTCTTCACTGACGGGAAAACCTAGGCTCCAGAACAAAGAATCCAGGTCTTAGTTTCTGGGACCTTAGTTGAGAGGCAAATATAGGTCAGGTCAGTCGGGAACTCTCCCCTTCTTTTCAGTTAACTCAGTCCAGTCCAGGGATTGACACAGGATAAGCCTGTACAGTGCTGCTTCACAGCATATAGCTGCTTGTTGATGAGTATCACCGCCTTCAGGAGCAGACGGTGAGGTGGAGAGACAGTGGGGGCTTGAAGAGTTTATTTTTAAACTACACATGTTTGGATACAGAATTTACTTTGACAAAACAATTATTGTTTGGTATAATTTATCAATATTTTTACTTCCACCTCCACAAACACTTTAACCTCTCCCTTCAATTCAAAAAAAAGGTCAACTGAGGTAGATGTTCTCAAACTGTCTGTTGTTATTAATGGTGCTCTTCCTGACTATCAACTGAAGTATTTACTGTGGTCAGGCTATGGAAAAGTATCTGGTATGCCAACTGGTGCATTTCCCAGTCCTCCACGTTCTTCAGGATCACGTGGTAGGCCCAGACGATGAATTTCAGGAGATACAGCCAAGAGAAGAAAGATCCGACTGAAGATTAAAACTGCCCGGTCACTCTGATCTGCATATCCCAACAGATTAATAAAATGACAGAAATTAAAGTTCAGTACGGTGCATTCTTCTTTAATCTCCCCCAACAGTTGAGTTGTTTTCAGACATGTTCCCTTTGTTCAGTCCTGTTGATCTTAAAGGGGAGGGACACCCTCTGGACACCTTTGGAAAGTTAAATAGTCAGAATCAGCAACTTCAGCTCTGATTCATCCCCAACACTCTATTCAGGTTCAATATTAACACCATCTTCCCTAGACAGGCCTACATCTTCTGTGAACCAAAGCTTAGCCATATGCTGAAGGATGGCATATGATGGCTCAAGATTAAATATTGCATGCTTCTATGCTGCAATATGCATCAGGTGTAGTTTGGGTTGCCATTCCTAGTCTCTTCAATAGGTAGTAAAATGCTATGTTGGCACATCACACATTTTTTTAGGACAAATTGCTTTTTATTCTAAGACATAAATAAAATAAATCTGCAGATTAAAAGCAATACAACCTTCACTAATACGCAAGACTTTTGACCAAAGTCGAAATGACAGTGGAATTTTAAATCTACCCAACCAGTCAAAACAAGGCAGATAGGTACTTATAATTATACAGGCTACCCAACTACACTGGAGTCGTCAGGAGCTGACAATTGCCGATTTTAACCTGTTTGACTGAGCAGACGCAAGGACATCCACCCAAAACTGGTGGGATCTTTTTGGACATTTGTATGTCACAACCTAGTGACTGCAATTTTAACTTGGCGGCCTGAGTAGGAAGCCACAGTGATTTTCCCACCTGATGAAGACAATGGGAAAGAGGATCCCGAGCAGCATGTTCCCAAACAGGTATATTCAGATCTTAACCTTCTTTGAGGGGCCAGAAGGATTATTTATATTCCTTCAAGCCAAACAAGGAAAGCTTACACACCCCTGACAACAAACTTTTCCCGATTGCGCGATGCAAAGTGAAAGGTTTACTTAGAGTAAAGGGTTAAAGCCAGAACTACATGATGAAAATGAAAAATGAAATGAAAATTGCTTATTGTCACAAGTAGGCTTCAAATGAAGTTACTGTGAAAAGCCCCTAGTCACCACAGTCCGCCTGTTCAGGGAGGCTGGTACGGGAATTGAACCCGCGCTGCTGGCCTGCCTTGGTCTGCTTTAAAAGCTAGCTATTTAGCCCTGTGCTAAACCAGCCCCTGATATTGATGTATGATGATGTAACATCGCATGATTGATTAACATAGATCTGGATAGAGAGGTTCCAACCTCACCCAGAGTTCCCGATGTGTACCCGCTGTAAATAAAGAGTAATGGTTTTAACAAACTACAGACTCAAGCAACTTTTTGGGGAGAATGGACAAGTGCCAAAGATCCCTGTCTAGACCCTGAACACAGGACGAAATATGGTGGCAAGGGACAGCAAGTGAAAGACCCAGGAAAACTTTGAGAACCACCTGCAGAAAGAGATCATTGAAAAAAGAACCAAAGGAAAAGGTTCAAAACTCACCACAAAAGTTGGAGCATCACAGGGGCAGCAAGTGCAACCTAAGATATGTCTGGACAGTAGTGAGCACAGACCATAATCAACTAGCTGCACCAGTGAAGCAGCAACAATTCCAGGGCTCAGCAGAAGGAGGCCATTTGGTCCATCGAGTCTATAACGTGAAGGGAACATTCGTGCCTGGCGATTGTCAGGATGAACGGAAATCGCGCGACAATCGCCAGGCAGGAATGTTCCCTTCCAGTCGGGGAACACTTCAGCAGTCAAAGGCATTCAGCCTTTGATCTCCGGGTGAGTGCTCTCCAAGGCAGCCTTCAGGATGCATAACAACGCAGAATCGCCGAGCAGAAACTTACAGCCAAGTTCCGCACACATGAATACGGCCTCAACCAGGACCTTGGATTCATGTCACATTACATTCCCCCCCCCCCCCCCCCACCATCTGGCCTGGGCTTGTGAAATCCTACCAACTGTCCTGGCTTGAGACAATTCACACCTCTTTAACCTAGGGTTACCCCTCTCTCTGGATCTGTAAAGACCTAATTACCTGCAAATGCTCGCATTCAAAGTATCGTCTTGCATCTTTGACTTTGTCTATATATATGTTTCTGGAACTAACCTCTTCATTCACCTGAGGAAGGAGCAGTGCTCTGAAAACTAGTGATTTGAAACAAACCTGTTGGACTTTAACCTGGTGTTGTAAGACTTCTTATTGAAGTTCCAGTACAAGTCACACACCACCCTCATTTGGAAATAGTTTGTTGTTCCTTCTCTGTCACTGGACCACATGGATTGCAGCGGTTCAAGATGGTAGCTCACCACCTCCATCTCAAGGGCAATTAGGGATGGGCAATAAATGCTTGTCCAGCCAGCGAAGTCCACATCACATGAATGAATTTTTAAAAAAAACAGGTCTTGGGGCAGTTTTATTTAAAGTGCAGAGAAATGATAAATGTAAACCAGTTTACTAAGATTCAAGGTCATTATCAGAAACAGAACAAGGATGTGCCATAATCAAAAAACAAATGTTGACAGCAGTTGATGGCATGCAAAATATTCTCATATTACTGTATACTATTGCAGTTCAAAATAGAAATAGAGTATTGGTTCCTCTCCTGAACATGGAAGAAATGACAAAGGTGTCACCCCGGAATTAGTGGTTCATATTAAGATGAATGAGATATGACTCCATAATGGAGTATATTCACGAGAAATATCAAATGTCAGCAGGCATTCTGTGGTACCTTAAAAGGAACAAGCGGATTTACTCTTCATCAAGGAGGTAGAAGCAGAAACATCCCTAATTATTCAACACTTAACAGCTATTGTAAAAAATGTTGCAGGAAATAAATAAAGCACAGCAAGATGATGACGAATATTAACTGGAAGGATGGCCAGACTATATCCTCAATAATCTAGTACTATGCCAATACTTCAAACGGTACAAACACCTCACAATCATTGATTATTCACTAGTTTTCAATGAGAGAATAGTCATACTGAGAGCCATTTGGTTTGATATTCCTGAAAGACTCCACCAAGGTCACTTAGAGATAGCATGATGTCGAGCAATGAGCCTAGTGGCCAGGAATTATTCATTCTATTGAAGAATTGATTTCTAATTGTCTTACAGGTACAATAAGCCATGGGAGTGCCTGGGAATGGATTTATTTGATGAAAACATTCCTTTTAGTTCTTGAATACTACTGGAGGAAGATTGAAATGAACATATTGCATAGTAGCATAATGTCAGAACCAATCATTCAGTCACTGAAGAGAATTATGCAACACATGGTTCTCTGAACATTGTAGTGCCAGACAATGGACCTCAATTTGCTGATAAAGTATTCTAAAATTTTACAAAGGAATTCAGGTTTGTTCCTGTAACCAGTTTGCCTTGTTGCCCCCCAGCAAATGAGGTAGCTGTGAGAGGCGTAGAAACCATCAAAATTTTATGAAGAAGAATGAAGATGTTAATCTAGCTCTTCGAGTTACTGAACTTCACCACTACAAAATGGTTTCTCATCATCTGAGTTACTGACTGGAGGGTGATTGGGAACCCAACGGCCACCTCTAACACAGAAACTTAAACGTTATTTATTACTTTGTTTGTTTATTTATTTATTTAGTCCCAGCCCCTCTCTCCCCCTCCCCAGCCCCACTCTCCCCCCCCCCCAGCCCCTCTCTCCACCCCAACCTCTCTCTCCACCCCCAACCCCTCTTCCCCCCAGTCTCTCTCTGCTCCACAGTCCCTCTCCCATTCCTCTCGCTCGCTCTCCTACTCTCTCATTCCCCTTCGTCTTCCATGGTTTGATTGTGACGTGTCACCGTCTCCAACCAGCTCGTTCCCCATTCGATACTTAAACCTAATATCACCATGGATAACCATGAGAGGGTAAAACAGTGTGAGGCAGAACATAGAAATAAACAGGATTGTACCCTTAACCACTCACACAGAGTACGTGAGTTACTAGAGCTGAAATCTGGGGAGAGAGTATGGGTATGAGAATAAGAGAGAAATGGGGCAGTCATCGAAATAACTCCATAACTGAGTTCAAAGTAGATTGAGACAGACCAGAGTATCATAAGGAAAAGCCATCGCGCCTTAATATCCTTAGCAAGTAAACCAATAGAAATCTGGGCTTACTACTCCAATCCTGAAGAGAAAGAAGAAGTAAAACAAAGTTCTACAGCCACCAGTAGGAGAACACTCACATTGAAAGAAGTGAGACCACGGAATATCCTCGATCTTGGAAAGAGATCAAAACAAGATCAGGGAGTTGAGCACCATCATACAAGATGCACTGGAACAACTCACCAAGGCTCCCTCAACAGCACCTTCCAAACATGCAACCTCTACCACCTCGAAGGACAAGGGCAGCAGAACACCACCACCTTCAAGTTCCCCTCCAAGTCACCCAGCATCTTGAATTGTACATATATCGCTGTTCCTTCATTTTCGCTTGGTCAAAATTCTGGAACTTCCTCCTGAACAACACCTACACCACCAGCACTGCAGCAGTTCAATAAAGTGGCTCACATCCGCCTTCTCAAGGGATGGACAATAAACACTGGCCCAGCCAGTGACACATATGTCCCATGAAATAATTTTTTTTTAAAGATTGGTTATGTCACCCACACACTGATCCTGTGAAATCTGGGACTTTGCGGGGTGATGTAGGAGGATGTAAATATGACAGGAATAAAGATTTGGGGTGAACATGTAGAGTAAAGGGTTATCATAAGAATCACCTGATGCTAATGGAATGATGATGCAACACCCCATGATTGAGTTACGGGGATCTGGAGGAAGGAGATGTACCAACATCATGCAGAGTGCATTGTAGCATAAAATAAAGACTAATGGTTTTAACAAACTTCAGAGTCAAGCAGCCTTTTTGGGAGAACAGAAAAGCTCCAACGAATCCCATCTAGGCCCCAAGCGTAAGACTAAATACGTTGGGTGGGATTTTCCTCCCCTTGCTCACCATTGGCCAGCGGGGGATCTTCCGGTCCTGCCGTTGTCTACTGCGTTTTGCAATGTTCGCCAACGCACCAGTAGAGAACCCGCCGCAGGGGGCCACCATTGGTGAGACTGGAAGATTCTGCCGACGGGAAGGGCCAGAAGATTGATACGGCCTGGCACGCGCCCCAGCATTGCTCCAATAGCCTATCTCACCCCCTACCTGCTGTTATCAGGAGATCTCCAAACCATTGGTTTCAACTGATTCCCACTAAACTTCCATCTAGAATATGAGGGAAGTTAGAGCCTCAGGTCCAAGAGGTTTTAACTCCAAGCTTCTTTTCAATATTCCGATGGCAACGACTGGAAGGATTTGGCGTGTAAGTGGGAGGGATGTCCAGGTGGATTGTGCCCAGAAGAGGGGAGGGGAAAGCCAGGAGGAAACTTTTAATCCTTACCTAGCCTCTTCTGGCTCAATGCTACTTGAAATGGAGGCTGTGGAGACTGTACACAATTACAATGTCTCCAAATTAAAATTATGGTGGTGTCAGATAACATCATAGCACCATGATATTTTGATATTCATCTCACCTGCCTAACGCATAGTCTGCTGGAGCACACGCGCCACCCCACCCTCACCACTCCTGTCTGGAAAACTGGATTAAAATCAAGGCACACATATCCTCAACAGAACTTTCCTATAGGCAGAGGCGGATTTATACCTTGTGGGGCCCCATCATGGCAGCATGTCCCTCCTGATCCCTGTCACTCCCGCTCCTCAGTACGCAAGGCGCAGACCACAAAAATGCACAAATTGATCACTGCTTTAGTGCTTTTTAAAAATAAATTTAGAGTACCCAATTCTTTTTTTCCAATTAAGGAGCAATTTAGCGTGGCCAATCCACCTACCCGGCACATCTTTGGGTTGTGGGGGCGAAACCCACGCAGAGATGGGGAGAATGTGCAAACTCCACACGGACAGTGACCCAGAGCCGGGATCGAACCTGGGACCTCGGCGCCGTGAGGCAGCAGTGCTAACCCACTGCGCCACCGTGCTGCCCGCTTTCGTGCTTTTTAACTTGTAAAACCATACCTGCATTAATAATTGCTGAATTGAAATCCAGGTTGACCTCCTCTCCGGCCCATTCCCTCCCTCACACACTCTTCCTCTCTCCAAAATGCAACCTGGCCCTCACACATTCTTCCTCCCTGCAAGTCTGCAAACCTGAGTAATTCCCCCCCCCCCCACCAAACCCCCTCCTCCCATGGTCCCCCCACACCCTCATACTTTCCCCCCCATCTCCCATCCCCTCACAGTCTAGCCCCATTCCTCGCACTCGCCCATTCTCATAATCTCACTAATCTCACTCACCTGGAGTCTTCAAGGCAACCTCCTGCCTCACCTGTTGTCCCCTTGTGTGGCTAGGCACCACGCTATTGCTGGCTGGCCTGCCATTTGAAGTGTTGGGCACTGTGGACTCGTGAAGCAGACATATACCACCAACACTGAAGAAAGTTCAACACTATTTTATTAACTCTTATAAAATACTAGACATACTATAACTGTGGGTTTACACGATGTTCGTTTAACTAGAGACCTGTGCCTGTCCGAACCAGTTGAATCTCTCAGCACGTGGTGTGAGTTTGTACTGTACTTGATGAGCTCTTGTGCTTCTGAGAGGCAGCATCCAGAATGAGCGGGAAAAGTGATGCCCTCTGTCTTTATAGTGCGTGTGTTCTAACTGGTGATTGGCTGCGGTGTTTGTGCATGTTGATTGGTCCTAGTGTATGTCCATCTGTGTGTGTCTGCAGCATGATATACTGGTGTATATTATGACACCCTTAACTCTAAGTCGCCCCTCGCTGCTCGATGGCTGCTGACTGGCTTGGCTCATGCTTTCGCCTGGCACTTTGCTCCTCACTGTTGCTGGCTGACCTGCCCTCAGCCCTGGGTTATTCGCAAAAGTAAAACACAGGCCTTCTAGGGCGGCACGGTAGCGCAGTGGTTTGTGCTGCTGCCTCACAGCGCCGAGGTCCCAAGTTCGATCCTAGCTCTGGGTCACTGTCCATGTGGAATTTGCACATTCTCCCCGTATTTACATGGGTTTTGCCCCACAACCCAAAGATGTGCAGGGTAGGTGGATTGCGTATGGTGCAGGGTAGCGTATTGGCCATGCTAAATTTTCCCCTTAATTGGAAAAAATGAATTGGGTACTCTAAATTTAGTTTTAAAAAACAAAGGATTTTCTGCCTTGCTCTGTCTTCACCTCATCACTTATCATTCCCCGCGCAAGCAAGTCTTGATGTTCGGACCAGCCTATTTACCCACTCTCAGTGGATTTGACCAATCAGAGTCTGAAGTTGTTGTTCATTGCCTGCTGATAGGCTCATTTGAGCCTATGAGCAAATGCAGAATTATCAGACTCTGTTGGTGCCCACAGATACTGGACGGCGTGGGGGGCCCCCATTGGCCTGGACCCTGTGTCGAGGCGAGGTGTGTTTCCTGGTAAATCCGCCTCTGACAACAGGCAATTGCCTTTTGGGAAATCTCTCGTTCTTTCTGGGGTTGAGATGGGGACAGGTGGATGACTTGGTAAACAGAAACCCATCTGAAGCAATGATTCGCTAACTCAGTTTTGTGCCCAAGACTATCGGAATTCACATTTGGCATGTTACCCCATCATGCTTTACACCATTATCAAACAATCGTCTGCCAGGGAGAGTTATTGCCTGATCTAATCTCTCCAGACAGTGTTATATATTCACTTTACCCAACAGGTTCCCATAACAAAAGGACAAAAAATAAAGCTTTTTGAAACGGACAGCAATTTAAAAAGCCCAGTGCCACGCCATATATACAATTTAAATGAAAAGAAGTCAAGCAGAAATAATTACACAATGATACAGAACAGAACCCTGTCAGCATCTGTAGGAGCATTTGATTTTGGTGTGAGCAGTATTTTCCTTCCAACAGTGGGTATATTTATTTTTTATTTATCTGTTCACGGGATGTGGATATTGCTGGCTGGACCAGCATTTATTGCCCATCCCTAATTGCACTTGGGAAAGTGGTAGTGAGCTGCCTTCTTGAACCACTGCAGTCCATGTTTGACCTGAGTGGGGAAAACTGCTGGAGCAAGTTCCCGACACGGACCACGGGCGAAATTCTCTGACCCCCAGCAGGGTCGGAGAATTGCCTGGGGCCGCCTAAAATCCCGCCCCCCGCCGTGGCAGAGATTCTCCGCCACCCGGGAAGTGGCGGCGGCGGAATCTCGCCACTCCGATCGGAGAGGCCCCTGCGGTGATTCTCCGGCCCGATTGGGCCGAAGTCCCGCCGCTGGGAGGCCTCTCCCGCCGCCGAGGTCCATTTTTGGATGCCGAGCATTGAGCTGTTTGAGCTCCTCCTCACGCCCTACCACTCTCCCTGTTTGACTATCCCTCTCGCCTTCTTCAAATATCTCCTCAAAAGCTTCCTCTCCTTTGGTCACTATCCTCACATTATAATTAGTTACTTTTCATCCCTGAAGTGCTTCGGGACATTTCATTATGTTAAAGCCTCTATATATTTGCAAGTTGTCATTATAAATGCAACCGTTAACAGTGGGTGTTACAAGGTAGTGTCATCTCTCTGCTAGTTTGTATGTGAATCGAGCTGTTGTCTGCAGTTAGACAATTTGCAACATTTTGGGGCCACTGATGTTGACATAGGTTACATAGTACATACAGTACAGAAACAGGCCATTCTGCCCAACCAGCCCATGCCAGTTTTTAAAAAATTAATTTGAGGTGTGTGGGTTTCGCTGGCTAGGCCAGCATTCATTGCCCAGGTGAAGACCACACTTCCAACCAACGGAGACGGGTTGAAGCTCAACCCTCCCTTTTGGCTCAGATAAAAGGTGGTCCCTCTGGCGAGTGTAAATAGTGAGTCAATTATATTTGTTGCCAGACCTCCCCAACCCAAAAACAGGAAATGGTCAAAGGCAGTACTGTAACATAAATGAGATATAGTTTTTCCCAGACCGGCATAGTGTTGACAGTGGTTAACACTGCTGCCTCACAGCGCCAGGCACCCAAGTTCGCTTCCGACCTCGGGTGACTGTACGGAGTTTGCACATTCTCCCTGTGTCTGCGTGGGTTTCCTCTGGGTGTCCGGTTTCCTCCCACAGTTCAAAGATTTGCAGGTTATGTGGATCGACCATGCAAAATTGCCCCTTAGTATCAAAAGGTTGGGTGGGGTTACGGGGTTAGGGCGGGGTATTGGATCTTTCGAAAGGTTGGTGCAGACTTGGTGGACCGAATAGCCTCCTTCTGCACTGTAGGGATTCTATCATGCTGTTGACACTTAATATTTAACTGAAGGGAATAGCTGAGACCCCAATTTAGGCTCTGTTTATCAGAAGGTCTCATAGCAGGGGGCACTTAAAGCTCAGAAACTGTCCCATGCTCTTGTTGATTCTCATGCTAAATGTGAAGCAGAAATGCTTGTCCCTTGAGCCAATAAACAAGTGGTGCCCTAAAATGCTGGCATTAAGGGAGGCACACAGCAGTGAGCACACACATGCCACTCGCTTACAGTGCCAACCTAACACCCTACTTCTGACATGTTTGAGGTTGTAAAGAAACAAATAATGCAACAAGGGCGCAGAACTCAAAAGCAGCTTAATTATTGTGCCCATATTCAGTGCTTTTAGAAAATGATTCCACGTCTGGGAAATGCATGGAATTCAACTCTGACGCACTCTACTTCTTCCTGAGTCAGAAGTTTGGGATTTAAGTAAGAACACTGTCTCCAGACAGGGAAGAGGAAAAGTCTTGAATACGGGTCTTTGTTTTCAGGTCCTTCTGCGATGCTGAGAGGGGGCTCCAGTTTTGGATCTGTGCCTAAAACTACAAGCGGATGACTGGCACACATGCGGGCAGTGCGATAAATTATTTATTTTTTCACTAATACCTTCTATTCTGCAGTCAGACTAACTGACACTGGCATTATTCAGCTCAGAGGTGAGGCAGTGGATCAGGTTTCACGGCAGAGTGAGCTTCAGCGTCAGCTTCCAGATGTTCCTGCAAATTGTCATCTTGTTCTGTGTGCGCCTGCAGTTAGCAGTGTCTGGTGTGAGGCTGGCTGGCTGGCTCAAGGCACACACACAGATAAACATTCCAAGTTGAATCTGTGCTTGTCAACAGCTGAAATGCGTGTGGATCTCTGGGGAAACTTTAATATGCGTAACTGTACAATTCAGTAGCCCCTTACTATAATCGCCTCTCATATAAACAACTCTAAATGGTTCCTTGTTGCAGTGATCCAATCTATTACAAAACATGCCTTGTGTGACAGAGCCTTGCGGAGACTTTGCATCACAGTTTCAGAGAAACCATGGCACTGTTGTGCTTTTCTTGTCGTCTTCTGTTCCCCATCAGGCAATCGAAAAGCTCAGTAACCAATATCTGAAGCTCTTTTCTGTTCATTCACAAGACATGGGAGGCAGGGGCAAGGCCAGCACTTATTGGTGATGCTGAAATATTCTTGAGAAAAGTGGTGAGGTGGTGAGTCACTTTCTTGAACCCGTGCATTCACTATGGCGAAGGTGCTCTCCCAGTATTGTTAAGGAGGGAGTTCCAGGATTTTGATCCAG
Source organism: Scyliorhinus canicula (assembly GCF_902713615.1). Lineage (NCBI taxonomy): Eukaryota > Metazoa > Chordata > Chondrichthyes > Carcharhiniformes > Scyliorhinidae > Scyliorhinus > Scyliorhinus canicula. The sequence goes on along the minus strand of NC_052161.1, from coordinate 112,981,032 downwards.
TGACAGCGATGTAGTTCCAAGTCAGGATGATGAGTGGCTTAGGGGATATGTTAAACCCCATGAGGACTTCCGGGGACCACTCATAGATCTCCCCATAGGGCTCGTGGAGTACACGTTTCCCTGCTCGCAAGCGGAGGCCTGCCCAGCTGGGACACATTAACTGAGCCCTTTAAATACCGGCCCTAACCTGGACCGACAGTGCTAGTAGTCCCGGTTGGGACTCTGTTGCTGTACACCACGGTAGTGGCTTTACTTTTATGTTGTAAATAAACTCTGTTACCCTTGTGTCTCCTGGATTATCACCATGGGGAACATTCAGTTGGTGGTGCTCCCATGCACATGCTGCCCTTGCCCTTCTAAGTGCCCATGTTACAGGTTTGAGGGGATCTGTCGAAGAAACCTTGATAGGTTACTGCGGCACATCTTGTACATGGTACACAATGCATATTGCCACAAGGTGCCAGTGGTGGAAGGAGTGAATGCTTAAGGTGCTGGTTGGGTAGCCAATCAAGCAGACTGCTTTGCTCTGGATGCTGCTGATCGTTTCGAGAATTATCGGAGCTGCACTCATCCAAGTGAGTGGAAAGTATTCTCTCACACTCGTGATTGTGTTTTATAGGCGGCAGAAAGGCCTTAGAGAATCAAGAGTTGAGTTACTTGCCGCAGATTTCCCAACCTCAGCCCTGCTTAGTTTCATGGTCATCATTACTGATTCTAACTTTTTTATGTATTTAATTAACTGAGTTTAAATTTCCAGAAGTTGTGCTGAGATTTGAACTGGCTCTGGATCATTAGTCCCTACCTCAGGATTACAAATTCAGTGACATAACCTCTATGCTGCTGTACCCCAATAAACACTGGTGTAAACATTTATAAAATCATTGTTACCCCTTTGGAAATGCTAGGAACAGAAAACTGCTTTCTTATGGCAATATTAATAGAAAAGTGGACCCAATTAGAAATGTTAAAAGGAAATGTATTGAAGAAAGCAACGTTCGTCATTATTTTATCTAGTTTTTTAATTTTCCGCCCACCTCTGCTGAATGCATTGATTCTCTTACTAAGGTACAGATGGTGGAATCTGTCCTCACCTGGTATCCACACACACACATCGAGCAGGGGACGCTGGGGAGGAACTACTTTGGCGTGTAATTGGGTGAGATTTTCCAGTTAATACTTGAACTGCAGATAAACTTTCTATCTGCAGCTGACATTTTATTCTCTCTAATCTGCAGGTGCTGAGTGAGGCCAGTAACAGCAGCTTTGTCCCAGTGCTGTGATCAGCTAACAGCACAGATCAGGCCTTGAAACTGGGAACGTCCTTGTCTTTATATCTCAGGGACAGACTTCACTGAATGTCCATTAATTTAATTTTTTTAACCAAATTCCATAAAGGACAACAACGAAAACCAAGTTTCTTTTGGTAACGATTTCTTTTAATTGTTAAAAACAAAGAAAAAATCCACTCGTTATAAAAACACTGTTTTGTTGAAGGTATCTCATATTATGGCAATTGTCTACAGAAGAATTCAAAGGATTGTAAATCTCAGTGCCCCTTACGCTTTCTGAAGCAGTCATGACCTTTCGTGGAGTCCTGCAACAGAGTCAGTCATTTATAGATTCTGGTTAATGGATGGGAATATTCACATAGAGAAAACTAGTGAAAATCTGCCGGCCTGCTCGTGAACTGAAAGATCTAATTTCTGCACATGAATTTGGAAACCGTTGTTTTTTTCCCAAGTGACATTTCCCAAAAAAAAAGGAACCTGGAAAAATCCCCAGTGTCTCCAGCCACTGAGAGCTTTAACCCAGGGCCAATAAAGTGCTTAAGGACATACCTAATTGGTTCACTCTCTGCCCCATGTGCTCCGCACCAGGCAGAACATTTATCAACAGGGCCATCGGAGGATCTCCGGTAGGCTGACTAAAGCCCTTGGGATTAATTAATGCTCAATTCGTTCTGGGATTCACAAGTCTGTTGTCATTTTGACAGCTTGCCACTGGGGAATATTCTCATCTTCACTCCTCATCCAGTGACAGCATCAAACACTCCCAAGAGATAAAGCAGAAGCCAAATGCTTTTCAGAGCTCTGATTGCTCATCCATTGACCCAGTCCCAGAAGAGCGTCACAAGGGTCAGATGAAGATAGCTCCTTTGGCCAATTTGATCTCATTCTTTTCATAATACAAATGCTACTGTTTCCCCAGCACAGCATCAAGCTGTTCCTTAAGTATCCAATTTCATTGGGGTAGAGTATAATTAGAAAAGAAGAAAAATATCTGGAGGAGAACTTTGAGTACTTGGTGAGCAAATCTCTCAGTTACTCCATGTAAAATACATACAATTGGACGTGTATCAAATGACAATCCCCCCCACCTCCCCCCCCCCCCCCCCCCCCCCCCCCCACTCAACTCCTACTCCCACCCCGAACCCAAAGTAAATGATTTCAGGCCTTTTTTTAAGAGCAAAAGGCAGATTTCAGCAAGCTCTCCGAGTCAGACGATTGCTGGATCCAAGGAAAGTTGGCAAAGTGTGACTCAAATTTTATTTCGGTGACTCCAGTTGTCCTGGTATAAATGACTTCATTCTCACTTCAGAACCACCAGATAGTCATCTCCGCCCATCTAAGCAGTTCAGGGCCTGTGGACATTTAGAAAGGGCTGCATTAGAACAATGTAAAAATGTACAGTATCAAATCTTTGTCCGCAAAGACCCTCGCTATGCACAGGTTAATTGTTACCATAACGTTCAACCGTATTAGATCCGCAGTGCATGTGAAATGTTCGGGAAAGTTGGATGGAAAAATACATTTGTTCTTTACTTGCAGTCCTGCTGGAAGGTTTTTTTAAAGGCATGTTACAAATATCAATATCTTCTAAATTTTTCTTTAAGATTTCCTCTTCTACGTTTTTCCCTCTGGTTTCTTTCTCTTTAGCCCTGTCTTGATGGTGATCATGCTGGTGCACTGATTCACAAGTGACAGTAGCCTCTGTTGTCACTGATTTGTCACTGAAACCTTTATTCATGCCTGTGTTACTTCTAAACATATAAATTCCAATGCACTCCTGATTGGTCTCCAATGTTCCACCCTCTGCAAGCTTGAGATAATCCAAATCTTTGCCTTGACTCAGACCAAGTCTCATTCACCAACATCCAAGTACTCAACGATCTACATTAGCTCCCAATTAAACAATGTCTTGATATCGGGCAGCACGGTGGCGCAGTGGTTAGCACTGCTGCCTCACGGCGCCGAGGACCCAGGATTGATCCTGGCCCTGGGTCACTGTCTGTGTGGAGTTTGCTCATTCTTCCCATGTCTGTGTGGGTCTCAACCCCAATAACCAAAAAGATGTGCAAGTAGGTGAATTGGCCACGCCAAATTGCCCCTTAATTGGAAAAATAAGAATTGGGTACTTTAAATTTTTTTTAAAACAATGTCTTGATTTGAAAATTTGCATTCTTGTTTTTAGATTCCTCCCTGGCCTCACTCCTCCCTATCCTTGTAATCGCCTGCAGACCAATAACCATCATTAACATATACCTGGGCGTACAGGTCCACAATTCCCGAAAAGTGGCAACACAGGTGGCCAAGCTGATTAAGAAGGCATATGGCATGCTTGCATTCATCAGCCGGGGCATTGAGTACAAGAGTTGGGAAATCATGTTGCAGCTGTATGAAACCTTGGTTAGGACGCATTTGGAATATTGCGTGCAGTTCTGGTCACCACATTATCAGAAGGACGTGGAAGGTTTGGAGAGAGTGCAAACAAGGCTCACCAGGATGCTGCCTGGTCTCGAGGGTGTTGGCTATGAGGAGAGGTTGAATAAACTGGGATTGTTTTCACTGGAAAGACGGAGGCTGAGGGGAGACCTGATAGAGGTCGACAAAATTATGAAGACATAGGCAGGGTGGGTAGTCAGAGACTTTTTCCAAGGGTGGAAGTGTCAATTAAAAGGGAGCACAGGTTCAAGATGAGAAGGGGAAAGTTTAAGGGAGATGCACGGGGTAGGTTTTTCACGCAGAGAGTGGTGGGTGCCTGGAACGCACTTCCAGAGGATGTGGTGGAAACAGGCACATTAGCAACATTTATGAGACGTCTGGATGGAGACTTGAATAGGGAGGAAATAGAGGGAGACGGACCGAATAAGGGCAGAAGGATTTTTTTTTAGTTAGGGCATCATGATCGGTACAGGCTTGGAGGGCCGAAGGGCCGTTCCTGTGCTGTACTTTCCTTTGTTCTTTGTTCTACGCTTTTCCCTGAAAGTAGATTTAGGTCAATCACAGTAGCTTCAATTTTCCTTTATTATGGAGAAAATCTATCATTTCATCTCCAGTGTCAAGGGAGAACAGGCTTTCATCTATCTTTTCAGACATGGGCTGTCTGCTCCTGCAGCCGCACGTCTTCCAGAAACTCCTCCACTTCAGTAATATTGTGTTTGCTCTAGTCCCTCTATTTCTGACCTCTTGAATATCCCTGACCTTAATTATTCCACTGTTGGTGACCACACTTTTAGTCACCTAGGCCCTAAACTCTGGAATTCAATCCCCACACCTCTCCACTTCTCTACTTCACTTTCCTGTTTTAAGACATTCCTTGAACCCGACCTTTTTGGCAAAGCTTTTGGTCATCTAACCTATCATCTCCTTATGTGGCTCAGTATCATATTTTGTTTTATAATTCTCCTGTTAAGTGCCTCAGGAAATGTTATTACATTAAAGGTGCCTTATAAGTGAAGGTTGTTTTTGATATTTCACCATAGGAGTCATTTTGCATGTGTGAGGTTGGACACTGGTTAATGATGAGTTATATGGCTATTGGGATCATCATAGTCAAATCCAATTCTCTCTTAATTCTAAATCCACACTCGTGCATTTACGAACAGGGAATCACTGGGCAATGATCAGGAATGGAAATCCAGCCAGTCTATGCTGATGCCTGTGCTCCACTGCAGCCTCCTCCCATCTTTCCTCATTTGAATCTACCATCATAACCCTCTACTCCCTACTTATACACGGGATAAGTTTCCCCTTAAATGCATCTAAACTATTCACTTCAACTACTCCTTGTGGTAGCAAGTTCCACATTCTCATCATTACTTGGGTGAAGAAATTTCTTCGGAATTTCCCAGTAGATTTCTTGGTGACTATCTTACACTGATGACCTCTAGTTATTTTCTACTCCACAAGAGGAAACTTCTCTCTGTCTCCACTCTATCCAAATATTTCAAAATTTTAAAGACTTCCATTAGGTCATCCTCTGCCTCCTTCTTACAAGGAAAAGGAGACCCAGCCGGCTAATCTTTTACTGATATGTAAACCCAAACCTTTCTGGCATTATCCTTGGAAATCTTCTCTGCATCACGTCCAGTGCCTCTATAGCGACCATGACTGCACACGGTACCGACCCAACCAAGTCTTATAGAGGTTTAGCATAACTTTCCTACTTCTAATTCTATTCTTCTAGAAATAAAGACTAGTTCTTCGTTTGCTGTTTTATGGCCTTGATAACTTGCAGTGCAACTTTTATTGATTGGTGCATTTATAGTGCTGGATCTCTTTGTTCCTCTACCCCACCTAGACTTACTGCTTCCAAATAATAAATGTCCTCCTAATTCTTCCTACCAAAATGTACATTTATCTGTGTTGAACTTCCTCTGCCAGTTACTTGCCCATTTTACAAATCTACCAATGCCACCCTATAATTGGTTGCAGTCTTCGTCAGTATTGACCACCCCCCTGCAATTTAATAGCATCCACAAATATAGAAATTGTAATTCTAAATGTTCTGTTGGGTTTAAATGTTTTGGACCATTGGATCTAATGTGGAAATCTTGGCCTTTGGCTCTTTACGTATTTCTGGGCCAGCATCAACTTCACCAAACAATTATTTACTTACGAATAACCACCGGACATTTTCTTAATGATGACAACAACAATTGTTAGAACGATGATCACAGCTACAATGGCACCAACTATTATCCCAATCAGGGTGAGCATTTCTAGGAAGTCCTTCCCTGGAAAGAGGACACAGAAACAGTGTTATTAGGAAAATTAATCTGTGGCTCATGCTTTCATCATGTTGTATTTTGTGAATGAATTAGATGTGATCCTCAATTGGTCCAAGTGTCTTCATTACTATCTTGTGCTGACTGTTATTGCTAAAGTATGTATCCACAGGGAGGTACCATCGACTGGTACCTACCTAAGCAGCCCTTCTTCAAAGGTGCCTTCAGGCAAAGTGTTGTTAGGCTTCTCCGTCATGTGTGGTGGCACAATCGAGCCTGGCCCTACTCTTGGTCATTGTCCACACACTTTCTGTCTAAAAGAGGTGATCGGGAGCAGGTATTCTGCCTGATATCTCCCCCCTTAACCATCAATTGCCCTATATCCAATTGTATAGCTTTTAAACTTATGCCGTCGTTTCTGTCTCAATATCAAATGCGGTAAAGCTTTAATTAACCTCATCACAATTTCTGTTCAATTTTTGAATGATAATCCTCAGTCTATGCCCCTTTGTTCTGATTCACCGATCATTTATTGTCTACGTTTGCAAAACATTTTGAACAATACTATTTAACCTTCTATTGAATCCTCATTTAACCTTCTGTCCCATTGAATAAAACAGTTCTTGAACCTTTGTTTATAATTTTAATCCCTCATTAATGGTGTATTTGTAGTGAGAGTGAACTACTGCCACAGTACTTTTTAACTTTCATATTCTGTACCCCTTGTGAGAAAGACTGCCATCTCAGTCACTATTTTTAAAAGTGCCATGTTGTATTAAGCATTTCATTTCAGAAAAGTACCATCGGCGTCATCAATGTCAGAAATGCCATCTTCAGTTGAATTTGACTCTGTTGAAGTTGCGGTACTTGATTCATTGCTGTCTTCATCAGTATCAATCCTTTCGCTTCCCGGTGAGATGGTTGCAGACACTACAGAATCATTTTTTTCTTCAGTTCCTCCAACTGTTACCAGTTCACCTTCATCTGAAATGTTATCTGCAGCAGAAGATAAAATATAGAAATTAATTGTCATTAGTGTATTCCTCTTCCAACCCAAGTGCAATCAGCCCTATCAAATACCTGACCCATTTAATTTCTTTCCACAACCCATATACAATCTAACACAAGAGCAAAATACCGAGGATGCTAGAAATCAGTTATCAAACCAGAAAATGCTGGAAATGCATCTGCGGGGAGAGAAAGAGAGGGTGGGATTCTCCAGCCTCCCAGCCACGTGTTTCAAGGTGGTGGGAGATGGCACACCATTCCCTGGCGGCGGGATTCTCCGCTCCCGCTGCTGTCAATGAGAATTCCCATTTAAGCCCCTCCACGCTGCCAGAAAACCTATGGGCGGGGATGCACTGCCGGCAGCAGGGGGTCCACCTCCAGCCAGAGTTAGCATTCCAGTACTGACAAAGAGTCATCAACCCGAATCGTTAACTTTGGTTCTCTATCCACAGATGCTGCCAAGTCTGTTGAGGACTTCCAGTATTTTCTGTTTTTATTTCATTTACTGCTGACCCTATCAACTATCCAAACTCTTCCATTTACTCTTCTTCCACAGGGGTCTCACGGTGGCGCCGATCCCTGGGTTTGATCCCGGCCCTGAGTCACCGTCCATGTGGCATTTGCAAATTCTCCCCCTGTCTGCGTGGATCTCACCCCCACAACCCAAAGTTGTGCAGTCTCGGTGAATTGGCCCTTAATTGGAAAAATAAATTGAGTACTCTAAATTTAGATTTTAAAATCCTCTGCTTCCCCAGGCCATGTAGAAAGCTTTCTATCAATTATCCAACCCAGTTAATTTAACCTTCTTCAACAGGCAATGCATGATCTACTTTTCTCATGACCATTATTTCATAGATGAGGTTTATATGATTGTAATGTCTGGCACTGTGCCTTTAATTTCAGATCAAATGAAAGGTCATGTGACCCTGTTCTGGAGTCTGCCGAAACAATAGGCCTGGGTGAGGGGCTGTTAAAGATCAGAGGAAGGCTTAGATTGTTTTGCTGGGAAGTAGGTCCAAAATGTTCACACTTGGAATGTGTTTACAATGATATTACTGGTGATCTCCACTGTCCCAAGAAAACTTTGAGAATGTCAGGTTGAAGACAGTTATGTGTTGAACTGTCCATTTAATTCCAATATAAAAGAGAATTGGGAATCTAAAGAGCAGCCAATCACCATTGCATTAGACTCCCCATGAGCCTCGCTGAAGACAAGCTCCCCATTGAAGTGGCAAAATACCCTAAATCATTCCAGGTAAATCTCTATAAAGTCGGCCAGTTTGGGTACCAACAGAAAGGAGAGACCTGGCTGGGGTCTTTTGTGCTGTGTACATAATAGTTATTGTCATAAAACTTTATTTCTTTCTTCAACTCGGTGTGGACTCCCCAGATGGTTTACTAAACTGGCGATGAGGGTTTAACTGGTTTTCTGTCGATGTTGCAACTCTGTTGGTTAAGCGATCTCATTAACTGGGCTGGACACAGGTTGGACTCTTTTCAATAACCATGCCGCTGTTCGGAAGATTTATTTTATTTATTTATAAATTTAAGAGTACACAATTCTTTTTTTCCCAATTAAGGGGCAATTTGGACTGGCCAATCCACCTACCCTGCACATCTTTTGGCTTGTGGGGGTGAGACCCACGCAAACACGGGGAGATTCTGCACGGGGATTGAACCGGGGCCCTCAGCGGCATGAGGCAGCAGTGCTAACCACTGCTGTGCCACCGTTCCGCTGTTCAGAAGATTAGATGTGTTTGATGCCAATGTGGAGGACTGGACTCAGAATGCTGAAAGACCGCACTACCTTTCCGGAGCCAACAGAGAATGATCGGCAGGCAGTCATTTTGATAATTGCCAAGGTGTGTATACCTAGAGTATTATACGGATCCTCGCCTATCCAGCGGTGCCTGACACTCATACTTTTGAACAACCAGTAAAGCAAGTGGGGCAACATTTTAACCCACCACCATCTGTAATTGTGCAGAGATATCTAATAAACAGGAAAGGACTCCAGGTGAGTCAGTTACTGTTTTTTTGTCAGGATTACGGAAGATAGCTGAATACTGTGAATATGGTCTGTTCCTGTTGGAAATGTTGCGTGACCACTTGGTATGCGAGGATTACAAACTGACGGTAAATACGGCTTTGCATCTGCCTGCTACCCGATGCCCCGTATTGGGGATCTTTATGCTAAATAAACAGGTGAACTTTCATTTACTAAACTTGATATGAGTCATGTATATTTGCAACTGAATTGGACTTGGCCTCCTGCTTTTACGTCACGATCAACACACACAAGTGCACCAGGTTGCCTTTCGGCATGTCGTCGGCCTGTGCTATATTCCAGCGGGTAATGGAAAACATCCTGCAAGTTACTGCGAGTAGCGGTATATTTAGACGACATGCTGGTCACCGGAGCAACCCAGCAGGAGCATCTGGACAACCTGGCGGACGTTCGCCAGCGTTTTTCAGAATCTGACGTCCGCCTATGAAGGGCTGAGTGTGTTTTTCACTCCAAAAGGTGGTGTATTTGGGCTATTGGGTGGACTATGACAGCTTGCACCAGTCGCAGGGAAGGTGCGTGCTATTCAGCAGGCGCTTGTCCCGACGAGCACCATGGCACTTCGATCATTTTTAAGGTTAGTGAACTATTATGGCAAGTTCACCCCGAATCATGCAGCGATGTTGGCTCCCCTGCATCTACTTTTGAAGAAAGAGCAAGCATGGGCATGGATTTCAGACAGGTGAAGAAACATCTTTCGTCTTCCGGGTTATTGACTCACTATGATCCTGTCAAGTTTCTCATCCTCATGTGCGATGCATTGCCGTATGGCATTGGCCCGTTCTCACTCACAGCATGGTAGATAGCCTGGAGCGGCCGATTGCTATCGCTTTCTGGACACTGGCTGTGGTCAGAACGCAAAAACGCACAGATAGGGCCTGGCGGTGTTTTTCGCAGTCAAGAAATTCCACCAATACGTGTACGGCCAACATTTCACCCTCATCACCGACCACAAAGTGTTGTTCGGTTTATTGAAGGGGTCACGCCATCCCGCCTATCGCTTCCATGAGGGTCCAGCTGTGGGCCCTTTTATTGGCCGCCTAGTGGTACTCATTTGAACATAGGCCGGGCACTGAAATTGCGCATGCTGAAGCGTTAAGCCGGCTTCCCTTGCCAATTAGCTCCCATCTCCTTCCAAGGTGGATGAAATTGTTGCCTATCCAGAACTTCATGGACTCATTACCAGCACCTGTGTCTAGGATCCGTGAGTGGAACCAAACAGACCCGGTTGTTTCCAAGGTTCGACATCGAGTGTTATCTGGTGGAGAGCATCGACAGCTCCCAGGTGAATTAGGGGCTTACTCATCCAAGATGTCTGAATTTAGTGTGGAGGATGGTGTCCTTCGTTGGGGTATCATCGTCCCGGAAGAGGGGCACAGTTTGACCCTGTAAGACCTCCATAACGGACGCCTGGGGGTGTCAAAAATGAAAATGTTAGCACGCAGCTACACGTGGTGGCCAGGCCTGGATGCTGACATTGAGTGATTGGGCCAACAATGTTCCGTCTGTCAGAGGCACCAGAAGCTCCCGCCGGCCGCACCATTCCATGCTTGGGAAAAGCCAGGGTGGCCAGGGTGGCCACGGGCAGCAGGGTAGCATGGTGGTTAGCATCAATGCTTCACAGCTCCAGGGTCCCAGGTTCGATTCCCGGCTGGGTCACTGTCTGTGTGGAGTCTGCACGTCCTCCCCCTGTGCGCGTGGGTTCCCTCCGGGTGCTCCGGTTTCCTCCCACAGTCCAAAGATGTGCGGGTTAGGTGGATTGGCCATGCTAAATTGCCCGTAGTGTCCTAATAAAAGTAAGGTTAAGGGGGGGGGGGTATAGGGTGGATACGTGGGTTTGAGTAGGGTGATCATGGCTCGGCACAACATTGAGGGCCGAAGGGCCTGTTCTGTGCTGTACTGTTCTATGTTCTATGTTCTATGGGTGTAGTTGCATGGCAATTTTGCCAGGCCGTCCCAGCAGTTAAGGCTCCTCCTCCCAGCTGACGCTCATTCCAAATGGCTAGAAGTCCACAAGGTGGGGGCAACTACCTCCAGGACTAGGAACGAAAAGCTGCGTTTGTCTTCTTGTACCCATGGCATACCTGAGGTGTTAGTCACGGACAATGGCACACCTTTTACAAGCTAAGAGTTCTTGGGGTTTCTGAAGGCCAATGGGGTACAACACATTCGGACTGTCCCGTACCACCCAGCTTCGAATGGGTTAGCGGAGGGGGTGGTCCAGACGTTCAAACGTGGCTGATGAAAACAGTCTTCGGTGTCAATGGACACTAGGCTGGCCCAGTTCTTGTTTTGTTACAGGACCATCCCACACGCCGCGACTGGGGTGGCCCCAGCTGAGATGCTGATGGGATGGAGACTTTGGACTGGCCTCAGCATGATCTTCCCTGGCATCGGCAGGAAGGTGCGCCACAACCAAGACCTGCAAGGGCATTGCCCCGTTCGACATCAACCACCCAGACACTTTGTACCAAGTGATGCTGTATATGTGCAAAGGTTTGCAGACGGCACCCAGTCGATCTCCGGGACCATAATCCGCCAGACAGAGCCAGTTTCCTAACAAGTACAAGTCCAATGTGGAGTAATGCATTAGCATGTGGATCACATTAGATCCAGGCGACCAATTCTTGGTAAAATTCCTCATGAACGAAAAGTTCTTGTCAGCCGAACCTGATGCCTGATCAGACCAGATCAGAACCCCAAGTGGGTCATGACACTGACATAGAGAGGTTGGCGACACAGACTGAGAGATGGAGACCCAACCGTTGGTGGTCTCCGACAGAAAGTCCACCGTGCAGCAGTCGCCAGCAGAGATTCCGATTCAGAGTTCCAGTCGGAAGAGATGTTCGCCTTTCCACCCAATCCTGCGCCATGGGTGCATGATGCATAGCTGGAGATGAAGCGCGTCCGGCGCCCTCCATCGTCACAGTCATCAGAAGATTCTTCGGACTTTCTGGTGGCCATTTTGTCTAACTGCCAATGGTGACTGGCCTACCCCACACGATCCCCATTGGCAGTTCTGTACTTGTCAGCCAGGATGGACTTTGAGGTGTCAAAATGAATTCGGGAATTGTGACTTTAAAAAAGTAGTGCATTCACAAGCTTGTAGATTCAGCCATGATCTGAGCAGCAGCCCAAGGTAACTGCTGCAAGATTACTACTTTAAGCAGTTCTTCAATATAAATAGACCATAAATCAGCAGAACACAAACAGGTCCGTGTCAGAGGTTGAATACTGTTGGATCAGAGAATAAAGGAGAGACAAACCAGGCACAGACACAGGTTCCAGCTGTAATCTTTTCCTAATCTGAGTAAAAATTTCAGAACAAAGCGTACTTTTCTCTGAGGAGCGTGAGGAAGAATCCATACTAAAAATGAAAAGAATAACACAGACTGGAAGTTTAATTTGGGCAGTAGAAAATGAGATCTGACTGTTAGCTGCAACTAGATTCATGTAACTTGAAGTAATTTGTTCCTCTGCTCTATTTTGGGTGTGTCTATCTTGGTCTTTTTACTTTGTACTTCATTTTCCATTATCCAATTTGGCCAAAAAAATAGAAAGGCAAATTATTATCTGAATGGAAATGAGATTCAAAATGGGTCTGGGCAGAGGGATCTGGGTGTCTTTGTTCATGAATCGCAGAAAGTCGGTATGCAGGTACAGCAGGCAATTAGAAAGGCAAATGGAATTTTAGTGTTTATTGCAAAAGGACCGGAGTATGAAAGTAGAGAAGTATTGTGGGAATTTGATAGGGTGTTGGTGAAACCACATCTGGAGTATTGTGTCCAGTTTTGATCTCCTTATTTGTGGAAGGATGTGGTGGCATTGGAGGCAGTTCAGAGGATGTTCACCAGATTGATTCCAAAGATGAAAAGGTTGACGTATGAGGAGTGATTAAACAGTTTGGGCTTATATTCGCTGGAGTCTAGAAGGATGAGAGGGCATCTGATCGAGATATATAAAATATTAATAGGGATTGATAAGGCAAATGTGGACCAAATGTTCCCCATTGTGGGGCAATCTAGAATGAGAGGTCACAGATATAGGGTGAGAGGCAGTAGATTTAAAACTGAGATGAGGAGGAACTACTTCTCGCAGAGGGTGGTGAATTTGTGGAACTCACTGCCCCATAGTGCGGCAGAGTCTGAATCAGTAAATGGTTTCAAGAAGGAGATAGATATATTTCTGATTTTTAAAAGGGTTACATTGATATGGGGAACAGGCAGGGAGGTGGATTTGAGACCAGGAAGTGATCAGCCATGATCTGATTGAATGGCGGAGCAGGCTCGAAGGGCTAAATTGCCTACTTCTACTCCTAATTCCTATGTTCCTATTCTCATTCAGGTTACAGTTGCTTTGGAAATAATATTAAAAATGAATCTTGTTTCAGCGAAGCGAGCAAGGGAATTAAACATTCTTTTGATAGTTGAGAAGTTTCCAGCTTGCCAGAACATAAAGAGATGGTGGAGGATATTTGGGGCATTTCTATGATTTGATGCAGAATACAGAATGGAGAATATAGGGAGGGAAGTGTATAATGTATCCCAAAGAATTGAGGAGGGCGCAGCCTTCTTTATAATCCCTCACCCCCAGCACCCTGCCATGCCTGTAGCTGAGCAAAAATTAGTTGCCAATTCTAGTTTTGAGTCTTTGCGTCTAGGTTGCCTGACCTTGTTTTACCAATGTCAACAACTTGAAATGCTCCACACCTTTCGCTGGACCGAGGAACACCAACTAAATTTCTAATAGAACCTATGCCCAAGTGACGGGCATCCCTGAATCAAGATGCCAGCTCTTCTGTGTTTCTCACAATGAGGTGCAAAAACTTAGCATTCTCTTGCAGAGCCTCAGATCATAGATCACAGAATCAACCCCCGCCCATCCCAGCTCACAGTAAAAGTGCTAAACTTTGAGAAACATTGGGAGTTGAATGCTGTGCTTCACATCCCAGCCTCAGAAGGAATGGTAATATCAGCTGGAATTCAGGTGTGGCATTATAATTATGGCAAATAAAAATGAATAGGATTTTCTTTTGGCAGTAGGTTTGTTCAATATCACAATGATACAGACCAGAGAGGCTCTTAGGTTTAATCCATAGTCCGTTAGTCGAACTACAGTGGACTCTACAATTTATCACTTCTGAGTTGGAGGAGAGAATTAAGTCGCCGTCTTTTGATTGCTATCTACCTTCTGAAAGTACAAATCTGTAGGTTTTGCTTGGGGACAAGGCGTTGGCTTGGCTGAGACACCACAGAACCATAGAATTCCTACAGCGCAGAAGGAGGCCATTCGGCCCATTGAGTCTGCACCGACCCTCTGAAAGAGCACACTACCTAGGCACACTCCCCTGGCCTATCCCTGTAACCCCATTTAACTTACGCATCCTTGGACACTAAGGGGCAATTTAGCATGGTCAATCCAGCTCACCTGCACAACTTTGGGCTATGGGAGAAAACCGGAGTACCCGGAGGAAACCCACGCAGACGCTGGGAGGAAACCCACGCAGACACAGGACACATGTGCAAATTCCACATAGACAGTTACCCAAGATCAGAATCAAACCCAGGTCCCTGGCGCTGTGATGCGGCAGTGATAACCACTGTGTCACCATGCCACCTTTTTTTTTCTATTTTTATTCCAGTACAGGAAGAGATCGGGGTGCCATTTTTAAATGCCACCCGATCTCTTAACTGCCCACCACAACCTACAGGCCTGATCCCCAGCCTGGCACCCTGGCAGTGTCCCTGCCAGCCGACCTCCTGTGGTTAATAATAAGCCAGTGTTCATGAACAAGGTTCACAAAATGAATAAATGTATTTTAATGAGTTACCAATCAATGTTCTGTATCTATGTATCTCTAACCTATCAAGGACCCATCAATAGAGAGAGAGAAAAAATAATAAAGAAAACTGCTGATAGTGTAAGTTGGCAGGACGTTTAGCTTTGGGAAACATCAGATGCAAGCTCCAATTTGTTTCTTTCCTGACATTGAAAAACATACATACACCCTGGGTTGTAATCAGGAGTGAGAACACTACTGATATTTATTTCTCCTCGCTTATGAACAACCTCCTGGAATCCTGGCTGAGATCTACTAACTCAACACAGACTGAATCTCAAACTTGAGTCTGTACAGTTCTGTGAACGCCAGCGATTCATTGATCTATGAGCCACCAAATGCACTCAACTAATGGAGAGGCTGCTGTCTTTGTGTGCACATCTGTGTTTAGGTTAACATGCCTATTTTAATATCTGTGTATCTGCACTTTTTACCTGTGTGTTTGTGCATGGTACATTTCTGTGTATTTGTACAACTGTGTTTGTATCTGAAAGAGTGCTCTTAGGGAGCAGACGGAAAGTAGAAATCCATTCCAATGTAGCACCGAGGTGATAAGTATGTAAATATGGAAAATATTCTTCCAGTTCGCAGCAATGAAATAAATCATAATCAGCTCATTTGGGATCTATTCCAGTCATTCACATATTTACTTTACTGATGTCTCATCAGGGATGTGGAAAGCAAAGTGAGGTTATCTTTCTGATCATTCTTCCCATCAGTCAATGTGCATAAATCTCATGACTCCTTTTCCCAGTGGGCTGATAGAAACTTCCTGTGGTGGGGAAAGTAGGGGTGCTGAGAAGTGAATGGGAGGCAACATGGGAACATAACATCCAACCTCTGTGATTTTTCTGTTTATTCATTCATGTGATGTGGCCATCACTGGCAAGGCCGATATTTATTGCCCACCCCCAACAGCAGCGGCGAGCTCTTCTTGAACCATTATATTCCACGTGGTGAAGGTATACCCACAGTGCTGCTTTGCTGGGAATTCCAGGATTTTGATCCAGTGACGATGAAGGAGTAGTGGTATGGTCCCAATCAGGATGGTGTTTGACTTTGAGGAGAACTTGCAGGTGGTTTGATTTGATTTGATTTATTGTCACATGTACCGAAGTACAGTGAAAAGTATTTTTCTGCGGCCGCGGGAACGTACACAGTACGTACATAGTAGACAAAAGAATAATCAACAGAGAACATTGACAAATGGTACATCGACAAACAGTGATTGGTTACAGTATGGAACAAGGGGCCAAACAAAGCAAATACATGAGCAAGAGCAGCATAGGGTGTTGTGAATAGTGTTCTTACAGGGAACAGGTCAGTCCGAGGGAGAGTCATTGAGGAATCTAGTAGCTGTGGGGAAGAAGCTGTTCCTGTGTCTGGGTGTGCGGGTCTTCAGACTTCTGTACCTTCTGCCTGATGAAAGGGTCTGGAAGAAGGCAATGCCTGGGTGGGAGGGGTCTCTGATAATGCTGCCTCCCTTCCTGAGGCAGCGGGAGGTGTATACAGAATTGAATATGGCGGTGGCAAGCTTGTGTGATGCATTGGGCTGAGTTCACCGCACTCTGCAGTTTCTTGCGATCTTGGGCCGAGCAGTTGCCATACCAGACTGTGATGCAGCCGGATAGGATGCTGTCTATCGCACATCTGTAGAGGTTTGTGAGAATCGATGCAGACATGCCAAATTTCTTTAGCTTCTGTAGGAAGTAGAAATGTTGTTGGGCTTTCATGACTGTTGCATCAACGTGAGTGGACCAGGACAGACTGCTGGTGATGGTGTCCCCCCCAGGAACTTAAAGCTATTGACTATCTCCACTTTGGAGCCATTGATGCAGACGGGAGTGTGTGTCGTGCTATGTTGGGTGCCTGTTGCTCTTGTCCTGGGTGGCACCAATGTCAGATGTGCGAGGCACTGCCAAAGAAGTCTTGGTGAGTTTCTCCAGTGCACCTTGTGGATGGCGCACACTGCAGCCACAGTGCCCCAGTTGTGGGGGATGTGAGATGTAAGAGACAGAATTTGTACTTTAGTTGTTTTTTCATCTAGTGACCACATATGAGTTTTATTGCAAAGTAATAATATGTACAATACTCTTCAGATCCCAGGTGTCGGTTCTAAAACTGGCCAACTTTTACACCACAGGTTTTTAGAATGCCCATGAGCTCCCAGCCCCTCATCAGGGGAGCACGTACTCAACGAGACTCATGTGGAGACTAATTGCTTCTACCCCGTAGGTCTGGTTTGGGTAATAACATTTCGGTTTTTGGCTACGTTCCCAGCCATCGTACGGACAGGCAGCTGCACCAGGCTGTATTTCTAAATAGTGAAGTTATCACTCCTGTCCTTGACAGAAAACAGATGGCCTTTCAATCCTCCATTGGCAAACAATTGTGACTCAGTTTGTCTGAGACTTTGGGAATCTGAGTCCAGGTAAAAACTTAAGAAAACGAGCTCCACGTTTTTTGAGAATGAAACAATAAAATCGCAGCCTTAAAGTAAATTATCTTTTGCCCAGTTACCTGCCAATCTTGCAGTGATAATTCCAGTGTCCCTTTGCCTCACTCTTGGTGATTGTGTCTTCAGTGACTTGAGTTCCACGCCCTGGAATTTCCTTCCTTCCGAGCATCCCTTTCTTTTGATCCTTCTTATTAGCCACCTCTTTAACCAAGCTTTTGGTCACCCTCCTGACATCTTTTTCTTTGGCTCAGCTTCCATTTATTTTTTACGACATGGGTTTTGGGATGTATGTTTATAACGCCGACAACATAATATTGTTTGAGGTGCCCATGTAAAGCGTTCTGGCATATTTTTCCGTGAGAAAGGATAAATCCAAGTTGTTGTCTAGCCCTCGGTAGTAGGGAAGATGCTGGAATCTATCATCAAGGAAGAAATAGCGAGGCATCTAGATAGAAATTGTCCCATTGGGCAGACGCAGCATGGGTTCATAAAGGGCAGGTCATGCCTAACTAATTTAGTGGAATTTTTTGAGGACATTACTAGTGCAGTAGATAATGGGGAGCCGATGGATGTGGTATATCTGGATTTCCAGAAAGCCTTTGACAAGGTGCCACACAAAAGGTTGCTGCATAAGATAAAGATGCATGGCATTAAGGGTAAAGTAGTAGCATGGATAGAGGATTGGTTAATTAATAAAAAGCAAAGAGTGGGGATTAATGGGTGTTTCTCTGGTTGGCAATCAGTAGCTAGTGGTGTCCCTTAGGGATCCGTGTTGGGCCCACAGTTGTTCACAATTTACATAGATGATTTGGAGTTGGGGACCAAGGGCAATGTGTCCAAGTTTGCAGATGACACTAAGATGAGTGGTAAAGCGAAAAGTGCAGAGGATACTGGAAGTCTGCAGAGGGATTTGGATAGGTTAAGTCAATGGGCTAGGGTCTGGCAGATGGAATACAATGTTGACAAATGTGAGGTTATCCATTTTGGTAGGAATAACAGCAAACGGGATTATTATTTAAACGATAAAATATTAAAGCATGCCGCTGTGCAGAGAGACTTGGGTGTGCTAGTGCATGAGTCACAGAAGGTTGGTTTACAGGTGCAACAGGTGATTAAGAAGGCAAATGGAATTTTGTCCTTCATTGCTAGAGGGATGGAGTTTAAGACTAGGGAGGTTATGTTGCAATTGTATAAGGTGTTAGTGAGGCCACACCTGGAGTATTGTGTTCAGTTTTGGTCTCCTTACTTGAGAAAGGACGTACTGGCACTGGAGGGTGTGCAGAGGAGATTCACTAGGTTAATCCCAGAGCTGAAGGGGTTGGATTATGAGGAGAGGTTGAGTAGACTGGGACTGTATTCGTTGGAATTTAGAAGGATGAGGGGGGATCTTATAGAAACATTTAAAATTATGAAGGGAATAGATAGGATAGATGCGGGCAGGTTGTTTCCACTGGCGGGTGAAAGCAGAACTAGGGGACATAGCCTCAAAATTAGGGGAAGTAGATTTAGGACTGAGTTTAGGAGGAACTTCTTCACCCAAAGAAGTTGAGGCTCCTTCATTACATGTTTTTAAGGTAAAGATAGATAGTTTTTTGAAGAATAAAGGGATTAAGGGTTATGGTGTTCGGGCCGGAAAGTGGAGCTGAGTCCACAAAAGATCAGCCATGATCTCATTGAATGGCGGAGCAGGCTCGAGGGGCCAGATGGCCTACTCCTGCTCCTAGTTCTTATGTTCTTATGTTCTTTAACCAGACTTAAATGTTCCTCAAAACCAACTTGATAAAAAAAGCAGGGGTAAGATCACAATCCTCCAGCCAACACCCAAAGCTCCCAGCAATGCATAACTGGAATAAAGTTTCTACTCAATTCCAAACTTTATCATCTCACTGGCTTTCCTGAAAGGAAAATACTGTTGTATCAACGTGAAAAGAAAAGTGAGTTAGTCCACCATTTCTGAGGCATCCAGGCAACAGTGAAACCTCATACACCATTAGCCCACCCTCTAACCACAGTATTCCTTCGGAAGAAACTGAGGAAAACCTGAGACCAATTCAGGAAAAAGTTCCAGAAAATGCACCTCCACCTTTCGAAGATAATTAAGCAAAAGCCACAGGATATCGCAGCAGTTCCACTTAACTCATCGTAACCACTGCAATCTATAACTGAAATGTCCTCTTTTCACAAGAGCTTATCAAATTATCTTTTAATCAATTGTAATAGCTGCTTATCCAAAGGCACTACACACAACGTTGGTTATGTCACTTTATTCACTGACCCCCCCCGGACCCCCCAACCACCACCATTTTCTCCCTCCTATCCTGCTACTAACCCTTGCTATGGTGATATCAGCCCTCTAATCCTGATGTCTTGAGTACCAATAGGATATCAAGAGGATACGGAGCAACCAAAATAACTGAAGGGATGGAGAGATAGGATTACGGGGAGTGATTACACACTTTGGTCATGTTCTTGCTGCAACACCGGAGATGGAAGAGGTGACATGGTTTTGTTTTTAACCTTCTAGAGAGACTAGATAATGTAGACAGTGACAGGCTGCTTCATTTTGTCCAGAATAATAGAACAAAAGGACGTGGCCTGCTCTTGTGGAAGGAGAAATTCAAAGTAATTGGTGGAAACATTTGAGTGAGCAAATTATAATTCAATGGATTTGGCTCCCTCAGTAGACGGTGAAAGCATTAAATTTTGATGAATTCCAATGCAAATTAGATTTATTTCATAAGGTGATATTTTGGGAGGCAGCGTATGAATAATTTGAGACACAACTTCTGACAAGTGTAGTAACGTTAGTTCGCAAAATTCTCCATGCACCATTGTTGTTTTTTTCTCTCCTAATGTTTGGGTCTCTTGTAAATTAATTGATGGAGATTGATGGCAATGACCAGTGAACGATCCATTATTGTTATATTGTGGAACTATTAGGGTAGTACAAGGCAAACTAGAGAATCCTTGATTTTCATCATCCTGCAGTTCCTATGTTCTCAAATGGCCTCGCTGTGGCACCTTAAACAAAATGTTGGAGCTTTAACTTACTTCCCAAAACTGTCCAGTAAAGCAGCAGAAAGCAATCAGGGAGGCTGCAAGCTGTGAACTGACGTCAGGGGTAAAATAACTACATAAACTGCTCCAGCCTTGTTCCTGTGGTTCATGATGTTATCTGGACTCCGGTGTAGGCAACAGCCTTGAAAACACTGCTTGCTTCCTACGACTTTGAATGTTGTACTAACTATAGCAGAAATCTGGAGGTGACAGACATGTTTTTAAACACACAAATACTTTGCAATTCATTTGTGAAACAATTGAAATCGGCATGAAGGCAGTGGGATGATGGAGAGGTACACAGAATGTCAGGGAGAACTTTTATTGCAGGGACAAGTTTGAGAACAGACTTGGGGAAAGGCACACAAACGCAGCTGGTGTGCAGCGCTTTTGTACCATCTGATATTTTTGTTAGCGAGCTGCATTTTTTCTTAGGGACTTTGATCATTCTAGAAGCAGACGATAGCTTGAGAAACATAAAGACATATTACCAGCTGCTCATGTTCATGGTCAGGATTCAGAAGCGTATGAAGTAACCCATGTTATTGCTGATCTCGGGTCACGTGAGTGTTACACAAAGTGGACTGTCAGATGATGGCGAGCTTTAACCATAATAAGGTCATCCCAAGGTTGAGTTTGCTGCCGCCACTGTCAGGGCAGCCAAGTGGTGTCTCTTGTTGCAAAGAGTTTTGTTAAAAGCAGCTCAAAGAGTATGGTGGATCTGTCAGAGCTTTTAAACTCTTTTTGAAACAGGAAAGGTTTGATTAGGTACAATGTTCTTTCTGTCTCTCACACACCTTCTTACAGTAACAAATAGAGAAAAAAAAGGACTTGCATTTGTATAGCATCTTTCAAGATGTCAGGATGGTCGAACAAACTGGACAGCCAATGAAATACTTTGTTGCAATGTTAAGACTGCCAATAATTCCCGCAAATTGCAATGTGATAAATTAACTGACAACCTATGGTTAAGGGACAAATGCTGGCCAGAACCCTGAGAGGAGCTCCCCTGGTCTTCTACGAAAAGGTGCTGCTGGATTCTTTACAGCCAGTTAAGAGGACAGGCAAGATGTCACCTTTACTGGTGCAGCACTCCTTCAGTGCTGTGCTTTAGTGTCAGCCTAGATATGCTCGCCATACCCCTCAGTCTCATCTCTCCAGAAACACATTCAATTGTCTCCTGAACTCAATTATTCTGGGCACGATTTAATGGCCTCGTTGCGCCTGACTTGGTGACGAATCAAAGCCGTTTAATCTTGTGAGTGGCCTCCAGATTAATACTTTTAAATGAGCTATTAGGTTAATTTAAATTTGCCTATGCTGTATTCTCCCGTGGCCTGGAACCTAACGGCCTCGCCCAGGAGACCTCCCCATGGCGCTGTTTAGCCATGTTCCAGACAAATGTGGAACAGGCGTTACAGCACCATGGGGGGGGGGGGGAGGGTCTGCCAGGCCATTAGAGGCCCCCAGGTGGTTGGGCTCTGGGGAGGTGGTAGCATGGCACTCCCACTGGCACCCAGCAACCTTGGCACTGCCAGTGTGCCCAGGTGGCACTGCCAGGCTGTTCCAGATCTAGGGGCCATAGTCTCAGGATAAATGGACAAACTTTTAGGACCAAGTTGAAAGAACATTTCTTTATTCAGAGGGTTGTGAATTTTTCACATTTTCAACCCCACGGGGCTGTGGATGCTCATTTGTTGAGTATATTCAAGGCTGAATCCAGTGGATCTCATGGAGAATTGAAGGATATGGGGATTAGGCGAGAAAGTGGATTTGAGATCAAACATGATTTTATTCAATGATGGAGCAGGTTTTATGGGCCGTTGGGTCGAGTCATGCTCCTATTTCATCTGCTTTTTTCTTTTCTCTTATGTGTGAGTATGGAGAATGGATTCCCAGAAGCTGTTCAGTGAGGGTGTGTCCTCACCTGACAATTAAAGCATGCGCCCTGGAAAGTGGTCAGGAGCAGGAGCCCCGGCCACCTTCCATTAACCTGGAGCACCACAGCCATTCCGCGTGAGAAACTCAACAAAGAGCAGGAAATTAACCTTGGATTCCTGGCTCAGTGGCTATCGGAGCAGCCTTTAAAGTTCCATACCAGACTTCTGGAGGAACTGCAAAAACTGAAGGAATTATAGGTGCTTGGTCATAACAGAGGTGGATTAAATGGGGGCAGGTACACCGAATTGGAACACCTTTCAGCTGAACCCCTCCACGACTAAATATACTTTGACAATCTAAATGTAGATGTAGCACCAATCCAGTGGTTATCACCGCTGCGGTTAGCACTGCTGCCTCACAGCGACAAGGAGCCGGGTCCAATTCCGGCCTTGGGTGATTTTCTGTGTGGAGTTTGCTACTTTCTCCCCATGTCTGCGTGGGTTTCCTCCGAGTTCTCTGGTTTCCTCCCACAGTCCAAAGATGTGCAGGGTAGATGGATTGGCCACGCTAAAATTGCCCCTTAGTGTCCAGGGATGTGCAGGTTGGGTGGGGTTACAGGGATAGGGCAAGGAGTGGGGGCCCATGCAGGGTGCTCTTTCAGAGGGTCAGTGTAGACTCAATGGACAAATGGCCTTCTGCACTGTAGGGATTCTATTGTATTCCATGGTGAAACCCGGTGTTGCAGCAGCCAGCATGTTATTTTTAAACTTCTGATGAAATATTTCATCAGATCATTTTAGAGTGATTCCTATTCCCTGTTCGCAGTGGAGGGTCTCAGGTCTTAGATCTCGGCCGAGGTGGCAGTTGATATTATTATGGGCCCCAGTAGCCCACAACATAAGCAGTACCTGGATAACAGTGCACCATATCAAGCTCGCCTGTGATGGACTCTGAGGCCAAATAAACCAGTCGACAATGCAGATTCTTGGCATTATTGGTTTTCAATTTCTATATTTAAATTGCCATTTTATTTTACCTTTCTCTGTCCTTAAATAGAAGCGGGGAAAAATGCCAGAAATGCACCACAGGTTAATCAGCGTCTGAGAAACAGTTAGTGCAGCTGTGACCTGACATTAGGGTAATTCAGAAGAAATGTCCTTAGCCAAGATGTTGGACTTTATCATCTGGCTGGGGAACTGACCTTCTGGCATTTTCCTTTCTTAATCTCAGATTTATAGTTTTACAATGTTAAGGGTCATTTTGACCAGTAGCTGGCAACGCATAATATTGGCACGCTGTCTGCAACTCTCCCACAATCAAAGGCCAGAAGCTCCCAACCCCTATTTTCCAAAATGTCCTTGTTGCTATCTCCACATGACATCAGAAGATTCCCCCCTCCTGTTTTTTCCCTTTTCAGCTTTGTGCTATTCCAACATTTTCCACCCAGTGCATCCTGTATTAGGTGTCACAGAGAGAAATGTCTTTTTGAGTTTTGCCCGCATAAGTGTGCCAACGGGAGAGCAAACTGAGCAGCAAGATTCTGTCTCATAATTTGATTAAGACGGAGCTGTATTGAGGCCTGAGGTAATTAGGCAAATGTCTAACACATGAGGTCCATATAGACAGGCACCCTGAGCAAAAAGAGCAACATTTCCCTCGCAAAACTTAGCGACCTATCGGAGAAATGTTAACCAAATCAGAAAAAGGTTCGGAGGGAAAGGCGGAACTGTGCCAAAAATCCCAGATTAGGGCGGAGAGTGAAGACATAAAAGAGAATGGAATGCTTAAAAAGTGTCCTGAGGGGATTGGAAAAAGGAGTTCAAATTTTTCTTGCATGTGATCTGAGCTTTGTGTAGATGCTGCTGTTTAGGAACAACCCCATGGTTCGATGATGAAGTAAGCCACAGTTTGTAGTACCTGACCGTACAGGTACACACGTAGGTACATACTCTCCAACCCCACCAATGACAGCACCATCTCCAGAAACAAGGAGGCAGGTGCTATCGGGAATGTCGGGAAGACTTTCCTCGCAAAGTCCCGCACCTGCAAATACCTGAAACCTTCGCCCCGCAATTCCTATTTTTGTTTCAATGTCTGCCGGTCTTTTAGTCTGCGGCATTTTTCAGGGGGGTGGACAGGCTGATCTCCTCATTTGTTTGGGAAGGTGGCCAGGATAAGGAAGGTGATTCTGCTGAGGGGACAGCAGGCGGGGCGGTTAGGCCTCCCCAAATTTGTTGTATTATTATAGGGTGGCAAATGCAGAGAAGGTGCGGAGCTGGAGGAGTGGTGGTGGTGGTGGGGGGGGGGGGGGGGGGGCACGGGGAGGCAGGGCAGGCTTTGTGGGTGAGGTTGGAGGCGGGCTCTTGAAGGGGGTCGTCGGTGAGTTTGGTGGTGGTGGTCACTTTGAAGATCTGGAGGCAGTTTAGACAGCACTTTAAGTTGGGACTGGGCCAGGGGGATGCCGATTAAGGGGAATTATGGGTTTGAGCTGGGGAGGATGGATATGAGGTTTCGGAGATGGGAAGAGGGGGGATTAAATAAGTGAAGGATCTGTTCCTGGGAGGGCGATTTGCGAGTTTGGATGGGTTGGGCGAGATGTTTGGGCTGGCGTGGGGCGAATGTTTCAGGTATTTGCAGGTGCGGGACTTTACGAGGAATGTCTTCCCAACATTCCCAATAGCACCAGCCTCCTCGTTTCTGGAGGCGGCTGTCATTGGTGGGGTTGGAGAGTGGGCTCGTCTCGCTGATTTACGGGAGGACTTTGGAGGAGGATGGGTCTCCCTGGAGGGGATTAAGGCAGGAAGAGTTGGGGTGGTGCTAGAGGATGGTGTGTGGTGTGAGGTATTGCGGAGGGTAAATGCCTCGACTTTCTGCGCGGGGCTGGGGCTGATACAGCTGAAGGTCGTGTACAGGACGCACCTTACAAAATCTAGGATGAGCTGGCTGTTTGAAGGGGTGGATGATGCCTGTGAGTGATGTGGGGGGAGCCCTGCAAACCATGCGCATATGTTTTGGACCTGCCCGAAGCTGGAAAGGTTTTGGTGGACGGTGTTCAGCACCATTTTGGGGGTTTTACATGAGGACGAGGCCCAGACCCCTAGAAGCCATATTCAGGGTGTTGGACCGGCCGGAGCTGCAGGCGTGAGTGGGGGCAGATGTTTTAGCCTTCACCTCGCTGATCGCATGTAGGTGGGTCTTGTTGGGATTGAGGTCAGTTTATCCACCCTGTGCCTCGGCGTGGTGGGGGATCCTGCTGGAACTTCTGACCCTGGAAAAGGTGAAGTTTGCTCTGAGAGGAGTGAGTGATGAGTTCTACAATTGTTGGGGTTTGTTTTTTAGAACAGTACAGCACAGAACAGGCCCTTCGGCCCTCGATGTTGTGCCGAGCAATGATCACCCTACTCAAGCCCACGTATCCACCCTATACCAGTAACCCAACAACCCCCATTAACCTTATTTTTTTGGACACTAAGGGCAATTTAGCCTGGCCAATCCACCTAACCCGCACATCTTTGGACTGTGGGAGGAAACCGGAGCACCCGGAGGAAACCCACGCACACACGGGGAGGACGTGCAGACTCCGCACAGACAGTGACCCAGCTGGGAATCGAACCTGGGACCCTGGAGCTGTGAAGCATTTATGCTAACCACCATGCTACCGTGCTGCCCTAAATTTAGAGTACCCAATTATTTTTTTTCCAATTAAGGGGCAATTTAGCGTGGCCAATCCACCTACCCTGCACATCTTTGGGTTGTGGGGGCGAAACCCACGCAGACACGGGGAGAATGTGCAAACTCCACACGGACAGTGACTGGGGCCGGGATCGAACCCGGGTTCTCGGCGCCGTGAGGCAGCAGTGCTAACCACTACACCACCGTGCTTTCCCTTGCATTTTCAGGAGTTGGTTACCGTTGACTGTTGAGGGAGGGGACGGGGGGTTGTTTTGTATTGTATAACTTTGAAAATCTGTTGAATAAAAATACTTTCAAAAACAAGTATTACTGTACATTTTTGGCATCACCGCCTTGTCACCCTATCATGGGTTTTGCTGATATACATGTAACTATGAGACTTGACTGGACGATGAGGAAGAAATCCTGCTGGAACCCATCACTGACCATATAAATATCCCTGCTTACGTCCTCACTCTGTCGAAACTGAGAGATGCCATCTCCCAACCCATTCTTCCTTCAAAACTGTGGAACATCCCACTTCCTGAACTATTCCCATCCTTCCACAATCTGCAGGCTTTTAAAGCCAAAACATGATGTTGGTTAACTACTACAAGAACATTACCCTGTGCTCTGCTCTCCACAGTGCCACTGTAATTAAAGAGCTCAAAGTACATCAATAATATGGTTTGTGTTTTAAATATAGGAGCCAGTGAACAAGTAGGATAAATGCGAGTGATGCATGTCATTATATGCACACTTGTAAACACAGCGGTCGCGATTCTATCAATGTGTTCCGCTCGGTGCCGATCCGGGCAGGCCAGGTGAATAGCGGGAGAGGCCCAAATCGGGGTTCGCACCGAGCGTGAAACCTTGCGCAAGTCATAGGGCTCGTGGTGTCCGGCATGATCTGGATCACGCCCTCGCAGAAAAATATATTTAAATGAGCCACTAAGCTCATCTAAATATATGCGGCCTAGTTGAGGCTGCATTCTCCCGCTTAGTACTTGTCTCCATAAGTGGAGACCTGGCGTGATGGGGGTCTCGGAGGCCATCAGAGGCCCCTGGGTGTTTGGGGTCAAGGCAGGTCAGTACCCTGGCACTCCCCCTAGCACCCAGGCACCCTGGCAGTGCTAATCGAGCACCCAAGTTGGCACAGCCAGGGTGCCAGGGGCACTTCCCAGATGCCAGGTTGGTAGTACCAGGGTGCCCAGATGCCAGGTTGGTAGTACCAGGGTGCCCAGATGCCAGGTTGGTAGTACCAGGGTGCCCAGATGCCAGGTTGGTAGTACCAGGGTGCCCAGATGCCAGGTTGGTAGTACCAGGGTGCCCAGATGCCAGGTTGGTAGTACCAGGGTGCCCAGATGCCAGGTTGGTAGTACCAGGGTGCCCAGATGCCAGGTTGGTAGTACCAGGGTGCCCAGATGCCAGGTTGGTAGTACCAGGGTGCCCAGATGCCAGGTTGGTAGTACCAGGGTGCCCAGATGCCAGGTTGGTAGTACCAGGGTGCCCAGATGCCAGGTTGGTAGTACCAGGGTGCCCAGATGCCAGGTTGGTAGTACCAGGGTGCCCAGATGCCAGGTTGGTAGTACCAGGGTGCCCAGATGCCAGGTTGGTAGTACCAGGGTGCCCAGATGCCAGGTTGGTAGTACCAGGGTGCCCAGATGCCAGGTTGGTAGTACCAGGGTGCCCAGATGCCAGGTTGGTAGTACCAGGGTGCCCAGATGCCAGGTTGGTAGTACCAGGGTGCCCAGATGCCAGGTTGGTAGTACCAGGGTGCCCAGATGCCAGGTTGGCACTGCCAAGGGTTGGGATCTGAGGGGGACCATACCAATGGAAGGGATGGAGAGGGGAGTATGAAGGGTTGGGGGTGAAGGGGGGTATGAAAGGGCCTCATAATGGTTGCAGGATGAAGGGCGAGTCATTAAAAGAGGGAATGGG
The DNA here is from genome assembly GCF_902713615.1 of Scyliorhinus canicula. Taxonomy (NCBI): domain Eukaryota; kingdom Metazoa; phylum Chordata; class Chondrichthyes; order Carcharhiniformes; family Scyliorhinidae; genus Scyliorhinus; species Scyliorhinus canicula. The sequence continues at coordinate 112,953,104 of NC_052161.1, read as the reverse complement.
GCCCAGAAGGGGGTGGTGTCCTCAGCGACCCCATGCTGGGATGCCTTCACTTCGGAGTGGAGTGGGGCATGTAATTCCCATGCCTGTGGGGGGTGGCATTTTCTATGGGTGGGGGGGTGTGGGTGAACCCTCAAGCTAACTTAGCGATCGGGGCACCCTTTGAAAATGGCTGCCCGACCTCTGAAGAGCCAGTCTTGCAGGTGTGTTCAGCTCCCCAATGCTGAAACAAATTTCTAAGTGTGGGCTAGACCGGGGAGAAATTCGCTATGGCCCAAGAAAAAAGGCTAAGTCTGAGTGAATCCACATCTGAATCTCACCCAAAAAGCCGGTGGGAAACACCCTGTCAAACTCGCCCAAAATGACAGTTAGAAATTGTTTGGGTGAATCACGGCCAGTATTTGTGCATTTTCCAAAATTTAGAGAACCTTTATGTGCTTACATCATTACCTGCAAATTATTCCAGCAAAATTGTAGCTTTGGTGTCAGATGCCTCTGTCCTTCTTCCATCACTGACCCGTTAGTCCCCAGTGGATGGTGGGAATAGAGCTGGGATGGGGGTTACAGGGGATCAGACGTTTGCCCAGAGAAAATAAATGTATTTCTAAAGGATTGCTAATCTGTGCAATGGAAAGCACAGTGAGTACAGGCAAGATAAGCTGATTGAACTGGCAGGGTCCCAGGGCTGTAGATTTTGAATGCCAGAGGCTAGGACTCAGATCCTGTTTGAAACAAATCTGCTTTATGAATACCGAATGGCAGTTTAACCGCTGCCTGCAGGCACTGTTTACTTTTCCCTAAGACTCATGGCACATCCTGTATTCGATCACATCTTCTCTCCCCAGCCAAGCGGATCTCTTAAACCTCCAAGTTTTTTTTTAGATTCAACACCTCCTGATCAATTTTAGGCGTGTTCCACACCTCTAAAATCGACCACGCAAGAAATGAAAGGCTCACATCCATATAGTGCTTTTCATGACCACCAGTGCCACGGTACATCTACTCAAGCAGGCCAGTGGGGCTTTAGCATCTCACTCCAAAGACAGTGGGCAGGATCGAACGGCCTCGTCGCATCCGACTCAGTGACGCAACCGTCCGTTAAATCTTGCAAGAGGCCTCTTGTGAGATTTGCCACACTCGGAACGCCTTGCGGGAGATCTAACGATAACCCGCGAGACTTTGCAATCTGAATCTTGCCCACACTGGGCATGATCCAGATTTACATATTTTAGTGAGCAGTTAGGCTCACTTAAATATGTCTGCACCAGATTCTCCCAAGGACCAGGAATGAACACCTACAAGGCCTTGCCATGGCACCGTTTAACACTGGTCCACACAAACATGGACCCGGTGGAACGGCTGATGGGAGGCTCCCGGGTGGTCGGGCTCTGGACAGGGTGGTACCCTGGCCTTCACATTGTCATCTGGGAACCTTAGCACTGCCAGCCTGGCACCTTGGCACTTCCACCTGGACACACTGTGACAGAGTGGCACTGCCAGAGTGTTGGAGCACTGCCCAGGTGCCAGGCTGCCGGTGATCGGGTGCCAGGTTGTCCGTGCCGGGGATTGGCCCGGAGGTGCCCTGCCCGTATGAGGTGGGGTGAGAGGGGTTTGCAGAGCTCCTAACAGGAAAGTTGGGGCATTGTAGAGGTCAAGAGATCAGGGCGGCATTTAAAAATGGAAGTGAGGTAAATGCGGCCTTGGTGACCTTTCATTATTGGAACTGACAAAAGCTAATCGAACTGAAATGTTAACTCTGTTTCCCTAAACCTTCCACACTGTTTGCAAACCTTCCACCCTGTCCTGAACTCTACACACATCCATTCACTCATCCATACAACTCCACTTCCACTCTATCGTCCTGCTCTCCACAGGCATTCTTTTCCATCCTTCTCTCTTCCCACATCCCGCAGCACAGGAACAACCTCATCCCATGTAGAATTTCAGCGTCTCAGTTTGTACCTGTACAACATCCAGTCATGTTCCCAACCACACACCTCCAAATCCTTTTAAAAGTGGAGCTTATTATCATCTGCAAACTGGTAGCAAACGGTTACGTGCCCTGGCGTGTCAGCTGTGGGGAGATTGCTGAGTATCACCATCTGAGGCTGGCAGCAAGATCAAACAGACTTTAAAAGAAAACCCACTCACTCCTATTTTCAGCTCTCTGAAGTCCACATTCACACTCTCTGATCAATTAGCTGATTCTGGTCACGACAATAGTGATAGTGGCGCAGTTGGCCTTTGTGTTGGTGTTCCTATACTATGCGTATGTTTGTGTGTGGGGTGTGTGTGTTGTCCACTGACACAGTTCAAGTGGCATCAGGGTAGTTACTGAGCCCACAAAATGACACTGTGCAATGTGGCCTCACTTTGAGGCCCTGGAGATTAGAATTAGAATTAGAATTAGAACAGTACAGCACAGAACAGGCCCTTCGGCCCTCGATGTTGTGCCGAGCAATGATCACCCTACTCAAGCCCACGTATACCTATCCCTGTAACCCAACAACCCCCATTAACCTTATTTTTTTAGGACACTAAGGGCAATTTAGCCTGGCCAATCCACCTAACCCACACATCTTTGGACTGTGGGAGGAAACCGGAGCACCCGGAGGAAACCCACGCACACACGGGGAGGATGTGCAGACTCCGCACAGACAGTGACCCAGCCGGGAATTGAACCTGGGACCCTGGAGCTGTGAAGCATTTATGCTAACCGCCATGCTACCGTGATGCCAGGGGAGAGCGCGGAAGTGTAGGTATAAGGGACCTGCTGCAATAAGTCGTGGGTGGCCCTCACTGCAGATGTGTGTGGTATCAGCTCACGCCACAAACTGAGTATCACAGCTGTGGCCTTCTGGTCAATGCTGCTGTTCATTTATATAAATATGTCAAGAGTATATTTTACATGTGTGTTTGGAATAATCTCAGGGAGTATATCAGGAGGCTGTTTGTTTATGGTTTAGAAATTATATTTGACACTGATGTCTTTCCACAGAGGCATGTTTTCTTTCAGACAGGGGTACATATGCGCCCTGAGTACCCTGACAGTGTGAGCAATTATAAACATATAGTATGTGAGCCTCTCTCCTACCGCCTATATAAACAGACCTGCGTTGCTTCCGAAGGTTTTAGCAACTAGGTTCAAAGAACACTTGAACACACCAGGCGCTGGAGGCCATAGGTTCACTGAAGTCGGGCCTCAAGCCTCATTTTTATCATTGCAGAGAGCTAAGTCATCTGTTGCACTTCCAGAGGCAACTTGCCGCTTTGCTCTGCTCAAGTTTGGACTGGCAGCCTCTCCCTGAAATGAAATGAAAATCGCTATTGTCACAAGTAGGCTTCAAATTAAATTGCTGTGAAAAGCCCCTAGTCGCCACGTTCCGGCGCCTGTTTGGGGAGGCTGGTACGGGAATTGAACCGTGCTGCTGGCCTGCCTTGGTCTGCTTTCAAAGCCAGAGATTTAGCCCTGTGCTAAACCAGACCTAGTGGCGGAATGGAAGGTGGGATAGTGAGGGAGTAGTGGCGCCACATGAGATAGATTTTTAAAAAGATAAGTGGCCAATGTGGCTCCTTTAAGCATGACTGATAAGACCATATTTAGACGGGCAGCATGGTGGCGCATTGCTGCCTCACGGCGCCGAGGTCTCAGGTTCGATCCCGGCTCTGGGTCACTGTCCGTGTGGAGTTTGCACATTCTCCCCGTGTTTGCGTGGGTTTCGCCCCCACAACCCAAAGATGTGCAGGGTAGGTGGATTCACCACGCTAATATGCCCCCTTAATTTGTTAAAAATGAATTGGGTATTCTAAATTTTTTTTTTAAAGACCACACTTAGACCAAAGGTCCTGAGCAAACCAGATGCCTGCTTTGGGCAGCACTGCCCATTGAACCTAATGGGTCTTTAAACAGTTTCACATATGCCTGTTTGAAGTGGCCATCAGGGCTGTCAGGAAATACCTTTTACAACTATGGAGATGCACAAAACACAGACACGCATTGGCTATGGGACAATGTACCCCAAAATGGATGCTCTTTGCCCCATTTTGCTGCAGGAAATCTGGATCTGCCATAATCATTAGTTTCCAAACTGGTTTCTCCTTCCAGGCTCTATTTAAAAGTACATCTCAGTTGCTGGTATTAGTTAACCAGTGGTTAATGCTGTTATTATTTGTTTGCTAATTAGAAGTGTATGACCTGGAACAAACTACTTCCTGGTCGTTCTCTAAAGTTATGAGGAAAACAACATTCAGCCAATCAAGCCCAATCCTTCCACAAAAACTAAGTACTGCAGATGTTGGAAATCTGAAATAAGAATAGAAAAATATTGCAAGGGTTCAGCAGGTCAGGCAGCCTCTGTAGAGAAAGAAAGGGTTAATATTTCAAGCCTGTACAACTTTTCTTTACAACTCTGAAGGAGCCATGAAATACTGGGCGTGATTCAGTGGCATGGATCGGACATAATTGGTGAATCATGCGCGAGCCCCAAATCAGCTCCACGTTAGGCGCTGCGCCGATTGCGAGTCACCTAACTCGCTCTGCCCAGCGCGATCTAACGGCTCATTTAAATACCCGGTTGCCGGATTCATCCAGTGCCTGGGACTCACTGGCTATGCCTAGGAGAACTCGCCAGGGTGCCTTTTAGTGCTGGGCCACACAAATGGTGACAAATGGCACCTGGCGGAGGGGGACCTCCCATACCATTGGAGACCCTCGGGTGGTCGGGACAGGGCAGGGTGGCACTGCCCCATCACCTGAACACTTTGGTACTGCCAGTCTGGCACCCTGGGAGTGTCAACTTGCCACCCTGGCAATGGCACTGCTGGGGTGCCAGTTGGCAGTACCAGGGTCAGGTAAGGGGGACCTTCCAAGTAGATGGAAGCCGAGGGGCATTCCCAGGGGCCTCCCCAAGGTTGGGGGGAAGTGAAGGGGGGGGTTGAAAAGCAGGGGGGGCCTAAAGGGAGATGGGAGATGGGGGCTGGCAAGCAAAATGATACCCCGATCTGTGAGAAGCCTTTCCTGCCGGTAAGCTTCAGCTCACCAGCAGGAAATCACCCTAAATGTGGCTTGGCAGGGAGAAACATCCCGAGGCCAAAGAGAAAAAGCAAATTGTTGTTGAACGGCAGGATGTTTCATTGTAGCTGCCCAGAAACACTCCACTAAACGCACCCGACAACAGACTTGAATCCACTGAATCGTACCTAATGGGCACAATCTAACCAAGATTCCCAGGCAAGCGTGTTTAGCTGGGTGTTCCCCAGTTCTGAGAAGCACCACGCTATCTATCGGGACTCTGGTTCAATTCGGGGCCTCAGCGGGAACTCCCCAACAAGGCCAAACTTAGTCCCATTTCCTGCACTGAAGAGCTATCCTCACCGAAATCCCTCAGTGCAGGGAGAGATCGGGATGCCGTTTACAAATGGCTTCTCAATCTCTCAACCCCCCCCCCCCCCCCCCTCCCCAGCAAGGGGGGGGTCCTCAGACCCTCACCACACCCAGGCCCAATCCCCAGGATGGGACAAATGGCAGCCTGGCAGTGCCACACCAGTGCCACTTTGGCACGTCCAGGGTGATAATGCCAAGACAGCACCAGCAGTGCCAGGGTGCCACCCTGCCCAGAAGGCAGAAGGCAAGCACCTGGCAGCCTCCAAACCTCTGGGAGACCCCCCCCATGAGTGTTCCGTCTGGTCCTCGTTTGTGAAGACCAGCACTGAATTACACTCACCTGAGGTCTGCGAGGCAAAGGGGTTAGAGCCCAAGGCCTCGGGTACCTCAGGATGTTTCTGAGACAGTTAGTCTCACTCCAATATGCAAATTTGCAAATTAGTGATCCCGCCCACAATGGGCGGAAATCAGATCAAGACGTCTCACTAGATTGGGTTAGATCTCGCAAGGCATGGCAAGCCGAGTAGATCCCGGAAGAGGGATCACCCGGCAACTACCGGCCGTGCCACTCTGTCTTTCGGGCGCAACACGGCCGGGAGATCTCCCCCATTAATTCTGTTTCTCTCTTCACACATGCTGCCAGACCAGCTGAGTCTTCCCAGCATTTTCTGTTGTTATTTTAGATTTTCAGCATCCCCACTATTTTACTTTTAGGTTAACGCTTCAAGTTTGGTGATATTTCATCTAACAAAAGCAATGCTAACCACTGTGCCACTGTGCTGCCCCAATATTATTGAATATAATTGTTTATTGGTCTTTTGGCAAAGATCAAGCCCAAAATGAGGTGCAATGCTTTTCTTATCAGATTGGGTCTTGTGTGTCTCTTGTGGAGACCATGAATAGGCTTCAATTTGAATTTAAATAGTTTTTTTGGAGCAAACAATGAGATGGATTAAGGGTTTCCCCTATCCACTCTGCGCATTGGCTTTGTAACTTTAAGGATTGGATAAAAAAAATTAAATTATTATTGAATATTTTCAGGGTGTCAAATTTTGTTTTATAATGCTCCTATGAAGTGCCTTGTGGTGTTTTGTTACATTAAATAGACTATATAAAAATAAGCTGCTGTTGGTGTTATTGTTCCAGACTATTTGGCACTTGATGCACTACTCCTTAACCTCATCCTGTCATCTCCCAATATCCACACACATTTATTTTCCAACACGCGCATCTAGACCAGGATCAGGATTATGAATCTCAGCAAATTTCTTTCTCGGCGGGCGGGGGTGGGGGGAGGGGCTGCACACTGGATAAACTCGCTGGGGGATGGAGAATATTCTTATTGCTTTTAATATTCACCGAATGAATGGGCGAAAGCTGCTCATTTCCATGGAACTGACATCAGAATGATGCAGCTGTCAAGCCACATGTGGCACCGAGAGAGAGAGAGAGACAGGACAGGCCTTGTCTATCATCTCAGATGGTTGACGAGAGAGGTGGGGCCAGTTGAGTTAAGGAGGCTCCAAGTGTGGCAAACTAATGTCAATTGTCCCGGATTATAGACAACTTTATATATTGTATTCGTTGGTTGAGACTGCCCACACTCATTCCTATGAGTTGACAAAGAATGCTTTCATCCATAAATTTTGGTTGCATTAAGATCCATGCTCAATGGTGAAATGCCAGTGTCAACTCACTACACCATCCTGCCACTCTCGCAGATTGCTTTTATCTTGTTCTTCCATTTGTATTTTTTTTATACCATAAACCCTGTTGCAGGTAGAGAGCTGAGGCCCTGAAAAAGGGGAGGAGAGCCAGCCTGGAAAGATGTGCGCTGCTGGATTTTATTTATTTTCTGTCCAGAGAAACATTAGCCCAGAATAAAGAGGGTCTAATTAAACAGCGGGAGAAATGGTGCCGGAGAGGCGAAGGTGGAAACACAGGATGAGGTTTACATTATATATGATTTGATACCCAGACTGGTATCTAGTTTGACAAACTTGTTTACAAGTGGTAGTGCGTATAACCAACAGGAGCTGGTTTTCAGCCACATAAGTAATAAAGGGACAAATTGAGCGGATTCTGCTCCCAGATTCATTGTGTCACCGCAGCTACAGAATTCCATACTGGTGTAACTTTCAGGAAACACAAACTTGTAGCGTGGAAACAGAAAAATACCATGGAATGGTGTACAAAACCAAAACTTTCATCCATCAGTGTGCATGAACGAGATGTTCACAGCTTCACAGCTCCAGGGTCCCAGGTTCGGTTCCCGGCTGGGTCACTGTCTGTGCGGAGTCTGCACGTCCTCCCCGTGTGTACGTGGGTTTCCTCCGGGTGCTCCGGTTTCCTCCCACAGTCCAAAGATGTGCGGGTTAGGTGGATTGGCCATGCTAAATTGCCCGTAGTGTCCTAAAAAGTAAGGTTAAGGGGGGGTTGTTTGGGTTACTGGTATAGGGTGGATACGTGGGTTTGAGTAGGGTGATCATTGCTCGGCACAACATCGAGGGCCGAAGGGCCTGTTCTGTGCTGTACTGTTCTATGTTCTATGTTAATCTTGCATAGTTCTGTTCTGCCATTTATGATTCACACAAATATATAAATCTCAAGCATTGAAGCCGAACAGATGAGGGAATAAAGTGATTGGACGACGAGAAGATTTCCACTGAGCCAATAAGACAGTTTGGTCTGTGTTCCCATTCCTAAACACTATCCTGTGTCCTCCTTTGGAAAATAAAGAGTGTTGACTCTTTAGTGGGCTGTGTTTCCATGGGTGCCAGTCATCCTCCATTCCTTCACCCATCTGACCAACTCGGGTGGGCCTCTCATGTGAGTTTGGCCCTATCTTCAACAGACAAATGCAGGGATCCAAAAGCATCTTATGTACCATTAAATACTTCCAGAGTGTAATCATCGGTGATGTACAGGCAAATACAGAAGCCAGTTTGTACAAAGGAATTTTCTACAAGTGCTAAATGACCAATTATCTATGTGTGATGGTTTAGTTGAGCAGGAGAGAATTCCCTTCTCTTTAAATAATGATATGGGATCTTTTATATCCACTGGACCAAACAGATAGGGCCTTGTTTCAGCACCACCAACAATGTGGCACTCCCTCAATACTGCACCAAAGTGACATCCTCAATTGTATGCTGAAATTCTGGAGTGGAATTTGAATTCACAAACTTCAGAGGTGAAAGGGCTACCAACTAAGCCAAGGCTAGAGATTGCTCCGCACATGCTGTTTAGATTATTAAATCCCCAATACAAAAGACAGGAGATGTGTACTTGTTTCCAGAAATGCCATATTAGGTAAGGACAAATCAGAGGCGACCTTTATTCACACCTAAAACGGGGTTAGGACTTAACTTCTTCTTGAACCATAACATGGACTCTTCTTGAAACTGATTTGCCCTGAGGCAAATTTTGAATATGAAGCAGGAAGCAGGACTCCACATTAAAGGGAACAATTGTCACTTCATTCCCATCACTCCCATTCCTGACTCCTTTCCCCTTCTCCACTGCTGTCAGCCCAAGTCCCACAATCCTCTCTGTTACCTGGCCCTCATGACTCATGGCTTGAACCTGAGCAATTCCTGACTTCCAAGACATTCCCAATACTCAGCCCAGCCCATGCCCTGACCCAAGCTTCAAGACACCCTGATAAACCCTGGTCCAGGCCCTGATTCCTGACAATACTCAGGGCAGTTAATGAGACCAAAGTGTATTGCCCATACCGACATCAAGATGAGGTCAGCAAACTCAGCAGAGCCACATGCCTGAATGATTCAGTCCCATACGATGGAGAATATTTTACAGTTATCCACTCAGCCATCAGGATGTGCATGTAGCATTTTCCATTAGAATGATTAATCATTCAGTGATAACATTGTTATCAGTCTGTTGGAAATTTGTTTAACACTAGCATTCCTAAATGCCTTTATTTACTTCTATTAGAGATGCAGCATCAGGACAGAGGGCTTATCAGAAAACTGGACCCAATCCTCATCAAAACTGCTACAGTGTGTATCTTGGAGTGATTTCAAAGCCTTAATTTTGTCCCACAGTTTTTAACTTTGGTGAGACTTCAATGAGGATCCTGCCGTCGATCCATTTGCCATTTGCTTATTCACGATCTAAATAGAACAGCCTCAGAAATGTTAAGAGTGAGATTTCTCACTCACTGTAAACTATATTTCAACAAAGTGTGCGCTCGTCCAATATTTGTCTAATCCTGTACTCCTATTCGGTTGTAAATTAATCATGAAAATCAACTTAGAGCCAATTAAGACCCCAAAATACCACACAGAATATTTCAGAGTTAGAAACCACCCCCCTCTGGACCCCACCAATTTGAAAGAATCATTTTTCTTACCTCTCTGGGCTGAAATACAGAGGAACGCAGCCAGCGTCAGGAGAACTAGGTGTCCGAATCCCATCTTGTACATTCTTATTTAGTTTCTGAAAGTTAATCTGCTTCTCAGCTTTAAAATTAAAACTCTGCAAGATCCAGTAGGTACGTGGAAAGCTAAATTGCCGAGCAGCCTTTCAAACCAGACTTTGACAAACTTTGCAAGCAGTCTGGGAGAAAACAAGGAACAGCCCCAGCTTCCAGACTCCTATATATTTGGGTTGGAAATTTTGCAGGAAGAGGCACTGTGACGCCTCTCATAGTGAAGTGGATTGGGTGTGGATCAGGGTGGGTGGGGGTGGAGGGGTGGGCCTCAAGGCACAGGGGAGGGGGGTGGGGGGGGGGGGAGTTTGAATGATGTCAGATTCAGGATAAGCTTAAGACTCACTCAGTCTGTACCCACTTTAAACAGTGTGGGTCGGTGCCAGCAGTCGAGACCTTTCATCTAAAAAGAATTCAGTTCTTTGAGATATATTTAGCGAGGAGTTAAGTGGGGGATGGCCGAGAAATTAATGGCTGTGTAATTTGTTGTTGGAGAAAGAGCAACTGTAATGAAAGCATTTTTAAATTATTGATTAAAATTCTTTCAAACATCCCAAAATATTCCATACCAAATCACAAACTAAACAAACATTTGCTTCCTGTTTTATTAATACTTTTCCCTATCAATTACCTCCTCTGACAGTTTCAACTCAGGTACTGCACGCTCTCCTGCGCCTGGGCAAATTCTTTGACTGTGGAGGATGTAAAACCAAGTTCAATTCCTGTTGTCAGTGGATATTTGCTTTCTGGGGCAACTTTCCTGCCTTTATTGCCCTGTAGGTTTCAGTCAACAAGGGAGGTATGGATTCGTAGACTTGTAACACCCCAGGAGGGATATCTTCATCAAAGTAATATAAGGGGGTATATCACCCATCTTATCTTCGTCCATTGGATATTTTAAGAATGGAATGGGAATCAGGCAGGTTCTGGGGTGGATGGTTCTCTCCACTGGATTATTCTTAGACAAAAAACTTTCCATTTTCTGCCCCCTTTGCTCACTACCTACAATTCCAGAAATTAGGGGGGTGGACGGGGGACCTCCTACCTGAAACCAGCTTGAGCTTCACTGAAATATGATAACGACGTATCCCCACACTGTCATTCCTCTTTCCCACCTTTATCCCAGGTCTCTGCCACTATAATGCAAGTCCAGATTCACCTCAATCACAATACGTTACAATTTACATGGTAAAAATTAAAGAAAGCATGCCCTTGTGATCAACAACAAGCTAAGCCCTCTAAGAGAGCACACTCATAGTTGGCAACTAGTGTGGGGAATTGGCCTCACAGGGTCCGATTCAGTTAGGAGCTAGATGCCGGGCAGTGCCACTTGTTGTTGGGACTCCTCCTGTTGACATGCAGATTAGACAGGTCTGGCATAGCCAGTGACGGTAAAGGCCTGCTGCAGCCTCTAGCCTGCCTTAACCTCTTTCCAGGCATGTCGACGTACAGGCCTTGGACCGTGGAATGAGTCTGAGGGAAAGCCTCTTCAAAACAATCTTAGGAAAGGCCGTCTCCATTCAAGTAGTGGACGAACAAAGGGTTAGTCCTGAGTTGCTCATTCTCATGTCTGCACATGTTGCCTTTCCCTTATTTGCGAGTCATTTCTTAATTCTACCCCACAAATAAGGGCAGCACGGTAACACAGTGGTTATCACAGTTGTTTCACAGCTCCAGGGTCCCAGGTTCGATTCCTGGCTTGGGTCATTGTCAGTGCGGAGTCTGCACGTTCTTCCCGTGTCTGCGTGTGTTTCCTCCGGGTGCTCCGGTTTCCTCCCACAGGCCAAAGATGTGCAGGTTAGGTGGATTGCCGATGGTAAATTGCCCTTAGTGTCCAAAAAAGGTTAGGTGGGGTTATGGGGATAGGGTGGAGCTGTAGGGCTAGGGTTGGGCTGTGGGTTTAGCTAGGGTGCTCTTTCCAAGGGCTGGTGCAGACTCGATGGACTGAATGGCCTCCTTCTGTATTGTAAATTCTATTTTTTTTAAATCCCCACTCGCCCACCCACTTTCATTTTGAGAATGGTTGCACTGTAAATTCTATGATTCTATGATACTCTTTGAATCATTCCAGGGGCTTTCAGAATTGTGTCCACCAACTATGACATTTCCATTCAATTGCCCCATTCCTCTAAATTCCATTTTGAGGCTCCCGACCATAATATTCTCCTTACCCCTGCCCCAGTGTGCACCAAAGTTTGGTTAATAATTCTGAAAATGATCTGGTCGAGAAAATTTGATTGCTGACTCACAAACACTGTAATCTCTTGGACCTCATTTACTCCAGTGGATGAACATGCAACAGCGGTCAATACAGCAAGATAAGAAGCTGGCTGATTTTCCACTACAATCTATGGAGCCAGATCAGATGTTGAGGCCCGGATTTTCGCTATGACGGAGAGGCTCTTCACCTTGGCAAATATAGCAGAAATAGCTGAAAGACCTAAGGTCCACCCACAAAACTCCCTCGGAACATGATACTTCTTATTTAAGTGGGGACAAGAATGGAGTTGGGCCGTTTTCACGCTTGCACTATTTACGGAGGTTGCTGGTCATTTTCATCATCTGGGAGTTTGGTAGGCCTGGAGTGTGAATCGCACATGTGCAGGTTGGACCAGGCAACAGTTGATCTACACTTGGTGGATTTGTTCAGATGGATAAGTTACACCTTTGGATATTATCTTGGGACACATTTGGGGACAGGGGGTAAGGCATACATTCGGATTGTTAAAAGTAGACATGGCTGTGCGCTGGGAGTGCATAAACTCCATGAACCTATCAAAATTGTCGAGTGTCTATCAGAGCTATCAAAGAACTGTCAAGCTGTCAAGGAACTATGAAAACATATTGGAATTGTTAAAGCAGCATAAAATTGTCAGTGCTAACAAAGAACTGCCAGGCTGTCAAAGAACTGTCAAAGTTGTCAAAAACCGTAAAATTGTCAAATACTTGTCCAAGCTGCCAAAGCTGTCAAAGAACTGTCAAAGATGTCAAAGGGGACGGCATGGAGCTATGTGTGCCTTGGGAACTGGGTGGAGGGCATGAGGTGGCATGGATGGACCATGGGTAGTGTTTAGGGGGAGGTGAGGCGATGTGAGGGTTGGAGGGATGCATTATGTTTTAATTTTTTTATTTTGGACACAGAGTTGTAGTGCCCAGGCAGCCGCTGTCTGTTTCCACAATCGGCATCTCCTCACTTCTTCCTATTTTGTCCATCCAAACTCATATTCTAGCCCAGCCCCCACAACGTGAAAATCTGACACCCAGGCAGCTATTTTTTAAGGTTCCGTTCACAGAGCCAGGAATTCTCCTATCCCTGCACTCCCGACAAAGGGAGCAAAAATGCGGGCCTGAGCATTGGGACTTTCTGTATGGAATAGCTACAGTTTGCCTCAGTAACGGTCAACGGCAGGGTTCTGAGGAATGTGGAGGAACAGAGAGATCTTGGGATTCACGTCCACAGATCTCTGAAGGTTGCCACTCAAGTGGATAGAGCCGTGAAGAAGGCCTATAGTGTGTTAGCGTTTATTAACAGGGGGCTTGAGTTTAAGAGCCGCGGGGTTATGCTGCAACTATATATGACCCTGGTGTGACCACATTTGGAGTATTGTGTGCAGTTCTGGTCACCTCATTATAGGAAGGATGTGGAAGCATTGGAAAGGGTGCAAAGGAGATTTACCAGGATGCTGCCTGGTTTGCAGGACAGGTCTTATGAGGAAAGGTTGAGGGAGCTAGGGCTTTTCTCTTTGGAGTGGAGGAGGATGAGAGGTGACTTAATAGAGGTTTATAAGATGATGAGGGGGATAGATAGAGTGGACGTTCAAAGGCTATTTCCTCGGATGGATGTAGCTGTTACAAGGGGGCATAACAATAAGGTTCAGGGTGGGAGATATAGGAGGGATGTCCGAGGTAGGTTCTTTACTCAGAGAGTGGTTAGGGTGTGGAATGGACTGCCTGCTGTGATAGTGGAGTCGGACACTTTAGGAACTTTCAAGCGGTTATTGGATAGGCACATGGAGCACACCAGAATAACAGGGAGTGGGATAGCTTGATCTTGGTTTTGGACAATGCTCGGCACAACATCGAGGGCCTAAGGGCCTGTTCTGTGCTGTACTGTTCTATGTAAACAGAGCTTTAAGCGAACTGTTCTGTTCCAGTGGTGCATAAGAGAGTACTTTGGGCATTTCAACATTCTGTACTAATCTTAGCTTGCACTCATCTTAGTTTGGCTCGCTTACCTCTGATTCAGACCGTTGTAAATTAATGATGCATTCTAGAATTTTACTGCATAATCTAGGCTGATGCTCCAGTGCAGCTCCAAGAGAGGGCTGCATTATTAGAACTGCTGTACGTTGGATGAGACATTAAACTGAGGCCCCATCTGCCTGTCCTGGTGGTCTAGTTAGATGCCAAAGATCGCAATCATTATTTAAAGAAATGCAGGTAGTTCTCACAATGTCCTGGCCAACAGTCCTCTGTCATTCAACCAACAAAATTAACCAGCCATTCCTTGCAAGGTTTGGATACTTGATGTGCACAAAATGGCTGCTGTGGACAACTGCAGCACAAAATAATTCACTGTTTGTAAAGTGCTTTGAAACATTGGTACTTCACAGGGTTTTTCAGAGTACCTTGGAGTGACAGTAGTTATAGCGTCTTTAAAGTTTGTTTAAAGTGATTTCCATGAACAGCTGCCAATAGTTTTATTACTTCCTTCTTACTATCCTGCAGCATGTGTTGAGTTTGCCTGAATGCAGCATCATATCACTGAGAACAGAGAGCAGTCCGGATGAGCAAGGAATATACAATCATTCCGTACACTGCACCCTCGACAACAACGCTCAATTACGCACTCAGCTAAAGATCTATGCTAAAGATCCAAAACTGCTAACGTTGCAGAACTGCACAACTGCCATTATTGATGACACATTTTCAACATCATCAACCACAGCAATTTGTATTTGTATTCACATGAAAAGGCATAAAGAAGGGATTATTAGGAGAGGGTGACTGGAAACCTGGTCACAATGGTGGGTTTTAATGAGGCCTCTAACAGAAGAGAGAGGGAGATGGAAGCAGAATCTGAGACAGGGAATTGCAGGGGCCTCGGCAGTCAAGGGTATGCTCATCAGTGGTGGGGTGAAGGGAAGGGTAAGACTCACAAGAGGCCATTGAGTCTGAGGCATTGGAACATTTGGCAGGGGTGTGATTGCAGCCTGTAAACGGTAAGAGAGTTATGGGGGGTGTGAGACCAGGTGTGAAGTGTGAGTGCTGAGTCAAACACAACAGAAAAAATCCAGGTTCAACATCAGGCATTGATTATACAGCACCTTTGGCATGCTTTAGAAAGGGAGAAAGGAGAAGGGAAAAGGGAAATATAGATTAAAGGATGAGTTCTTGAGTGAGTAAGGAGAGGGTAATGAAAGCTTGAAGGTGGGTTTAAGGTGATTGGCAAAAGGTTGAAAGTGTAGATTCAGGGAAGAGTTCAAAGGAGTGGGCCCAGAGCAACTAACAGTGCAGATTCCAACAATGGGATGGGAAGGCCTGTGCTGATATCATAGTGGTTGTGTTAAATAGCAGCTGGCTTGTATGGAAAGCAAACAAGGTCTAGGAAAACAGGTCGCTACGAATTACTATCGAGTAATTAAGCAAAGCACAACCATAGTTGGGTTAAGACCTATGGGCGGAATTTTCCTTCCCACCAGTGGGGTCCTCCAATCTCGCTGAGGGAAACCCCCAGTGACGGAATGGGCACGTCACTCAAAACGCCATAGACATCAGCAGAACTGGAATATCCCATCAGCAACCATTGGCAAGCTGTCTCCACTGCCAGAAAAGGGTGTGGGGGAGTAAATACACCCCGATGGACAGAACTTTCTGGCCTTGGGCCTACAGTACCAAAGGTGTCGGCGCTATAAAAACTCAGGAGGCCCAAGAAGGGAAATCCAGAAGGAGTAAAGGCCGCAACATGGTTTGCAGCTTCAAGGTCCCAAATGGGACTACCATTTTTAGCAGGTCCCAGTCTGAGCCGGCTTTTAATGAGGCGATTTCCAGGAGCCCAGTTAGTGAGCCTCCGCCCACTAACGGAGAAGTTCGTAATCCATGGGAAGATCAATTGGTGTGTCTCCGCAGGTCTTGTCGGTGTTAATTGTATCATCCTTGCTGATCGAATGGCAATAGTCACTGATCAACAACTGTAACAACTTGTATTAATTTTGCACCTTTAACATTGAGAGAGATTAGGACAGATCAGTCAGATCTCAAAATCTGGCTGGATTCAAGGAATCCCATCAGCAGTCAACGATACAGAATGGAATTCAATTCCCTCATCATTGGGGTGAGTTGTGAAGAACTTATGCCAATTTACAGGAGAGTAATAAATGATTTCATTACAGAAGAAGTATCAAGAACTGTAAAAGACCTTTCACTCATCTAGTATCCTGTCTTTCCCTCTTGTCCCTCTTTTACATTATTTAGCATATGGATGATAAGGGCATAGTGTAGGTTAGATGGCCTTTAGTTTTTTTTCCATGTCGGTGCAACATCGAGGGCCGAAGGGCCTGTACTGCGCTGTATCGTTCTATGTTCTATGTTCTATGTTCTATTATCATTTTATATCATATTATATTACATACTACAATAAGTGATAAGGAAGGCAAATGTAATGTTGGCATTTATTGCAAGGGGAATGGAATATTGAAGTAGGAAAGTTTGTCTGCAGCTGGCCTGCGTGTGACCACATCCAAAGTACTGTGTACAGTTTTCATCCCCTTATTGAAATAATATATAATTGTGTTAGAAGCAGTTTAGACAAGGTCCACTCGACTCACTCATAGGATGACAACCTTATCTTATGAAGCAAGGTTGAGCAGGTTGGCCCTATACCCATTGGCGTTAAAAGAATGAAAGAGAATCTTATTGAAACGTATAAGAGCCTGAGGGGATTTGATAGGATAGAAAGCAGGAGGATGTTTCTACTGGTGCCAAAAACTGGAACCGGTGAACACAGTTTAAGAAGGTTTCCCTTTGAAAACAAAGATGTTGTTCTCTCAGAGGGTCGATAGTCTGCGGAATTCTCTTACCCAGAGAGAGGTGGAGGCTGGGTCATTGAATTTATTTAAGACTTAATTAGATCAACGTTTGGTATGGCGCTATGGCCAACGGCAAGGGAGTCAAGGCTGATGTGGGACAGACAGCAAAGTGGAGCTGGGACCACAGCCAGATCAGCCATGATCTTATTGAATGGCGGAGCAGACTGAAATGGCCAGCTTCTGCTCCTGAATCCTATTATTTTAACCCTCCCGGTAACTCTCCCATCTGGGGGCAGCACGGTGGCACAGTGGTTAGCATTGCTGCCTACGGCGCTGAGGACCCGGGTTCGAATCCCGGCGCTGGGTCACTGTCTGTGTGGAGTTTGCACATTCTCCCCGTGTCTGCGTGGGTTTCGCCCCCACAACCCAAAGATGTGCAGGTTAGGTGGATTGGCCACGCCAAAATTGCCCCTTAAAAAAAAACTCTCCCATCCGGTAAGATAGGTTTGCATTCTCTTGACTGTAAAAGATTAAGGGGGAGATTTAATTGATGTGTTGAATTTGACTAAGGAGTTGTTGGGGTAGATAGAAATAAATAATGGAAGGGATTCTCCGACCGTGGGTTTCCCGGCGGCATGGGGAGGCTTCGATGGGAATTCGCAGAGAATCCCGCCGCCAGCGAATGGAGCGCTGGCTCCCACCATCGCTAAACACAAGGCTGGGAGGCCGGAACATCCTGCCCAATATCCCCCAGTGGGAGAAATCAGAAAAACGGGTAATTCTGTTCACCCGCTTGAAAATGGATTTGGGGATGAAAATGGGGAGACACTAAAAGACGAATAGGAATCTGGGAAGAACCATCATATTCACAGTCTGCACTCTTCCTGTCAGGGAAAGCGGGAGCATGTCCCACCTTTTAAAGTCTCCCTCCATCTGCTCTACAAACCGCGATAGATTGAGCCTGTGTAGGGCATCCCAGCTCCTAGCCACCTGTATACCTAAATAACGAAAGCTCTTCTCCATCTTGAGCAGGAGCTCCCACAGTCTCTCCTCCTGACCCCTAGCGTAGATTACAAACAGCTCACCTTTCCCCCACGTTCAACTTGTACCCAGAGAAGCTCCCAAAGTCCCCGAGGATCCACATGACGTCCCCCATCCCCTCTAGCGGGTCCAAAATATACAATAGTAGAACGTCTGCGTAGAGGGAAACCCGGTGCTCCTCGGACACCCCACCCCCCCCCACAACTTCTGCGTCCCCTCCCTCTGAGGGCATCATAATAATATTCAGGAGCCTCCTCACATTTGTGTTCAGTTGCCTGCCCTTGGCGAAACCCGTCTGGTCCTCCTCAATCACTCCCGGGACACAGTCCTCTATTCTGGTGGCCAGAATATTTGCCAGCAATTTGGCATCCACATTCAGGAGCGATATCAGCCTATAGGACCCACAAAGAAGCGGATCCTTCTCCCTCTTCAAAATGCCCGAGATCAAAGCCTGGACATAGTCAGGGGGAGGGTTCCTCTCTCCTTTGCCTCGTTAAAGGTCCTTAGCAGGAGTGGGCTCAGCAGCTCCGAGAATTTCTTGTAGAATTCTACAGAGAAGCCATCCGGACCCAGGGCCTTGTCCGACTACATACTTTATGCCCTTAACTATCTCCTCCAACTCAATTAGGGCCCCCAGTCCCTCCACCAGCTCTTCGTCCACCCTTGGGAACCACAATCGATCCATAAATTGCTTCATCCCTTCCTCTCCCCTCGGGCGTTCTGACTTGTATAGCTTCCCATAAAACTCCTTGAAGACTTCATTGATCCTCTCTGGGCTCAACGTGTTACCTTCCTTATCCCTCACTCCACCGATCTCCCTGGCCGCCTCCCTCCTGCGAAGTTGGTGTGCCAGCATCCTACTGGCTTTCTCCCCATACTCGTAGACTGCCCCTTTCACTTTCCTCAACTGTGCCTCCGCCTTCCCCATGGTCAGCAAATCGAACTCCGCCTGTAATCTCCGGCGCTCCTTTAGCAGCCCCCCTCTCAGGGGCCTCCGTGTACTTCCTGTCTACCCTAAGTTATCTCGCCCACCAGCCTCTCCCTCTCCGCCCTCGCCCTCTTCTCTCTGTGGGATCCAATAGAGATTAACTCCCCTCCTGATGACCACTTTCATAGCTTCCCAAACCGCTGCCGCCGTTACCTCCCTCTGTGTCATTCGTTATCACATAGTTCTGAATGCTCCTCCTTAGCATGGTAGCACAGTGGTTAGCACAATTGCTTCACAGCTCCAGGGTCCCAGGTTTGATTCCCGGCGTGGTTCACTGGGTTTCCTGCGGGTGCTCCGGTTTCCTCCCACAGTCCAAAGATGTGCAGGTTAGGTGGATTGGTCATGCTAAATTGCCCTTAGTGTCCAAAATTGCCCTTAGTGTTGGGGCAAGTTACTGGGTTATGGGGATAGGGCGGAGGTGTGGGCTTGGGTAGGGTGTTCTTTCAAAGAGCTGGTGCAGACTCGATGGGCCGAATGGCCTCCTTCTGCACTGTAAATTCTATAATAATCTATAATTATCCGCCCACACACCTCTTCATCCGCCAGCGGCTCCACATCCAGTCTCCAGAGAGGGCGCTGCCCCCGCTCCGCCCCCAGTCGCAGGTCTACCCAATGCAGGGCATGGTCCAAGAACGCAATGGCCAAATACTCAGCCCCCTCCACCCTCGGGATTAACGCCCTGCTCAACACAAAAAAGTCAATTCGCGAGTTAACTTTATGGATGTGGGAGCAAAAGGAGAACTACTTCGCCCTAGGCCGCGCGAATCTCCATGGGTTCACACACCCCATCTGGACCATGAACTCCCACAGGGCCCTGGCCGCCACTGGTCTCTTTCCTGACCTGGACTTAGACTGGTCCAACGCCGGGTCCAAGACAGTATTAAAGATCCCCCCATAATCAAGTTACTTGTCTCCAAGTCCGGGATCTTACCCAACATGCGCCTCATGAATTCCGCATCATCCCAGTTCGGGGCATGATCTAATTGAATGGAGGAACAAGCTCAGGGGGCCCAATGGCTATTCCCTGTCCTGTGCCATCTAACTGTCTAAAGCCCATCTTTACAGACCTATAACACTCCCATGGAAGCTCTCTCCTCTCATACTTTAACTGCTTAGAAATGCCTCATCCTCCGAGCGTCCTAACTCTTCCAGCCTTGCAATTACTTATTATAATTAAAAACTCCAAAAGTCGCTACTGGATTAGAGAGAGAGAGAGTTATATTTGTGGACGGTTTAAAAAATTCTTTTGAAAATTTGAAGCGGGTGTTTAGCGATCATGAGATCAAGGAACGTATCTGTTTGCAATTTTGGACTGTGTTGAATTATCAGTGAGGTTCGCACAGTTGCATGGCTGCTATTAGTCCATCAAGCTGTCTCTGTTCAGCATTAGGAACTGTGATTATTGACGCTGAGGCCTGGCCCAGTCAGTGCCTACTCGACCTGAGGATGTTCAGATCTATCAAGAAAGCAGCCTGAAGTAACCATAGCCTTTTCACCAGGTAATTCACCCAACGCCAACAGACAAAGAATTTTGTTTCCATTATCTCTTTGATTCACTGTGGTGGCATTCTGCCTCGTGCTCTCCCCTCTGAGGCAGAAAGTTCTGGGTTTATAATCCCAGTCCAGGAACTTGAGCTGAAAGCTCTAGGCTGACAATCTAGTGACGGATTGGTAAAGAACGTGATTGTCGGAGGTCCCATCTTTCGGATGAAATGTTAAATCAACATAAAAGATCCCAAGGTTATACTTTGAGGAAGAGCTGGGGAATTCTTCCCGGTGTCTTGGCAAATATTCCAGTAACCAACACCACCAAATAGATGAAGTAACCACGTTTAAACTGGTTATGGGTAGGGTGCTCTTTCAAAGGGCTGGTGCGGGCTCGATGGGCCAAATGGCCTCCTTTTGCACAGCAGGGATTCTACGTTCTGATTAATATCATATTGCCGCTTGATGGACAAGTTGACTGCTGCATTTTCTACACTACTACAGTGATTACATTTCTTTTTTTTTTAATAAACATTTTATTGAGGTATTTTTGGTATAGTAACAACAACAAAATAAACATTATGAATGAAACCATAAACATAGTGCAAAAGCCATTTACCCGTCATACAGGTCACATCCTTATTGACCCCCTACTCTAATCTAAACTACTCCCCCCCCCCCCCCACTCCGTCTGCTGACGATTAATTTTCCGCGAAGATGTCAACGAATGGTTGCCACATCCGGGCGAACCCTAACAGTGACCCTCTCAAGGCGAATTTGATTTTCTCCAAACAGCCATGTCCGAAACCAGGTCTCCGACTTCGGGGGCTTTGGGTCCCTCCAAGCTAATAATATCCGTCTCTAGGAAACCAGGGAAGCAAAGGCCAGAACGTCTGCCTCTTTCTCCTCCTGGATTCCCGGATCCTGCGACACCCCGAAAATCGCCACCTCTGGACTCAGCGCCACCCTTGTTTTTAACACCGTGGACATGACGTCCGCAAACCCCAGCCAAAATCCCCTAAGCTTTGGACACGGTTCGCCGGTCCTCCCGCACATTTTGCGCACCTGTCCTCCACCCCAAAGAATCTGCTCATCCAGGCCACTGTCATGTGAGCCCAGTGAACAACCTTAAATTGTATCAGGCTGAGCCTGGCACATGTTGTGGATGCGTTGATTCTACTCAACGCGTCTCCCCATAGACCATCCTCTATCTCTCCTCCCAGCTCCTCCTCCCACTTGCGCTTCAGCTCCTCGGTCTGCGTCTCCTCCGACCCCATAAGCTCCTTATAAATGTCTGAGACGCTCCCTTCTCCTACCCACCCTCTGGAAACTACCCTGTTCTGAATCCCCCTCAGCGGTTGGAGCGGGAAGGTTGACACCTGTTTACGAAGGAAGTCCCGCACCTGCAGGTACCTGAATTCATTTCCCCTCGTCAACCCAAACTTTTCCTCCAACACCCTCATACTCGAAAAGCTCCCCTCTATAAACATATCCCCTATCCTCTCAATCCCGGCTCTCCGCCATATCCGGAATCCCCCATCCATACTTCCCTGCGCAAACCGGTGATTATCACAGATTGGGGCCCAGACTGATGCTCCCACTGCTCCCACATGCCGCCTCCACTGGCCCCAAACTCTCAGACCACCACCACCACCACGGGGCTGGTGGAGTACCGTGCCGACGGGAACGGCAGAGGCGCAGTTACCAACGTCCCCAAACTGGTGCCCTTGCATGAAGCCGCCTCCATACACTCCAATGCCGACCCCTCCCCCACCACCCACTAGTAATGACATTTCCTAAGTGCTTTGTTAGTTATTAAATGCCTTTTGGAACATCCTGAGGTTGTGAAAGGTGCTATATAAATGCAAAGCTTACTTAATTATACTGTGCGTGTTTTTCTGGAATAATACAACTCATACGTGCTGAGCTGTAATGGATACATCTCCTAGCAAGGTGGGGGGGGGGCAGCAGAGAAAGTTAGCGGGAATAGCCCATCCCCAGCTGGTCTGTGACCTGTTGGCAGCTGGATACTGAAGCATTGACGATACAGCTGCTCTCCGAGCAGTCGGCCAGAGGTTAATATGCCAGCTCATGCATCAAAGGCACTCTCTCCTTACTGAGGGCCACCCCCAGCACTCCAGGAGCACACACAAGCGACCATTCCTCACGTATGTGCAGAAAATATGAGGTGCTGATGCTCCTCAGTTCCTCTGCTGCCTTTCAAGGTAGAACAGGGAAAGACCACACACATGATACACACACACACACATCACACTGCCTGATCACACACTTCACACAGGTGTAGTGGTTAGCACTGCTGCCTATGGCACTGAGGACCAGGGTTCGATCCAGGCCCCGGGTCACAGTCAGTGTGGAGTTTTAACATTCTCCCCACGTCTGCATGGGTCTCACCCCCACAGCCCAAAGATGTACAGGTTAGGTGGAGTGGCCATGCTAAATTGCCCATTAATTGGAAAAAAAATAGTTGGGTACTCAAAATTTATTTTTTAAAAAGACACCCACATCACAGATATGCGCACACATCACAGAGACACACACATCACACAGAAACACACATCATAGAGACACACACATCACACAGAAACACACATCATAGAGACACACACATCACACAGAGACACACATCACAGAGACACACACATCACACAGAGACACACACATCACACAGAGACATATACATCACACAGAGACACACATCACATCACAAAGATACACACGCATCACGCAAAGCCACACACATCACATCGATACACACACATCACACAGATTCACACATATTACACAGAGACACACATCACATAGATTTTTTAAAAATGTATTTTATTACAAACATGATTCAAAGCAGGTTACAGCCAATAAACACCCTGGGAAACATACTTCCCAACAGTCAACTATACAGTCTGTAGAGATTTTCCCCCTCTCCCTCCCTGCCGGTGCTGAATACGCATTTCTCCTTGTTATAGGTCAGATTAAGGAGACTGGCGGTATGGAGAAATTTGCGGAGGTTGGTGTCGTGGTCCTGCTGGTCGTGGCCGCAGACGGTGACATTGTCGAGGTACGGAAAAGTGGCCTGCACACCGTACCGGTCAACCATTCGGTCCATCTCCCGTTGGAAGACCGAGACCCCATTTGTGACACCGTAGGGAACCCTTAGGAAGTGGTAGAGCCGCCCATCTGCTTCAAATACAGTGCACTTGCAGTCGTCTGGGCGAATGGGGAGCTGGTGGTAGGCGGATTTGAGGTCCACCGTGGAAAAGACCTTGTATTGTGCAATCTGATTGACCAAATCAGATATGTGGGGGAGAGGGTACGCGTCGAGCTGTGTATACCTGTTGATGGTCTGACTATAATCGATAACCATCCTGTGCTTCTCCCCAGTCTTTACAACTACTACTTGAGCTCTCCAGGGGCTGTTGCTAGCCTCAATAATACCTTCCTTCAGTAACCGCTGGACGTCTGACCGGTCCTGGGCACTGTACCGTCTGCTCTTGGTGGCGACTGGTTTGCAATCAGGGGTGAGGTTTGCAAAAAGGGAACGCGGTTCAATCTTGAGGGTCGCGAGGCTGCAGACAGTGAGGGGGGTATAGGGCCGCCGAATTCAAAGGTTAAGCTCTGGAGGTTACATTGGAAGTCCAATCCCAGGAGTGTGGCAGCGCAGAGGTGAGGGAGGACGTAGAGTAGGAAATTCTTAAACTCTCTTCCCTGGACTGTGAGGTTAGCTATGCAGTACCCCTTGATCTCTTCAGAGTGAGATCCGGAGGCCAGGGAGATTCTCTGGTTAACTGGGTGTATAGGGAGGGAGCAGCGCCTTACTGTGCTGGAGTGTATAAAGCTCTCTGTGCTCCCGGAGTCGATCAGGCAGGATGTCTCGTGTCCGTTGATGAGTACCGCTGTCGTGGCGGTCGAAAGAGTTCGGGGCCGAGACAGGTCCAGAGTCACCGAGGCGAGTCGTGGCAAGAGTTGGTGAGATTCCTCGGGCGGTGTGCGGTCATCCGAATCGGGGTCTTGAGACTCCAGCCAAGATGGCGGCGCCCAAGGGTCGCACATGGCCGGGGGTGGGCAAGATGACGGCGCCCATGAATCGCATGTGATCCCTGGGGAACAGGATGGCAGCACCCGGGGTCCGCACGTGGCTCGCGGAATCGAAGATGGCAGTGCCCACGGGCACGTGGCCTGCGGTGAGAGTAATGGCGGCGGCCCCGGTTCACCCCCGGAGACAGCGGCGACCGCCCGGGCCTGGCATACCGCCACAAATGCCCCTTTTTTCCACAGCTCTTGCAAGTTGTGGAGCGGGCCGGGCAGCGTTGCCGGGGGTGCTTGGCTTGCCCGCAAAAATAACATCGGGGCCCCCCCGGGGTTGGCTGGCAGCCACGCGGCACACGCTTGTGGGGGGTTGGGGGATGCATCGGAATCGGCTGCGGGTGGGGTCCACGCTGCCCATGGGGCTGCCGCGCGATCAGGGACATACGCTCGGGAGTTGCGGGAGGCTACGTCTAAGGAGTTTGCGAGGGCCCGTGCCTCCTTGAGTCTTAGTGTCTCTTTTTCCAGCAACCGCTGGTGGATCTGAGAGGACTGCATACCAGCAACGAAGGCATCCCGGATTAAAAGTTCGATGTGGTCGTTGGCTGAAACTTGCGGACAGGCACAGTTTCTACCTCGTACCAGCAGTGCGCGGTAGAATTCATCTAGCGATGGCCCCGGAATTTGTCGCCTGGTAGCTAGAAGATGTCGGGCGTAAACCTGATTTACTGGGCAGATGTAGCGTCCTTTCAACAGGATCATCGTGGCCTCAAAACCATCCGCGTCTTCGATGAGCGTGTAGATTTCTGGGCTCACCCTTGGGTGGAGAACTTGCAGTTTCTGGTCCTCCGTGGGTGTAGTTGTGGCCGCCCTGATGTACCCGTTGAAACACGCCAGCCAGTGGTTAAAGATCGCCGCTGAGTTTGCCGCGTGGGGGCTAAGTTGCAGACACTCCGGCTTGATGCGGATCTCCATTCTTCAAATCTAGTTCAATAAATTGATGCACGATCAATAACTCCCGAAGCGAGACTGTAGGACAATTGAAGGCTTTATAGAACTAGATGTTTCCCCCAGCAGCACAGGTACAGAAATGTAGCAGCTAGGGAAACACAGACTCTTATACTCCGCCTTACTGGGCGGCACCAGCAGGCAGGCTTCACCAATGATCTTACAGTATCAGGTACCTCCAACACCAATGATCTTACAGCATCAGGTACCTCCAACACCAATGATCTTACAGCATCAGGTACCTCCAACCTAGGTACCGTAATATCCCTAATACCGACTACCACAAGGACATTCTTCTTCTCCATTACTCACAACACCACATTTCCTCCCACTCTCTCCAGTAGATCGTACAATTTCAATCACTTCCTGACTACTTCCTTTTATTTTTACAAAATATTTTATTGGAGGTGTGCAGAACAAATGCGGGCAGAACAAAAACACAAAGGACCACAACAAACCATAACCAATATATTTCCTTTGATAGCCCCACAATCTTCACTGATCCGCTGGTGATCCTGTTCCTGACATTGTCCTTTCCCATCGGTGCACGCACCCTCAGCTCCTTCATATCCAGTCATTGTTCTGCTCTTCTTGAAGTTGCCTAAGCTTCTGCACAATATAATAAGTCTAACTTGACTGTGAATAGGCTCCAAGCCAGTTGGTGAAGCCAAAACCAAGGCAGAGCTTTTCTTTATTGAGGGTTTATTGACTTGTTCCTTCATGCGTAGAGACTATTACTATCCATTATCTATTTCCCTGAACCGTAACAATGTAATTGACAAAACATTAAGGCTCACAGCTTTCATGTAGATTATTGTCATTCTTTTCATCGGTTTCTTGCCTTTGAAAGGTCATCCATTCAGCTTTTGTTCCTTTCTCTACAGATCCTGCTGAATATTTGCAGAATTTCCTGTTTAGATCTCAGATCTTCTGGGTCCGTGGAGCTCCACCACATTGGGCAGTGAATTGAGCCTCAATGCAACTCATGAGCCACATTGAACTAGATTTCAATATTTGTCAATGGCCACTAAGTTGATTTAATCAGAAGAAATGCTCCTATGTGATACTTGTGATTCATTTACCCATCCCTGTGGAATGACTCTATTCAGTATTTTAAAAGTGAGGCTGACTTTAATAAGGATACGGGGAGTCCACACCGAGTAAAATAAGAACAAAGTTTTATTTAAAGGAAGAATATGTACATTAGAGGTGTACATTACCTCCACAAGAACAACAGGGAGAGGACTTTCAAACTATCTTCAATAGCCTCCAGTGAGATATCAAGGTTTGGAGAGAGAAAGCCTGACAGAAAGAGAGACAGAGACCAAGAAAGACAGCCAGAGAGAGAGAAAGTAGAGATTGTTAGAGTGTCATAGTTGCGCACAATGTTGTTGAGCCAACCCTACAGTCTCAGCAGGGCCTCCAAACCAGTATTAATTGAAGCCTGTACTCCAGGCCACTGGGAATCTGTATCCCGGGGAGAGTCACATCAGGAATAGAAGTCAGGGAATAGAAAGGGAGATGTCAGCTAGTTGTCAGTATCAGTTTCTCTGCTGAGAAATATTTTGAGTTGGTCTGTGCTGGGTGTCTTCCTGCAGCATTATTGAAAGCTGATACTTAATGGTGAATTGTAGAGAGAGCGTTACATAACACTCATCAAGCAGGAACCTCTTCCCTTTAATTCTCTGCTATAAATACACTTCAGAGATTCTGTGCCAACTTGCAGCCCACAGCTGGTCATTAGGGCCAAGAACCTTGACGTCTTAAAATAAAATGAGAGGAGTCAATGTAACCAGGATTCCGAGCCAAGCCACAGATTACTATTGGGGTGGGTGTCGATGGTGAATGATAAACAAACATAGGAATATATTTCCAACTGGTTTGAACATTGGTAGTTAGTTCTTCCCTTTCATGATTCCCCCGCCCAGTGATCGTGAACTTGCTGACCACTGCTGATATTCAGGTTCATAATCAATCTCTGGTACTTCACCCAAGAAGCCATGCTCCATGTGTCAGCTGAGCGAGGGAGTGCCAACAATTTAATCAACGATGGGACGGGGGATATCACAGTCGAACTGATGCCTTTATCACCCAGCCACCATTATTCTAGACTTGCCAATCAGATTGGCTGGAGCAGAACCACATGGCTGACATTTCCCCTCATTGGGAGCCTGAGATCGGCACTGTCCAGGGAACAGATTTTGGGACTTCCTGGTTTTTTTGTATATGTTAATTACCTCGATTTGTACATGTAGGGCATTATTTCAAATTTCACGGATGATACTAAATTCAAAAACACAGTAACCAAAGAGATGGACATGAACTGATTTCAAGAGGACATGGAGAGTTGGATGAAATGGACAAACATGTGACAGATTAAATTTAGACATGTGAAATAATGGGGGAAATCCCGGTTGACTGACGCCGATATCGGATGGTGGGTCAGGTCCGCGCACGGTCAGCACCATGATGTACGCCACAACCTCTGCAGGTCATCAGCCGTGCGCATGCGCGGCCGTGGACCTGCCCATTCTCCGGCCGTTTTCGCCGCAGGAGTCGGGAGTTCCAACCGGCGCTGGTGGTAGCCCCTCTCTGGTCCTGGAATCGATGAGGGGTTTCACGCAGATTTTATGGTAAAAGGCCACACATGCTCCACTGGCGACAGCTTTTAGCCGTTGAAACGGAGAATCCAGCCCAATATTTTTTGTTCAGAAGAACAAGACGAGGCACCATGAACTAAATAATACAAGTGTTCTCCACCCCCTCAAACAACTGGATCGTCCTTGACTTTGTCAGGTATGCCCTGTGCACCACCTTTAACTGTGTTCATCCCAGCCTCGCACATGAGGTTGAGGCATTCACCCTCCGCAATACGTCACACCACAACCCTTCCTCCAGCACCATCCTCAGCTCCTCCTCCCACTTGACCTTAACCCTCTCCAGCGACGCCAAATCATCCTCCAGAATCTTCTCTTAAATCGCCGAGATGGCCCCCCACAACCCCAACACCGACACCACCCTCCCCAACAACGAGGAGCGCAGAGTTACTGGAAAACCTTTTTTGCAAAGTCCCGCACCTGAATATACCTAAAGGCCTCCCTCCATGGAATTCCAATCCTGTCCATAAACTCCTCCAAAAGTGCAAACCGCCCTTCCAAAAATAAGTCTTTCCGTCCACCCTTGGAAGGAAGTCCCATCTTTCTGTCCAGGCACAGTGCAACAGCGGCCAGAAGAGGTACTGCAGCTTTCTGCCTGGGATGGTTCTCAAGGTAAGTCCCGATGGTCCAGGGTGTGAGGGGACGATGATGCCCTTGGGGGTCAGGAGGGAGGGAGATTGTGGCATCGATGGTAGGCTAGTGGGGAGGGAGGGCCGGATCTCCATGGCTGCAGAAGAGAGGGTGCTCTCAGCCCCCAACTTCGCACCTGAGGTGGAGAAATGTTTATTTCTCTGTTTCCCACCCAACTCACACTCACACCCTACAAATGGAGACTGGGGGGGGGGGGTAAAAGACCCGTAAGTTGCAATTAAGGAGCCATTTAAGGGCCTTAATAGGTGAAAAGGTGGGTTTCCCAACCAAGGCCCTGCCCGCCCAACCATGTAAAATTACACCGGGTCAGGGTGGGCAAGATCCCAGGGGGAATTTAGTTCATATGATTTTTGCCCCACCCTGGCCTTTGGAAGCGTTACATTCTGCCCGATAGGAAATTATCAGCAGCGATTCAATGGCCCGATTCACAATGCTCGAAACGTATCGTGGGATTTAGCAGAGTCTCACAAGATGTCGCAGTGTGGATCTTGTTCTCGCTGGGCAAGATCCAGATATGCATATTTAAATGATCCATTAGGTGCATTTAAATATGTGTTTGCCGGATTCTCCCGTGCATGGGATTCATCGGCCGAACCTGGGAGACCTCGCCAGGATGCCGTTTAGCACGGGTCCACACAGACGTGGATCAGTCGTAATGCCACCTGGGTGAGGGGGGCTACCAGGCCTGTGGAGAACCCTGGATGATCGAGCATTGGGCAGGATGACACGCAGGCACTCCCTCTGGCACCCAGGCACCTTCGCACTGCCAGTCTGGCACTTTGGCACAGCCAGGGTGCCTGGGTCGCACTGCCAAGCTGGTAGCGGTGCTGCCAGGGTGGTAGGCTGGGGGTGCTCAGGTGCCATGTTGCCACTGCCAGGGGTTGGACCTTAGAGGGGCCATGCCCATGAAAGGGGAGGATGTGGGAATATGAAGAGGGGAGGGTGAAGGTGGCATGAAGGGACCCATAAAGAGTGGGGTGAAAGGGGATATTATTATAGAATTTATAGTGCAGAAGGAGGCCATTCGGCCCATCGAGTCTGCGCCGGCTTTTGGAAAGAGCACCCTACCCAAGCCCATACCTCTACCCTATCCCCATAACCCAATAACCCCACCTAACACTAAGGGCAATTTGGACCCTAAAGCAATTTTTAGCCTGGCCAATCCACCTAACCTGCACATCTTTGGACTGTGGGAGGAAACCGTAGCGCCCGGAGGAAACCCACGCAGACACGGGGAGAACATGCAGACTCCACACAGACAGTGACCCAAGCCGGGAGTCGAACCTGGGACCCTGGAGCTGTGAAGCATTTGTGCTAACCACCATGCGACCGTGCTGCCCTATTAAGGGACCTCATAGTGGTTGGGGGGTGAAGAGGGGTATAAAGGGGCCTCATAAAAGTTGGGGGGGGGTAAAGAGGGGGGTCCTGAAGGGGGGGGGGTGAAAGGGGGTGGGGGCCTGAATAGGGAGGTCCTCAGCAACCCCATAGCATGGTGTCTTTACTTAGGAGGGGAGGTAATGGCCACGTCTGTGGGGTAGTGGCATTGCCCATGGGTGTGAGGTGTGGGTGACCCCCAAGCACACTTAGAGATTGGGGTACCTGGAGTTGGTCTCACCGGCGCAGTCAGCTTCACTATGCCAGACCAGTGTGAAACTGAATGGCAGGGTAGACCTCACCCAAATATCTGGCGGAAAACACCTCACCAAGCCCAAAATGATACTTTAGAAATGTTTTGGTTGATTCGCGCCCATCAAGACCTTGGAATGGGTGGGGAAGGAATTCCTCAGAATGGCGCTGGGAATGAGGAACTTCAGTTAGAGAGACTGGAGATGCTGGAATTGTTGCCCGAGGGCAGAGATGGTTCAGGGAGGTTTAGCAGAGCTGTTCAAATCACAAATATTTTTGATAAGAGTAAATAATTTAAAAATGCCTTTTCTGGTCGGTGCCCGGCCAAAGGGCCAGTGATGAGAGAAAATAGATTTAAGATGATTGGAAAAGGGAGAGGTGACATGAGGAAAACATTTTTTACCCAGCGAGCTGTTAAGATCTGAACTGTGCTGCCTGAGAGAGTGGAGGTAGCAGATCCTGTAGTAACTTCCCAAAGAGAATTAGATCATTCATAAAGACAAAAATAATCACAGGGTTACAGGGAAAGGGCAAGAGAGTGGGATTAATTGGATGGCTTTACCACAGAGCCAACGGAGAAGGTTTGAATGGTTCCCCTCTGGGCTTTATCATTCCATGATTCCATGAATAGAAGGAAAATCGTCAGAACCGATCCACTTTATTCAACTCAATCCACAGAATGGATTCAGCAAATGGCTGCTCTGTACTTAAACCATGTTTCTAAATTTGTGAGCGGGGATGATATGCAGCTGGTTTCTAAATATATTACATTCAGTCAGTCCACACCTATTCTGGTTGCACAAAAGGTTCTATTTCCCTTACTCATGCCCCTGGAGACTGGTGGTGTAACGTTCATGTCTATTAATATTACAATTGCTGTGTTGTGGTGTATGAAAACCCAGCCATTCAGCCCTGCCACCGCCTTTTGAGCTGGATTGTCATCTGTAAACCTGTGAGGTCAGGGTAGGCCATTTAGGACCCAAATGAGGAGAGATTTCTTCATTCAGAGGGTGGTGAATCCGTGGAATTCTCTACCACAGAAGGCGGTGGAGGCCAAATCACTGAATACATTTATTTTGGGCTGAGGGACAGAGAGGAGGTTGGGGGCGGAGGCTGCCTGGGGGTGGGCCAGTGAAGGCACGGAGCATGGGCTGGAGGCGGGCCCAATAAAGGGGATAGTTGATCGGCGAAGGGGGGGGGAGGGGGCAATGAGCCCCCCAACTAGGCTGATCACCTGGAATGTTCGAGGGTGAAATGGGCCGGTCAAGAGGGCACGCGTGTTCGCGCATCTTCGGGGAAGAACAGAGAAACAAAAAGAAAAAAAAACATGAACGTTGCAGCAAAGTCCAAAAGTTCTCAGTCCACCACCAGTCCTTTCCTTTTCACGAAGTCCAGCGCGTCCTCAGACGACTCAAAATAAAAGTGCTATTCCTCGTACATGACCCAGAGATGGGCCGGATACAACAGTCCGAACTACACCTTTGTCTTTAAAAGGATGCACCTAAACTGTTTGAAGCCTGCTCTTCCCCTGGCCACCTCCACACTCAGGTCTTGGTAAACCCGCAGGGTGCTATTGTCCCTCTTACAGATCCATACAATTACGAAGGAAGTAGATTTCTTGACTCTAAAGGTGTCAAGGGGTATTGGGAGAGCGTAATGGTGCAGTGTTGAGGTATAGGATCAGCCATGATCATACCTTAATGGCGGAGCAGCCTTAAAGGGCAGAATGGCCGACTGCTCATTATTTTGTGTGTTTCTATGCTTCAAAATGTGTTCTATTAAAATAGCATTGGTCAGCCAATGGGCAGTATCAATGGCGATACCGGATTTCAGCTCTCAGTGGTTGCTGGGATGGGGGTGGGGTCTACCAATAATTGGAGAACAGAGTGGGGGAGAAGTGGTATCAGAAATATTCGCTACTGACAGAAAAGGTAACTGGGAATTTCCTCAAAGGTTTTCTTATTCTCTCATTGTTACTGAGTTGGAAGTGCAAGGGAAACCACCGTGTGGATTTTAGGTGGGTTCAGCATCAGATTTGGCTGTGATGTCCCTCCCACCAATATGCCCCTTATTCTGACCCATTATGCCCATACAGAGAATGCTGGTCCGAGCTCCTGACTCCGCCACAAGCCAGCACTTTCCAAAGTGGGCAGGAGAATAGGTTGGTATGAAAATAAGTTGCACACGCAGAAAAGAGAGTTGAGGACTTCCGGTGGCAGCTATGGAGTAAGTCGCACATTTGGTGGCTCCAGCTCGGGTCGGACTTTTGGACCTTTTCCCCCGATTTTCTACTGGACTTGAATTGTACAACTGAAGACAGAGGCGATTGTCCCACATCGGTGCATGGAGAGAAGGACTAGAAGTCCTCGTAAAGGCAGAAACAGAAAGAGAGAGAAGGCTTGGGCTGAAGCTGCAGCGGGAGACAGCATGGCGGAGGACCCGACCTCTGGCTTGTCAACCCAGCGGTCAACGAAGCAGCTGATGCAAGTTATTCAGGAAGGCTTTGCTAAGCAGAAACGGGACTGCTTGGACCTGATAAAAGAGTCCATTGAGCGGCTGGAGCTTAGATTGGACGCCCAACATCGGGCGATCCAGAAGGTGGAGAAGGCGCTGGCTGAGTAGGAGGAACATCAAACTGCCATGGAGTTGGAGGTGGGGATGCTGAGAGATCAGCAGAAGAAGCTCCTGGAGAAGGTGGAGGATTTAGAGAGTAGGCCCCGCTGGCAGAACTTGAGAATCGTTGGGCTCCCAGAGGGGTCCGAAGGAGCGGACGCTGGGGCATACATCGCAGACATGTTTGAGAAGCTGCTGGGGAATGAGGCATTCTCCCGACCCTTAGAGGTGGACAAGGCTCACAGAGCACTCGCGAGGAAGCCACAAACAGGAGACCCCCCCCGTGAGGCAATGGTGGTGAGATTCCACAGGTACTTAGATAAGGAGCGCATTCTACAGTGGGCCAAGCAGACACAGAGCCGTAAGTGGGACAATAGTATCCTGCGGGTCTACCAAGACCTGAGTGTGGAGGTGGCCAGGGGAAGAGCAGGCTTCAACCAGATCAGGTCGATCCTTTTTAAGAAAAAGGTGAAGTTCGGACTGTTGTATCCGGCCCGTCTCTGGGTCACGTTCGAGGAATAGCACTTTTATTTTGAGTCGTCTGAGGACGCGCTGGACTTCGTGAAAAGGAAAGGACTGGTGGTGGACTGAGAACTTTTGGACTTTGCTGCAGTGTTCATGTTTTTCTTTCTTTTTGTTTCTCTGTTCTTTAAAAAAAGGTTTCTCGTTTTTCATGTTGTGGGAGCTGTTTGTAATGCCTTCTGTATTGATTTGGGACCACTGGCAGAGCTGAGTGAGTTAAGGTTTTCATTTGCACTGTTGGGGGATGGAGGTGTGCTTGTTTAGATTTTGGTGTTTTTCTGTCGGGCAATTGTGTGGGGATTGTTTGATGTTGGAGTATGTTTGTATGAGGGGGGAGACCAATAAGTGGGAGACTATCCAGCGCCAGGAATGTGGGCTACCAAGCTAGCTGGGCGGGCTAGCTCACGGAAGCGCAGTGGGGGGTGTGCATATGTTCAGTTTATCAAAGGGGTCGGGTTACAGAGTATTGTTACGAGGAGGGGGGAAGGTTCTGCTGACGAGGGAGGGACGTGGGCCAAGGGACAGAGAGGAGGCTGGGGGCAGAGGCTGCCTGGGGGCGGGCCGATGGAGGCGCAGAGCGTGGGCTGGAGGCGGGCCCAAAAATGGGGATGTCTGATTGGCAAAGGGGGGGGGGGGACAATGAGCCCCCCAACTAGGCTGATCACCTGGAATGTTCGAGGGTGAAATGGGCCGGTCAAAAGGGCACGTGTGTTCCCGCATCTTAGGGGACTGAAGGCTTACATGGTAATGTTGCAGGAGACGCACCTTAGAGTAACTGACCAGATTAGATTGAGGAAAGGCTGGGTCAGTCAGGTCTTTCACACGGGACTAGATTCAAAGACTAGAGGGGTCGCAATCCTGATCAACAAGCGGGTGGTGTTTGAGGCGGGTAGAATAGTCTTGGATGTGGGAGGTCCGTACATTATGGTCAGTGGGAAACTGGAGGGGGTGCAGGTGGTATTAGTCAATGTGTATGCGCCAAATTGGGATGATGTAGAGTTTATAAAGAGGATGCTGGGGAAGATACCGGACCTGGACTCGCACGGGTTGGTCATAGGAGGGGACTTCAACAGTTATTGACCCTGGCTTGGACTGGTCAAGCTCAAAAATGGACAGGGTGCCAACAATGGCAAAGGAACCAAAAGGGTTCATGGAGCAGATGGGGGGGGGGGGGGGGGGGGGAGATCCATGGAGATTTGGGCAGCCAAGGGTGAAGGAGTTCTCCTTCTACTCACACGTCACAAGTGTACTCCCGGATTGATTTCTTTATTCTGAGCAGGGCCTTACTGGCAGGGGTGGTGGGCACGGGGTACTCAGCGATCACAATCCCAGACCATGCTCTGCACTGGGTTGACCTGCAGGTTAGTAAAGACATTAACCAGCGCCCGCACTGGAGGTTAGATGTGGGACTTTTGGCTGACGAAGGAGTGTGCGAGCGGTGGAGGAAATGCATTCAGAACTACCTGCAGGTCAACGACACGGGGGAAATTTCAGCAGCGATGATCTGGGAAGCACTGAAGGCGGTGGTTAGAGGGGAGCTGATCTCGATACGGGCCCAAAGGGAGAAAGTGGACAGGGCGGAGATGGACCGACTGGTTAAGGAGATACTACAGATCGATGGGAGAAATGCGGAGACCCAGAGGCAGGGCTTTTAAGGGAACGGAGGAGGCTACAGGCGGAGTTCAGCTTGTTAACCACAGGGTGGGTGGTGGAGCAGCTGAGAAAGGCGAGGGGGCGGAGATCTATGAGTATGGAGAGAAGGCCAGCAGAATGCTTGCACAGCAGCTTAGAAAGAGGGAGGCAGCCAGGGAGGTAGAGAAAGTAAATGACGGAGATGGGAACCTGGTTGGAGATTCAGTCAGGGTGAATAAAGCGTTTATGGATTTCTACAGTAGGCTGTACAGGTCGGAACCCCCTATGGGGCCGGAGGGGATGAGGCACTTCTGGGGGGGGGGCTGAATTTCCCAAAGGTAGACAGGGAGCTGGTAGAAGGGTTGGGGGCCCCGATGGGGTCGGAAGAGATAGTGGAGGGTCTGAAGGTCATGCAGGCGGGTAAAGCCCCGGGGCCGGACAGGTACCCAGTGGAGTTTTATAAAACGTTCTCTGGGATATTGGGGCCGGTGTTGATGAGGATGTTCAATGAGGCAAGGGAAAGAGGGGTGCTGCCCCTGACGATGTCACAGGCCACGATTTCGCTGATTCTGAAGTGGGACAAGAGCCCGGAGCTGTGTGGGTCCTACAGGCCGATATCCCTGTTGAATGTGGATGCCAAACTGCTGGCCAAAACTTTGACCTCCAGGATTGGGGATTGTGTTCCGGACATTATTGGGGAGGACCAGACGGGGTTTGTTAAGGGGAGGCAGTTGGTGGCCAATGTAAGAAGGTGGTTAAATGATGCCCCCAGAAGATAGGGGGTTGGCGATAGTGATTGCAATGGATGCAGAAAAGGCTTTTGATCGGGTAGAATGGGATTATCTGTGGGAGGTACTGGTACAGTTCGATTTGGGCGGGGCTTTATTGACTGGGTCAGGTTACTGTGTCAGGCTCCTGTGGCAAGTGTACGGACGAATAGGACAACATCGGACTATTTTAGACTCCACCGGGGGACGAGAGAAGGATGCCCACTCTCCCCACTGTTGTTTGCGCTAGCTATAGAGACGTTGGTATTGCTCTGAGATCCTCAAGGGGCTGGAAGGGGCTGGTCCGGAGGGGGGGGGGGGGGGGGGGGGGATGTGGGGTGTGGTGAGCACAAAGTCTCGTTCTATGCAGACGACCTGGTTCTGTATGTATCGGACCCAATAAAGGGGATGGAAGAAATCATGAGGATTCTAGGGGAATTTGGCCGGTTTTCAGGGTATAAGCTAAATATTGGGAAAAGTGAGATGTTTGCGATCCAGGCGAGGGGACAGGAGAGGCGATTGGGGGAGGTGCCGTTTAGATTAGTAGGGGGAAGCTTTAGGTACCGAGGCATTCAAGTGGGGTGGGAATGGGACCGGCTGCTTGAATTAAATCTGGCCCGACTAGTAGACCAAATGAAGGACGATTTTTGGAGATGGGACGCACTTCCGTTGTCATTAGCTGGGAGGGTGCAGACGGTGAAGATGACGGTCCTCCCGAGATTATTGTTCATAATGTTGCACGTGTTACTTGAGTGTATTACGCGTTTATTGGAGTGTATTAACACGCCTCCGTTTAAAGGCCGTGTGCTTAACACTGCTACAGCTCTGTGTGTGTAATTTCAGCTCGGAGTCGCCAGGTGCCGTATATAGACACCTCACAAGTATCTCAAGGTCAGGTTCAAAGTAATAAAACTATACACCGATTAGTAAGTTCCAACGATCAATATTTATTATACAAATATAATAAATACGCATGCACACGCTAAAGACTAATACCTATTTCTACTATTAAACGACTAAATATTTATCTAAGTGGGAACCAGCAAGGTCAGGGGACAAGGCCTTTGTTCCTTTCTGGGCTGCACCTTCTGTTTGTTACTAGTTGATTAATGTATAGGCAAGGCTGGGTTCACGTTGCGAGCGTCGTTTTGGCACTTACTGAACGATGGCTGGTGCTCAACGGCTGGTGATGGAAGACAGGATCAACGGCTGGAGTCGGAGTCAGGATACAACAGCAGATCTGGGTCGAAGTCAAAACAGCAGTCCAAGCCGGAGCACAAAACAGACAGAACCATGTGCGGGGTCTATCTTTATAGGGCCCCCAATGTCCGTGCCTTTTCGGGGCGGGCCTTTACCTGCCATGTATCGATTGGATCATTTCCCAATCGATGTCTTACAAATCCCCCAATCTGAGGGTCTCTTCTCGATGGGTGGGGCGGTCTCTAGGGTCTTTTGTGATGGATACTTCTGGTGCCGTTTCGTCTGGGCGTCCACTCAAAGTATCCATTCAAAACCAAATGTTGCTATTGTGTGTGCCCAGATCTGGATTGCCTCATTACTATGCAAAGCGTTTTGCTATTTACACCTTTGGTTGAGATCTTCCACCTGGCCATAAACTAGTTTTGCTACGTGCAGAATGCAAATTAGCCTTTGCAGACTGTTTGTCCTGGCTAAACTGTTTTCTCCATTTTGTTAGCCCAGTGTCCATCTTAGGTGGCTACAATGTTTCAATGTCCCCCCATCTTTATTCCGTGGTTCTTTTTTAAACGGGTCAACAAAGTGATCTCTGGCTTTGATGGCCGGGGAAGACCCCGTGAGTAAGGAAGGTAATGCTTAAGCGGAGTCGGGGAGAGGGCATTCTGGCGCTGCCAAATTTTAGTAACTATTACTGGGCTGCGAATATAGCCATGATCAGGAATTGGGTGGTGGTGGGGAGGGGGGAGGGGGGGAGCGCATGGGAGCATATGGAGGTGGCTTCATGCAAGGGGACCACTTTGGGGGCATTGGTAACTGCACCTCTGCCGTTCCCGTTGGCACGGTACTCCACCAGCCCCATGGTGGTGGCAGCCCTGAGAGGCTGGGGGGGGGTCAATGGAGGCGGCATGTGGAAGCAGATGGAGCATCGGTCTGGTCCCCAATCTGTACTAATCACCGGTTTGCCCCGGGAAGTATGGATGAGGGGTTCCGAATACGGCGGAAAGCAGGGATTGAGAGGATGGGAGATATGTTTATAGAGGGGAGCTTTCCGAGTATGAGGGCGCTGGAGGAGTTTGGGTTGGCGAGGGGAAACAAATTCAGGCATCTGCAGGTGCGGGACTTCCTTCGTAAACAGGTGTCAACCTTCCCGCTCCTACCGCTAAGGGAGATTCAAGACAGGGTAGTTTCCAGAGGGTGGGTAGGAGAAAGGAGCGTCTCGGACATTTACAAGGAACTTATGGGGTCAGAGGAGACACAGACTGAGGAGCTAAAGCGCAAGTGGGAGGAGGAGCTGGGAGGAGAGATAGAGGATGGTCTATGGGCGGACGCGTTGAGTAGAGTCAACATGTCCGCAACATGTGCCAAGCTCAGCCTGATATAATTCAAGGTCGTTCATCGGGCTCACATGACAGTGGCCCGGATGAGCAGATTCTTTGGGGTGGAAGGGCTTTGTTACGAAAATTTACGTTGGATAAATGCATAGAACTCGAGAGCGAGGGTAACAATAATACAATTAAAGGTAGTTCACAAAACACATTTGATGAGGTTGAGAATGAGTCACATGTTTGAAGGGGTTGAGGACATTCGTGACAGATGTGGGAGGCGGCCGGCCAATCATGTACACATGTTTTGGTCATGCCTGAAACTTAGAAAATTCTGGAACACCGTCTTTAGCACCATGTCGGCAGTGTTACAGTTGGACCTGGAACCTAGTCCCCTGGGAGCCATATTCCGAGTGTCGGACTTGCTAGAGCTCTAGACAGGTGAAAAGTTACTAAAAATATTTATAAAAGCAAAGCATATCCGTTCTCCACCATGTACTGATCTAGTTTCCCCTTAAATGCATCTATATTATTCACTTCAACTACTCTCTGTGCCAGTGAATCCCACATTCTAACCGCTCCTCAGATAAAGAGGTATCTCCTGAATTCCTTACTGGATTTAGTCCTGGCCTTATCTTGCTGGCCCCATGTTCTGAGCTCATCTATAAACTGTTAAAGGGCCACATTCATAAGGAAAATGCCTTGGAGTTGGCTGGACTCCGGGGGCCACGATTCATTACAAATACAATACGGAAGTGATAGCTGCAGATTGGGGAATACAGTGCTTGTCCCAGATTCCCCAAGGACTACTGAGTGGAGTCAGGACATCAGGAAGAGACGGGAAATGAGGAAACAGACAACAACATGTCACAGGATCCCTCAACATCACCGCAGCAAGCATTCCACGGGCCGGTATAGTGCCGGTGTACAATGTAAGACACTCTGCATAATGATTATCAACCATTCTTCAGGTCAGACATCAAAAGGGGTGGTTGTAGGTAAAGCTCCCTCTGCCCTGTCCCAAAGAAAATGAAACTCCAGTCATAATTCACCATCAGAAAATAAGTGACACAAAAGTAAATCTGGAATTAATAAGCAGGCCACTGTCTCTCTACAAGGAGTAATTTACTGCAGAATCAAACGGTTGCGTTACTCTGGCAGGTTTTGATGGGGTCCCCATTTCATGCTTATTATCCGCCCCAGCACCCACAGCCTCAGCCAACTTCCATCTCATCCTGCTTGGAAGCCCTTTATTTTCACTCAGGGGCTACTAATCATTGCGTGGATGGCCATGGGCATATTTTGAGAAATAAAGAAATTAAAGGAAGGACAGTTTTTAATTCCTGCTACGATGACAGTAATCACAAACAGCAGATTTCAAACCACCTTACAATCTAAATCCTCAACCTTAAACTACCGAACCCCTGCAGAGAACCTGCATGCAAACGGTTAAAAACCATGGACCACCCCGACCCTTATTTCCAAGTTACACTGCTTTGGTGCCCGTTGCCATTTTGGCTCCTGTGTTCCAGGAAGCGTGTGCGAAGGGGAAAAGGAGTCATCCTGAAGAAGAGTCACCTTCGACTCAAAACGGTTTCTCTCTCCACAGATGCTGCCAGACTTGCTGAGCATTTGCAGCCCTCGTCGTTTGTGTTATTCTCTGTAAGGCTGTCTCACCACACTGGTCCCCCACCCCCACCTCCATCCCCACCACGAGTATTAGACCCACCCAGGAATTTTGCATGTTCGTCGATGAGGTGGGGGAAGGGATACGTGGGTCATGACACAACTCTGCAGCCCCATCAGGCCAGAATAACACAAGTCTAATCAAAGCCAGGGGACCACCAGGCTCAATATTGATCATTCATGCCGCTGGGATGCTGAAGCAGACGGTCAGCTGCCTGGACAGGCTCTCACTAAGATGTCCCCATGAAAACTCTCGGCATGTTCTTCCACAGCCTTGGTTAATGGGAGGCCTGTATCTGGAGGGGACGCAACAGCAGCGACCTGCATTGGAGGAGGAAGGCAGAGAACTGCTTGCAATTGGCAGTCCTCCTCAACGCTTTGAAAGCATCACAATGTGACGAATGAACTAATTGCATCTCAATCCCCAGCCTTGCGACGTTACACAGAAACCCTCTGTATTACCAGAGGGTTAATATCCATCCTTCACCTTTGAGTCTGCAATAATTCAAATCATTCTGAACATTTCTGTATCACTCACTGAGTCCAGACTTGGGAGTTACGAAACTGCACTGTGCCAGCTGGGGATTAAAGAGGATTAATGTAATGATATAACAAATGTCTGCCATTCCTTTCACACACAAGTGATCAACCCATAGTCTTTATCTTCAAAGAGGTTTCCTCATTAGTTCACTTGTATCAGTTGCTCCCTAATTGGCCTCAGCACATCTGGTGCAAGGCAGCTGTTGTTCATGTGGAGGAGCCTCACATGTGTAGGGTTTCTCCAGCATGGAAGGGAAACCCAACACTGTATATATTTAAAAATGTTATCCCATATTGCTATTTCTTATTTTTAAGCTTCACTTATCTGCTGAACAAAGACGATTAAGATGATGTGCCCTCTGTCTGGGAGTTACCCCCAGCAGTCTCTGGCACAAACCAATTCTCACTCAGTTTTGGGAACACATTGTTATGCCCAAGGGGCTACTAATGACAACCTGGGTCAGATCAGACCAATTCCAAGGGAGCTACAGGAAGGTTATTTGCATTCGACAAGCAAATCATGCTGCCAGAGTCAGTGGGTCTACTGAGACAATGGCTTCCCTAAAGCCAAGCCCACATCAGGAGCGACATGCTAGCACAGTGGTTAGCAAGAACAAAGAAAATTATAGCACAGGAACAGGCCCTTTGGCCCTCCAGCCTGTGGCAATCCAGATCCTATATCTAAATCTGTTGCCTATTTTCCAAGGATCTACTTCCCTCTGTTCATACCTCTCATAATTTTGTAGACCTCAATCGGTCCCCCCTCAACCTCCGTCTTTCCAACGAAAACAATCCTGATCTACTCAACCTTTCATCATAGCTAGCACCCTCCATACCAGGCAACATCCTGGTGAACCACCTCTGCACCCTCCCTAAAGCATCCACATCCTTCTGGTAATGTGGCGACCAGAACTGCATGCAGTATTATTCCAAATATGGCCTAACCAAAGTCCTATACAACTGTAACATGACCTGCCGACTCTTGTACTCAATACCCCGTCCGTTGAAGGCAAGCATGCTGTATGCCTTCTTGACCACTCTATCGACCTGCGTTGCCACCTTCAGGGTACAATGGACCTGAACTCCCAGATCTCTCAGCACATCAATTTTCCCCAGGACTCTTCCATTGACCGTATAGTCCGCTCTTGAATTAGATCTTCCAAAATGCATCGCCTCGCATTTGCCTGGATTGAACTCCATCTGCCATTTCTCTGCCCAACTCTCCAATCTATCTATATTTTGCTGTATTCTCTGACAGTCCTCCTCGCTATCTGCAACTCCACCAATCTTAGTACCATCTGCAAACTTGCTAATCAGACCACCTGTACCTTCGTCCAGATCATTTATGTATATCACAAACAACAGTGGTCCGAGCACGGATCCCTGTGGAACACCACTGGTCACCCTTCTCCATTTTGAGACACTCCCTTCCACCCTACTCTCTGTCTCCTGTTGCCCAGCCAGTTCTTTATCCATCTAGCTAGTACACCCTGAACCCCATACGACTTCACTTTTTCCATCAAGCCATGGGATATGATTTAGGCCTTGGGTGACTGTGTGGCGCCTGCGTGGGTGGGTTTCCTCCGGGTGCTCCGGTTTCCTCCCACAGTCCACAGATGTACAGGTTAGGTGGATTGGCCATGCTAAATTGCCCTTAGTGTCCAAAGAGGTGCAGGTTAGGTGGGGTTACAGGGATAGAGCAGGGGAGTGGGGCCTAGATAGGCTGTCCCTTCAGAGGGTCTGCAGATTTGGCTGAATGGCTTCCTTCTGCACTGTAGGGATACTATGGCACCCCTTCAAACCCATAATGACTGAGACATTATCAGTCCTGAAAACAAAACCAATTCCAGACATTGGATCAAAATCCCTTTTTGAAGTCATTGTGGAGAAGGAAGGTCATGTGGCTGGTCTTTTGAACAGTTTAATGTTACATTTCTGAGCGGCACAACCAGTTTGCTGTTTTACCATCCAACCGGTAAGCTACAAAGATGCCGACTTTGTGCGGGGAGGACAACCGACCCATCTAATCTGACTCTGCCGGAAGATTTCTTACCATCGCCTACACCACTAACTCAGTCTTGGTGTGCCAACTTCATCGTGCAACATTAACCCCACCTGAAAAGTGAATCTTACAACACCGGGCTCCAGCCGGCCGAACCCCAAACACCTACGGGAAAGAATTCCAAATTGGACTTTGACTTTCAGAGTCTCGAACTCACAGGAACCGATATTCAGTTTTTCTATGTAGTGTAAACTTCCTTTTCTCCATCCCCCTTTAGAATCACGACAGTGCAGAAGGAGATCATTCAGCCCTCCTGCAGCAACCCTCTGAAAGAACATCCTACGTGGAACACTACCCCACCCTATCCCCATAACCCCACCTAATCTTCACATCCATGGACACTAAAGGGAGATTTGTCATGGCCAATCCACCTAACCTGCACATCTTGGGACTGTGGTAGGAAACCGGAGCATCCGGAGGAAACCCACACACACACACACGGGGAGAGCGTGCAAACTCCACCCAGACAGTCACCCCAGGCCGGAATTGAACCCGGTGCCCTGGTGCTGTGAGGCAACAGTGCCAACCACTGTGCCACCGTTCCGCTCTTCACTGTGCAAATGTGAAGTGGGCACTCCTTCTGCAGATTTGATTCTGTTGAAATAAATTAACCTTCTGAGTTAATCTCAACTCGGGTTTGCTGTGGATAATTAGTAATATTGGATCACACAAATGTACACCACTGTTTATTCAAAAAAACAAACTAATTTAAAACACCCCTGTTTTCAGACAGGTGGTAAGAGGGAAACAGTGCTGTTTGAACTGATCCCCTCCTGTCCATAACACGTGACTTTGAGATGCTCGATGAGGGTTTAGTTGGAACCCTGCATTTCGATTGGCGCCAAAGTGGGTATTCACTGAGGCTGATGTCAAGAGGAGAGTGGCGCCCATTATGTACGTTCTGTTTGGATCAGTGCCCATCTCTTTGTAGCCTTTGCTCTAATGTGCTGACACTGTCACTGACCTTTTCTATCATGTGCCTTGTAGAATTGATGTAAAGCTGGGCAATTTCCTTGATGCCTGCAGAAGTCCACACCTTCTACATGTCTTGCTATGGATGTTGTGGCGTGCGAGTCATCAATTAGGGTTGTGCTCAAGACCTGTGAGCGTCATTTTTTAAAAATTCAGTGTACCCAATTCATTTTTTCCAATTAA
Source organism: Scyliorhinus canicula (assembly GCF_902713615.1). Taxonomy (NCBI): domain Eukaryota; kingdom Metazoa; phylum Chordata; class Chondrichthyes; order Carcharhiniformes; family Scyliorhinidae; genus Scyliorhinus; species Scyliorhinus canicula. The sequence continues at coordinate 112,909,250 of NC_052161.1, read as the reverse complement.
GGGGCAATTTAGCGTGACCAATCCACTTACCACAATCTTTGGGTTGTGGGGGTGATACCCACGCAAACACGGGGAGAATGTGCAAACTCCACACGGACAGTGACCCAGAGCCGGGATCGAACCTGGGACCTCGACGCCGTGAGGCAGCAGGGCTAACCCACTGTGCCACCGTGCTGCCTACCTGTGAGCGTCATTGACCTGCGAGGGTCACTTCAGAATTACATTCACCCTTGAGTAGCTCTTTGTTGCCTTTCGTTTTGGGCTTGTCCTGCAGATATTTCCGAAATACTTCCATCTGAGTGGATGTGATCACCGACGCAGCTTTACTGTCTGCTCGTTCTGCATCTGAAAAAAAATCACAAAATGTACTCTTTTCTTGGCATTTGCTGATGAAGTGATTTATGGATTCTATAGGCTGCTGGCAAAATAATATGAACTCTAGTCGAACAATATGGAAGTTTATCCTGATTCTGACTCAATCCTCCAATCTTCCAACAGCGGAATTGTCCGTTGGCGGGTGCCCACCCATGCCCATGGATTTCCCGATGGCGTGAGGTGGCCACAATGGGAAATCCCATTGGCGGTCTGCCGGAATGGAAGATCCCGCTGCTGGTGAGGGCGTGCCGCGCAGGAAAATGTGGTTGGCAGACCGGAGAACCCCACACCATATATTTGGGGATCCTTTAACTCTTCTTCTATGAATCCTTATGTGTTCAGCCCATGTAGACCTTCATTCCCTATTGCCTGTCTGGTTCAGACACACCTGAATCAAGAAACTATAGTTCTGCACGTTGTTGAAACATTTTGAAATTGGGGAATTTTGTGGATATTCGGACAATATTCTTTTGACAAGAGTTTTGGACCCTGGCAGCCGACGTGGTGGAGCGATGAAAATTGGGCATGCACAAGTGGCCAGACTTAAAGGAGTGTGGAGATCTTGGATGGCTTTTGGGCTCGAGGTTTCAGAGACTCCTGATGTGCCGCAGCAGCTCTCTGCCACTCTCTGCTGGACATCTGAAAAACTGCACCTGTTTGCTGCCATCACCATTCTTGGTAACCAGAGAGAGTATTTTGCGGGAGATATTCAAATGAAAGGGTTACTTCTAATGTTATTTCTTTCAAATTCCTTCGACTGTCATCAATACCTTTGTTCAAGACAGTCTCAAGTCTTTATTATCATAGGGCTGAGGAGCACTGTAAAACGAGGTCTCCTGCTCTTACTCGCAATGTGAGCATATATCATTAAACTTCTTAAGGAAAACGTGTCTGTTCAGTTATGCTGGATTTGTTTTGGTGCAATTCATCCAAATTTGGCATAACCGGTGCAAAGAATTGTGGAATTTTAAGTGCAAATTATTTTTGTAGACCATGGAGGAGTCCACACCGAGTTCTTCAAAGGAAATAAAGTTTTATTACAATAACTATTGTTTACACAGCACGAAAAATCCCAGCTGGGTCTCCCCTGTCTTCGGGTACACTGAGGGAGAATTCAGAATGTCCAAATTACCTAACAGCGCGTCCTTTGGGACTTGTGGGAGGAAACCTGAGCACACCCATGCAGACATGGGGAGAACGTGCAGACTCCGCACAATGACCCAAGCGGAAACTGAACCCTGGTCCCTGGTGCTGCGCAGCAACAGTGCTAATCACTGTGCTACCGATATGACTAGCAAATGGCTCTACATAGTTTTTAAAAGTCATTGTCAACAATTTAATAGTGCAAGACTCATAATGTGATGTTAAAAAATTCTTATTTTTTGTCCTGAACACATTTTCACGTCCAATATACGAACTTCACCATTTAAGAGATGTGGCCGTCGCTGGCTAGGCCAGCACTCATTGCCTATCTGATGAGATCTACCATGCAGAATTAGTGAGGCCTTGCGCCACTAAAACTCAGTAGAAATTTGAGTTAAACTTCTTGGATGCAAACAAAAATCTTTATTGTCTCTATTTGATTACAATTAGGAGAAACTTAAATCTATTCTCAATAAAGTAGGGCTAGCAAAAGGACTTAAAGAGAAGTAATTTGTACACAAATTAACTTTCAAAATAATACAGAAATGGTTTCTTCCTTATGGCAAAACAGCTTGCGTTTACTTAAAGAGTTAGAGTGGAAAAGTGAAAATATGAAAATAGAGATACCGAATAGTTAGGTCAAAGTATAGGATGATCCTGGAATAAAGATGGCCGTACGGACCATCATGTTTAAAGGAAACCTTTTATCAGGCTTGAGCCATCTATCTACACCTCTACGTTGTCCTAATTGGTTTGGGTTAGAATCAAATACATTTGATTCGATGGTTAACTGTCAATCCCTAATGTGCAACATAAGTTCTGAATGTTTCATGTTTGAATATTTGTGTATGTTATGGAATGGGATTCTGTGCTATTATCAAGACTGGTTTCTACTGGTTTTCTGCTGACTTTGCTTTATCCACATTATGTACAATGGTGCCTTCATGTTGCTAAGGTGCCTACTTCATCCTTGATCTGATTACTGGTACAGCTCATTTCTTAATGTCAAACTGTCTTTGGATATATGTTTATTAGAACAATAGCTTTTTCATCTTGCTTAGTGAAAATGTTGTTTCTATCTCCAATGAGTTTATGCATTGTAGCCACCTGGGGTGGCCACATCCCGATTACAAAATGGACACTTGCAGAGAATGAAGGGAAAATTGGACAATGCTAAGAAAGCAAGCAGGTGCAAGGTTTGTCTGTGGATTGAAGTTTGCAGCTCCCAGACAAGACCGATACTGCCAAGTCATTAGCATATTAATGAGCTATCTCCGGTGACAAAAGAGAAACATTTAAGCAAACGATACCAAAGCAGACAGCCTGGCGCCAGTGGAGACTAAAAAAAAGCAGGCCAATGGTCACCTAGGGCCCGCCCAGCAATCAGGCAGCCACCCCTTTATTGGAGAAAATCAATACCGATAATTAGGATATGGTCCAATTTATTGGGGCCAAGTTTAAGGCCCGCCCAAAAGCGCGCGAAGCCCCTTTGGAGTATAAGAGGAATCCCCCAAGACAGAATCGTTCTTCTTGGCCTTGGCTCTCAGTGATGAGAGACCTGCCTAGCAGCTGCACCAGACAAGTAAGTCCAAAGTCAACGCACGCTATGAGATAGACGCTCCTCGCTACTATTCTATACAAGTTCGATGCCAGCAGCCTCAGAACCGGATAACGCCCATTGTTCCTCTAACTGAGTGGGCACCCGAAGCTAAGTATAGGCTTTAGTTGTAGTGATAGTGATAGTAGAGTTTGTGCATGAGTATAATTGACTGAGTGTAAATAAATGAGTATTAATTTTGAACTTACTAACTGGTGTATTGAGTCTTTGATCAGTATTCGGTTTTGAACCTTGTGGCGGTATCGGAAAGATACCTGGCGACTCTTGAGCAAACGTAATTAGAATTAAGGACGGCAACCATATTAACCGTCATAAACAGAGCCAATTAAGGAGAGAGCATAACGAGCAACAGCATGTGTTAGGCTTTGTGTGTCTCTGTTGAAGCTGTATATTTTGTCATGACCAGAGGTTATGAGTGCTGAAATCCTCAATTTAAAATGGGTATTAAAACTGGGTCTTAATATTTACACTAAATAGCCTTATTTTACCCATCAGATCTAACAGGAAATAGTCGATTACTATCACCATCCCTAACTGCCTGTGACAAGGTGTTGGTGGGCTGCCTTCTTGAATATATCAGTTAGATTTTGTGACACTTTTTTTTAAAAATCATGTTTAAAAATGCTGTATATTGTGTTGGCTTAAGTCAAATTTTGCATTAAGTGATATGCAAATAAGTTTGAGAGGCAGCTGCAGAAATAAGAAATACTTTTCAAAACTGGGACAGTTTGATCACCAATTCTGTCTAAAGTGCTTTGACACTGAACCCTCAATGGGAATGATTATACTAAACCCTCAATGTAAATACAGGTACAAAGTATTTTACACATTTTGTTGGTTCCGATTTTGCATCAGTCAATGGTATGCTTTAAAATAATTTACACTTACATTCGTCAGATCGAGTGAAATCGTGACAACTCATAGTTTATAAAGAAAGACTTGCCTTTATATAGTTCCTCATCATATCTCTCATAAACCTCTCAAGGTATTTCATAGGCATTGAACTGTACTGATCACTTTTATGTAGTAGAATTTCATAGAATTTACAGTGCAGAAGGAGGCCATTCGACCCATCGAGTCTGCACCAGCTCTTGGAAAGAGCACCCTACCCAAGGTCAACACCTTCCCCTATCCCAATAACCCAGTAACCCCACCCAACACTAAGGACAATTTAGGACACTAAGGGCAATTTATCATGGCCAATCCACCTAACCTGCACATCTTTGGACTGTGGGAGAAAACCGGAGCACCCGGAGGAAACCCACGCACACACGGGGAGGATGTGCAGACTCTGCACAGACAGTGACCCAAGCCGGAATCGAACCTGGGACCCTGGAGCTGTGAAGCCATTGTGCTATCCACAATGCTACCATGCTGCCCAAAGTAAATGTACAAACAATGAGCTAAACCTCAAAGACATGACTGATGGGTCAACAGAGGTTTCCGAAAAGAAAAGCCTTTGCAAAGGTTATTGAGAAGATTAATTGAAAGGTTAAGATTGAGTGTAGATAAGTGGTAGTATAACTTTTTCTTGAAAATTCCAATTAAGGGTCAATGCACCTACTCTGCATATCTTTCAGATATGGGGGTGAGACCCACCCAGACAATGTATAAATTCCACACAGACGGTGACCCAAGGCCAGGATCGAACCCGGGTCCTCGGCACCATGAGGCAACAGTGCTCACCACTGCGCCAGTGATACAAGTGAAAACAGTGAGGCAGATTTTTCTGACAGCAGATTATCATTGAGAAGTTAGACATCTTGCTTAAGGCAGATTCCAGAAGCCAGAACTGATCCAGACCATGAATGAAAGGTTGTACGAAAGCAGATCACACCTGAGGCAAGAGAATCTTCCTTTATGATAACATCATTCAAATCACAAAAGGACAACTCCTGCAGTTTATCAGTGCGATCTTAAAAACATGTACTTGAAAGATTCGATTTCCAAACCGTGCAGTAACCTAGGATGTTGACCGTTACTATGTAGTGCGCGTTAATCAAATTTGTTGTGATACAGAAAATTAAGCTTCCAGTGCTTATGACAGTTTTGATTCTGCTCATTGATGTGTCTGCCACCTTTTTGGAGCACTCAGGTAAAAAATGATTGCACAAATACTTAATGGAATCATACCAAGCTCTGTATTTGAACTGAACAACCAACTCATTTAAAATAAATAGGCCATGGCTTGTTGCAAAGTAATGGGGAGAGAAAGCTGTCGAAGGTGGTTAAATATTCATACAATAGCATCACCAGCAGTAATTTATACTCTTATTGCTGTAATTACTAATATCAAACATGATTGTGCTAAATGTAGTACAATTAAATTAATTAAAACACTTACCAATAACATACAGTACCATATCTTGAGCCGAACGCGCGAGCTGAATGGACCTCAATCAAACTATTTCGTTTGTGTTGATGGCTCAACTATAATTCAAGCATTTGTAATTCACAAAATGGATTAGACATTGTCGTTAAAGTCCTGATCCATTTATTGCACGATGCTAAAGCTTCTTCAGACGAGCCGTGTTTCGAGTATTTTAGATCATTGCATCCATTCCAATTTCTTACTGGGGCAGATGTTTCAGGGAGGAATCTTTTTTATTTTTTTAACCGCTGTAGCAGTCAATACAAGACGACAGTGAATCAGCTGTGGCTTGAAACCTGCCAACTCTCATTTAATTCCACCTTTCATTTTGTCCAAGGTTGGTTCCCCTGGCTAAAGAGCCGAGAACAAATGGTGACAGCCTCACTGAGATGAGGAGTCATTTCTTCTCTCAGAGGATTGTGCATGTTTAACTCTCTACCGGGAAGGAAAGGTGGGGGGGGGGGGGGGGGGGGATCTTGGATGCTCAGTCATAGAGTCCATTTTTGGAGATTTTTTTTACATAGAATTTACAGTGCAGAAGGAGGCCATTCGGCCCATCGAGTCTGCACCGGCTCCTGGAAAGAGCACCCTACCCAAGGTTAACACCTCCACCCTATCCCCATAACCCAGTAACCCCACCCAACACTAAGGGCAGTTTTGGACACTAAGGGCAATTTAGCATGGCCAATCCACCTAACCTGCACATCTTTGGACTGTGGGAGGAAACCGGAGCACCCGGAGGAAACCCACGCACACACGGGGAGGATGTGCAGACTCCGCACAGACAGTGACCCAGCCGGGAATCGAACCTGGGACCCTGGAGCTGTGAAGCGATTGTGCTATCCACAATATCAAGAATATATGGATAGAAGGAGGTGGATTTGATGTCAAAGTTCAGCCATGTTCTTATTAAATGGTCGAGTAGGTTCAAGGGATCTGTGGTCTACACTTGATTCTATTTCTTCTGCTGTTATATTCTCAGTTAGGTGACTTGCTATTGCTGCTTGGCGGGATGACTTTCCGCTTCGACTTGTGTGCACCACCTGAGAGCATGCTCGCCGTGGGCATCAAGTGCAGTAGTTCATCCGGGAGCACTGCTAACATGAGGCACCGCAGGTGGGTATACCAACCGACTCAAGAACAGCTTCTTCCCTGCTGCCATCAGACTTTTGAATGGACCTACCTCGTATTAAGTTGATCTTTTCTCTACACCCTTGCTGTAACTGTCACATTATATTCTGCAGTGTTTCCTTCCTTCCCTATGTATGGTATGCATTGTTTGTACAGCATGCAAGAAACAATACTTTTCACTGTATACTAATACATGTGACAATAATAAATCAAATCCAAAAAATTAGAACGGTGCTCGATTTCCCTTCCAGCATTCAGATGCTGATCTCAGGTGGAGACTTTGTTCTTCTCCAAGAGGATGATGGGGGCTGCCGAGAGCAGAGTTCACCCAGAGGAGAGCCGGGGTCAAGCTCTGAGCAGCTAGTTTATTCTGACTGCTATTGGAAGCCCAAAGTGAGGAAGAAAAGCTTGAGGCTGGGGGTTGGGGCACTCCTATATTGTCCTGGAATCTCCAGAAATTAAGATTAATCTTTAGGACTCTGCAGTGAGCACCGAGAGGAACCTGAAAATAAATGGTGTGTTTCTTTTTAATGAATTAATGAGGGGCAGCACGGTAGCATGGTGGTTAGCATAAATGCTTCACAGCTCCAGGGTCCCAGGTTCGATTCCCGGCTGGGTCACTGTCTGTGCGGAGTCTGCACGTCCTCCCCGTGTGTGCGTGGGTTTCCTCCGGGTGCTCCGGTTTCCTCCCACAGTCCAAAGATGTGCGGGTTAGGTGGATTGGCCATGCTAAATTGCCCGTAGTGTCCTAAAAAAGTAAGGTTGGGTTACGGGTATAGGGTGGATACGTGGGTTTGAGTAGGGTGATCATTGCTCGGCACAACATCGAGGGCCGAAGGGCCTGTTCTGTGCTGTACTGTTCTATGTTCTATGAATTACTTATGTGATTTATTAGTTATGAACATATTGGAGATGGCAAAGAAATATCCTTTGGTTGGCCGTCAAGAATCATCCAATCAGCTGGCAATTAGTTTGTTCACCGTCCAATTAGTTTGGGAAGGTGGTGTGTTGCGTGATTGCGGGGTGGGAACGCGGGGGCTGTGAGCTTGGAGGTGCGGAAGAGGGTTGGCACATGATGAAATCATCATAGACACATATTAGCACTGACAACCAACACTCATCACCTGTTGTGTTATGCTGCTTCGGATAACGCAGGCTGCTACTTGATGCAGTCTTAACTAAAGGATGCTCCAGACTCTGAAATGGGTTCAACGTGTTTATTGAACTATTAACACAGTTCTCAAATGAGTTTGACTCTCTGCTAATCTAACTGTAGTAACTCAGTCTAACTGTACCAGCTTGCTCTAAGCCATGTGCTGGGGTGTGATGCTGCTGATCAACCCTGTCTAACTCTCTCGATGTCTGTCTGTGAAAAGAGGCCGGGTGTGAGTGCCTCATCCCTTTTATAGTGTTTATGTCGTGCCCCCTTGTGGTGATGCCACCTCTGAGTGTCCTGACTGCCCATTGGTTGTGTCCTATTCTGAGTGTTCATTGGTTGCATGTTTGCATATCATGACAATCACCGGGACCGAACAATAAACCGGAGGAAATGTTCCAGTTCTTAGCAATGATAGGCTGGTTGAGCACAGAATTATTGTCCTTGGGGGAAAAACAGCACTGTTAACTCAATCCCTTCAGCAGACTTTGGGACTATTAGTCTAATTATAACTTCTCGGATGACAGGCCTTTTGGCAGGAAATAGCTTTTAAATTTTGACCAACAATATCTGATTCTCTTTGAAGAATAACAACTATATTTATGTATTGCCATTGTGTCCTCAGCTATTTAAGCCTCTCATTTTTAAAGCACTGTATAGTACAACTGATGGGAACCTGAATTAAAGGAATAGTTATTGTTTATAAAAGACCTACACAGAGGCTGCAAACAGCCAACACCCAGTCAGCTTTAATATTGACATTTCTTTCTTTAATTGGAAGTCGGGCTGTTCAGAAAAAGTTCAAACTAAAGGCAGGATACAATCTTTAATGTATTATTTGAGCTATTCTTGACCACCACGGAGCCTATTCTGTGAGTACTCAGGAGATGAGCAGCAGCAGGAATGCTCTTTTCTTATGCTTCCTTTGTACTGTGTGAACTTAGATTGTTCTTTAATAAACAAAGACAAGCTGGATTTATGCAGCATTTTTAATGTTGTAAAGCCTCTAAAGGTGCTTCACAGGAACCTGTTGGGAGTGATTTACCAGCCGCCTCCTGTCGGAATCGGGACAGGACGCAGCCGGTAGATTCCGCGAGAGATCAGGGGCGGAATTCTCCGACCCCCCGGGGGTCGGTCGGTCGGCGGGCCCCCCTTGGCGATTCTCCGGCCCGCGATGGGCCGAAGTCCCGCCGCTGACAGGCCTCTCCCGCCGGCAGGAATCAAAGCACGTCTGGTGCCGGCGGGATTGGCGGCGCTGGCGGGCACCGGGTCCCTGGGGGGGGGGGGGGAGGGGGCGTGGGACGATCTGGCCCCGGGGGGTGCCCCCCACAGTGCCCTGGCCCGCGATCGGGGCCCTCCATGGCGGGGGCGGAAGAGACCCCCTCCCCTGCGCATGCGCCGGTCTGACGTCAGAAGCCGCTGACGCACTGGCGCATGCGCGGAGAAGGCCTTTCGGCCCCGGCTGGCAGGGCGCTAAAGGCCATTCGCGCCAGCCGGCGGAGCGGGAGCCACTCCGGCGTGTGCCTAGCCCCTAAAGGTGCAGAGAATTCCGCACCTTTGGGGAGGCCCGACGCCGGAGTGGTTCTCGCCACTCCACAACGCTGGGACCCCCCGCCCCGCCGGGTAGGGGAGAATCCCGGCCCTTTTCCGGGATTCCCGATGGCCGTTACGCCCTGCAAGAGATCTAACAAGATCTTGCAAGACTTTGCGATCTGGGTCTCGCCCACAATGAGCAGGATCCAGACTTGTGGCGTTAAGTGAGCTTAACTGCTCTCTTAACTATGCCGATGCCGGATCTAACCGGCCCCCGGGATCTACCGCCTCACTGGGGGGGCCCCAGCCGGGTGCCGTTTAGCATTGGTCCCCACAAATGGGACCAGGCTGAACGCACTTGCCAGGGTTGCGGGGTGTGTGGGTGGGGGGGGGGGGGGGGGTCTCCCAGGCGATTGGAGGCCTCTAGGCAGGGTGGTACCCTGGCATTGCTGATGCCACCTGGGCTCTGTGGCTGATGCCATCTGGGCAGAGTGGTACCCTGGCACTGCCGAGGTGTCCGGGTGGTGCTGGCAGAGCAGGAGCCTGCCAGGGTGCCTGGCTGGCAGTGCCATAGTGCCCAGGTGAAATTTTTCCTGTACCGGGAATCGAGCCTGGAGTTGCCCTGCCCGTATGAAGGGGCGTGCAGGCGGCTCGAAGACTCCCAAACGGGTGAGTTTGGAGCATTGAGGGGGTCCAGGAGTTGCATTGAGGGTTGAGAGATCGGGGCGCTATCGAACGGAGTTCCTCAGTGCAGGAAATGTGACTGAGTGCGGCCTCCCCGCTGAGGCCCGATAAAATAACAGAGGGCAGGGTTGTTCCCACCATGACAAGTGCTGGAAACAAGGCTTTTTAAAATGTAATGTGTGCCTTAAAGGAGGGGAACGAGGCAGAAAGGTTTAGGGAGTGAATTCCAAAGCTCAGGGCCCAGGTTGCTAAAAGCACTGCCGCCAATGGTGGGGGTGAAGGAAGTGAGGATCCACACCAGGCCAGAGTTAGAGAAATGCAAATTCTCGAAAGGCTCCAGGGTTGGAGGAGGTAACAAAGGAAGGGAAAACAATGAATGTAGGTTGTGCTTCAACTGGGGTGGCACAGTGGTTAGCATTGCTGCCTCACAGTGCCAGGGACCTGGCTTCAATTCTGGCCTTAGGTGACTGTCTGCATGAAGTTTGCCCATTGTCCCCGTGTCTGCGTGAGTTTCCTTGGAATGCTCCGGTTTCCTCCCATAGCCCAAAAGATGTTAGGTGGATTGGTCAAGCTAAATTGCCCTTAGTGTCCAGGGATGTACAGGTTAGTGGGGTTACTGGGATAGGGTAGGGGAGTGGGCCAAAATGTGCCAAATGGCCTCCTTCTGCACTGTCGGGATTCTATGGTTCTAAGATCTTGGGCATGTTTGTATTCAGCGACATTGAATGTGGCAGAAAGAGTACTGGGCATTAGAATCTGCCTAAGCCTTACTTACTCATAACATGGACTTGTGTGAACAGCTTGTCCAAAGGTTCGTTAAATTTGTTCAATAAGTAACTGCCAGGGAGACCAGGGGCGCTGAACGTTCTTTCTTTGCTGAGTTAGCTGATTTCAACTGGGGAAGACAGGAATAGCAATAGGCCCTTCAGCCCCTTGTACCGGTTCCATTGAGACAGGAATTGCAATAGGCCCTTCAGCCCCTTGTACCGGTTCCATTGAGACAGGAATAGCAATAGGCCCTTCAGCCCCTTGTACCGGTTCCATTGAGACAGGAATAGCAATAGGCCCTTCAGCCCCTTGTACCGGTTCCATTGAGACAGGAATAGCAATAGGCCCTTCAGCCCCTTGTACCGGTTCCATTGAGACAGGAATAGCAATAGGCCATGCTGTGCCCCAAGAATGAGCCAATGACTGATACCCATGAGACTGGGCCCCAGCCATGAACCAATGATGGGAGTTGGCGGAGGAAGAAAGCCGATGTATGAGGGCTGTGGAGCTGAGACCTTCCCTCCACTCGAATACTGTGAGGAAATATAATGTAAACACTGAGCGTACTGACCTGAGTACATTGGGGAATGTGACAAAAAGGAAAGACGGTCATTAGAGAGTTAATAGAGCAGTGAGGGCAAGTTTAATAACTGGCTTACTGCAGTTTTGTTTTTATTCACAATGAGATGTGAGCGGCGCTGGTAACCCTGGCATTTATTGCCCAATTTGTCCTTGAGAAGATGGTGGTGAGTCGCCTTCTTGAACTCTTGCAGTCCATGTGGAGATTAAGCTTTGTCTTAGCAACATAGTGCAACTGAGTGGTCTGCTGGGCCACTTGAGAGGGCAGTTAAGAGTCAACCGCATTGCTGTGGGTCTGATACGGTGTATAAAGCCCACATAGCTAACTGCCTGCACCCATTGCATTCTGCACGTCTAATGAGCTATCATTACCAACAGTAGCGAGAAAAACCAGGCTACCCTGCGTGGCTGGATTTCAGAAGGGCTTCCTGGAGCTAGGCGGAGAGTAGCATAAAAGGCACTTTTCACATTGCTGGTCTATTAGGCTCTCAACCTTTATTGGCGGCCTGATTTCTGATCACAAGTTTTCAGTAACCGCACAGCACGAATAAACAGGATATGATCCAAATAACAGATTTAACCATGGACTACAGCTTCTACAATGTAACAAGCGAGAGAGGGGGAGTGGAGAGGAGAAGGTTTTAATTGACCATATTCCAAGATGCAGATTACCTTCAGCTCAGGAAGACTGATGAACCGAAACCAAGTCATTGACTGGCATCAGGCGTCGCCCTGTAATCCCTGGTCCATGCAGACTTAGTTGATTATAGGCGCCGACTACGGCTGAGAGCACTGGTGGTGCCCAGTATCCCTGGGATACTGATGTAAACAAATCATCCAGTGTTCCCACTTCTCATCCCCATTGGCTGTTTACCTCGACAGGTGCGTGCCCATGAAGTTCAGGTGAGGATCGGGATTAGGCCTAGCTGTGTTACCAACATGATGAACAGCCTGACAACACTTAGTGACCAGGTTTGCGCTTGCACATTGGCCACTTACACATCCTCCATCATCTGACCCTGTGACCTGTGCACCTCTTTAGCAAGGACCATCACAGGGGCAGCACGGTGGCACAGTTGTTAGCATTGCTGCTTACGGTGCTGAGGACCCGGGTTCGAATCCCGGCCCTGGGTCACTGTCCGTGTGGAGTTTGCACGTTCTCCCCGTGTCTGCGTGGATTTCACCCCCACAACCCAAAGATGTGCAGGGTGGGTGGATTGGCCACGCTAAATTGCCCCTTAAATGGCAAAAATAATTGGGTACTCTAAATTTAAAAAAAAAAACAAGGACCGTCACTCGGGAATTGGACTTTTTACAACGTTGCAAGGTAATCAGGCTGTTGTAAGGTTGTTTGGTGCCTCACTAAAAATTTTCAGGCTTGTATTGCTGGACCATTTATTAGTAACACGTAACTATAGACATCTCCAAGGTACTGCCATGCATGAGTGCTGTCATGTCAACTCCTTAAAAACTTTTCTGTAGACCATAAGATCATAATATGTAGGAGCAGAAGTAGGCCATTCAGTCCATCAAGTCTGCTTCGTCATTCAATGAGACCGTGACTGATCTGACGTGATAATCCTCAACTCCACTTTCTCACTTTAACCCCATAACCTTTGATTCCCTTACTGATTAAAACTCTTTCTCAGCCTTGAACATACTCAACGACCCAGCCGCTAGAGCCCTCTGCAGTAAGGAATTCCACAGATTCTCAACCCTCTGAGAGAAGAAATTCCTCCACATCGCCATCTTAAATGGGCGACCCCTTTACTCTGAGATTATGCTGTCTGGTCCAAGACTCTCGCACAAGGGGAAATATCCTCTCAACATCTATCCTGTCAAGCCCCCTGATAATCCGATATATCTCAATAAGGTGACCACTCATTTTTCTAAACTTCAATGAGTACAGGCCTACCTACTCGACCTCTACTCATAAGAAAGTCCCTCCATATCCGGGACCAACTTGGTGATCCTCGGGTTCTTACCCCCTCCCCCCCCCCCCCCCCCCCCCCCACACGAACGGCATGATTAGACTGTCCACGTTTTGGGAAAAGGCCTTGGGGATGAAGATCGGGATGGATCTAAACAGGAAGAGGAACCTTGGCAGTACGTTCATCTTGATCGTCTGCACTCTCCCCCCAGTTAGAGTGGGAGTGAGCCCCACCTTTGAAGGTCTTTTCTTACTTCCTCCACCAGGTTGGTCAGGTTCCACTTGTGGATCTGTGTCCAGTCTCTGGCTATTTGGATCCCGAGGTAACGGAATCTGTTCTGGGCCGTTTTAAATGGGAGCCCCTCCAGCTCTATCCCTCCCCCATTTGGGTTCACTGGGAATGCCTCTCTTTTGCCCAGGTTAAGTTTGTAGCCCGAGACGGTTCCAAACTCTTTCAGTATTTGCAGTATTGCCTTCAGTCCCTCCTGTGGCTTTGAGACATAGAGGAGCAGGTCATCTGCATAGAGTGAGACTCTGTGCTCACTGTCTCCTCTCCGGATTCCCTTCCAGCTTTTCGCGTCTCGCAAGTCTATCGCCAGGGGTTCAATCGCTAGCGCGAACAAGAATGGGGACAGGGGGCAGCCCTGTCTTGTTCCTCTCTGTAGCTGGAAGTTTTCAGAGCTGGTGGTGTTAGTTCGGCCACTCGCTTTGGGAGCGTTGTACAGGAGCCTCACCCAGGTGGTGAATCCCGCTCCAAACCCAAACTGTTCCAGTACCTCGAGGAGGTAGCTCCATTCGACTCTGTCAAAGGCCTTTTCTGCGTCCATGGAGACAATCACCTCTGGTGTTCTCTCCTGAGGAGGAGGGTTGGTCGGGTCATTATTACGTTCAGCGGCCGCCTGATGTTCGCTGTGAGCTGCCTACCCTTGACAAAGCCAGTTTGGTCCTCTGCAACCACCTGTGTTATGCTGCCCTCCAGCCTTTTGGCCAGGACCTTAGCGAGTATTTTTGCATCCACATTCAGCAGTGAAATGGGTCTGTATGATCCACATTCCGTCAGGTCTTTACTTCTTTTGGGTATCAGTGAAATTGTGGCCTGCCCTTGGGGGGGGGGGGGGGGGGGGGGGGGGGGGGAGGGGGGGGGGGGCGCAGGGTGCCCCCTGCCAGTGAGTCTGCGAACATGTCCCTTTGGTGTGGAGCCAGGACTGGTGCAAATTGTTTGTAGAAGTTCGCCGGGAACCCGTCAGCTCCCGGTGCCTTCCCCGCCTGCATGGAGCTGATACTCTCCATGATTTCCCCCAGGTCTATTGGTGCTTCCAGCTCCCCCCGTCTGTCTTCCCCCACCACTGGCAGTTCCAGTCTGTCTAGGAACTGTTTCATCCCCGCGTCCCCGTCGGGGGGCTCGGAGGTATACAGGGTCCGGTAGAAGGTCTCAAATACCCGATTGGCCTCGGTACAGTATTTCCAAACGACACTGGGTTCATTTTCCTGGCAGCTGGCCTTTACATCAAGGTTTAATATATCTTTGAGCAGCAAGTCTAGAAGTGAATAAGCTGGAGAGATTACACTTTCAAACACAACTCCTGCAGGTGATGAAGTTTAAAATATCCAAAGGAATTAGGGCTGGCATTTGGAAGCTCAAGTTTAAATTTGTGAGCGTATCATTGAATTAATGGTGGCTGCAATAGCTGCAACATGACTGTGTAACATATACGTCCACGTAGAATTGCAACCAGTTCCAATTTTAACAATCCTGCCTCCTGGCTGAAGTTTGGGAAAGGGAAGGAGGGGTTAAACGTGTTGCATCTGTCACTAAAGAAAGGCAGAATTTGCATTGTCACCTTTCATAATCTCAGGGTGTCTGAAAGTTCTGTACAGCGAATGAACTACTCGTTAAAGTGAAATGACTTTTTTACACAGCAAGGTTACACCAACTGCAATGAGAGAATGACCAGGTAATCTGTTTTTGTGATGTTCGTTGAGGGATAAATATTGACCAAGATGCTGGTGAGAACTTCCTCGAACCGTGCTCTGGGATCTCTTACGTTCACCCAAGTGGGCAGGCAGTGCCCCCAATTCAATGCCTCACCCAAAAGACAGGGGGCACGATTCTCCCAGCCCCCCGCCGGGCCGGAGAATCGCCGCAACCGCGCCACACCGCCCCTTATGCCGGCGCACGATTCTTCGAGGTGCGGAGAATCGGCACCATTTGCGCGGCGCGTTTAGCACGCCGCCGGTTGTGGGCCGCTGTATGAAGCCAGGCCGCTGATTCTCCGGCCCGAATGGGCTGAGCGGCCGCGCGGAGAAAGCAGAGTCCCGCCGGCGCCGTCCACACCTGGTCGCTGCCGGCGGGAACTCTGCACGAAGGGTTTCTTCGTGTTTCACGACGGCGCAAAACGGGCGCGGGCATTAGCGATTCCCCAACATGGGGCCAGCACGGCGCTGGAGCGGTTCATGACGCTCCAGCCTCACTTCCTGGCGCGCACTGGGGGTGGCGCCAACCCGCGCATGCGCAGTGGCTCTACGGAACGCTCCGGCCTCGACGCAACTAGGCGTGGGGGTTCTGGGGCCGGACGCGCAACAAAGTAGGCCTGGGGGGGGTGGGGGGAGAGGCCGGCCCGCCTATCGGTGGGCCCTGATCGCGGGCCAGACCCCATCAGAGGGCCCGCCCCCAGGGACGGAGCCCCTCTCCCCCACCCCACAGGCGGTTCCAGGTAAATTTCTCGAAATCAATTGCTTGAAAGCTAATTGCTCGAAGTCAATTGCTCGTAAAATCATTTCTCGAACTATCAATTGATCGAAAGATAGATTGCTCGAAAGCCGACATTCATTCTTTAAACGATCACTAATAAATATTTAAACGTTAATTACCAATTCTTTCAAAGCAATTCACTCTTTAAACGATAACTAATAAATAATTAACCGTTAAACACCACTGCTAAATACCATTAATTCTGGAAACCTCGAACCCTCAAGATGGATATAAGTTTCATAGCGAGCGAAAAAGGAAAGAAGAAATTGTGTTTGGATGGTCACCTATATATTAAGGACAAAGCGGTGAACAATAAGATATATTGGAAATGTGAAATGTCCAAAACAAGAAATGTTGTGCGCGTGTTATCACTATTGATGATAGTATCACGAAACAAAGTGGGAATCACAACCATGCAGGAGACGCTGCTGGAATTGAAGCTACTAAAGCAATGGAGAAAGTGAAAGAACATGCGATGAATAGTCGAGATGCACCGCAATATATTGTATCATGTGCCTCAATAGAGGTAAGTGGTGCTGCAGCTGTGAAGCTCCCTTCAGTAGAAAATATGAAAAGAACCATACGCAATACACGCGCAAGAAAGAATGTTGGACATGCTTTGCCTAATAGTTACCTTGATCTTGATATCCCTGAAGAGTTTACAAAAACCAGCAAAGGAGATTTATTCCTTATTTATTACTCTGGTCCCACAAATGGTCGTATATTAATTTTTGCAACCCAAAAGAATCTCGATATCTTAGTACGTTCGGAGCACTGGTATGCTGATGGAACATTTAAAACTATGCCCTCGATTTTTGCTCAATTGTATACAATACATGGTGTGAAATCAGGTAATGTTATACCCCTTGTATATGCACTGCTACCTAACAAGACTGAAGAAACGTATAGGAAGTTCCTGATGGCTTTAAAAGAAAAAATCCCTATATTCCAGCCATTGACGATAATGATTGATTTTGAAATGGCCATGGTTAAGGCCATAGAACAAGAATTTCCAATGTCTAAATGTCGTGGGTGTTTTTTTCATTTTTGTCAAACCCTTTATAGAAAAATTCAAGGAAGTGGCCTAAAGCTTATATACGACACCAATGCCAAATTTGCTTTTAAAGCTCGTCTCTTATCTGCATTGGCATTTATACCGATACCCAATGTTGTGGCAACATTTGAATCTTTAACTGAAAATGAGATTTTTCCAGATGAACTTCAAGGAGTAGTGGATTACTTTGAAGATACGTGGATTGGTCGGCCGTATAGACACAACCGTAGACGTACTCCTATATTTAAACATGAAATGTGGAACTGTTTCGATTACATCAAAGAAGGATTGCCGAAAACGAACAATTCTATTGAGGGATGGCACAACAGTTTCCAACATCAACTAAGTGCTTGTCATCCGTCGATTTGGAAGTTTATAGATGGCTTAAAGCGAGAGCAAAGTTTACACGAGATGCAAATCGAACAATTTGTGGGAGGTGTGAGTACAGCTGGGAGCAGAAAAAAATACCGTGACTGCTTTTCGAGCAATCTATCATTCGATCAATTGATAATTCGAGAAATAATTTTTCGAGCAACTGACTTCGAACAATTAGCTTTCGAGAAATTGATTTTGAGAAATTTACCGGATACCCCCACAGGCCACCCCCCGACCCTTTGAGCAGAGTTCCCGCCGGCAGCGACCAGCTGTGGACGGCTCTGGTGGGACTCTGCTTTTTCCGGGTGGCCGTTCGCCCCATCCGGGTCGGAGAATCGGCGGCCCGGACTCGTACAGCGGCCCGCGACCGACGCCACGCCAAACGCGCCGGCGCAAATGGCGGCAATTCTCCGCACCTCGGAGAATCGCGTGCCGGCGTCGGGGCGGCGTGGCGTGGTTTCGGCGATTCTCCGGCCAAGCGCGGGGCTGGGAGAATCGCCCCCAGGGTTTCTGTGGTCAAGGCTCTGGAACGTTGCTATGAACCCAGAACCTCTGAACTAGAGGCACGAATGCTCTCCACTGAACCATGGGTGACACTTAAAGTGGCTGAGTTCATGGTCCAACGCTCAGGCCAAAGATCTGTTCCTATAACTCGCTGCTGTTTTCATCCATTCATAGTCGTAGAGCCATAACTGCACAGAAGGAGGCCATTCAGCCCAATAAGGCTGTTCCAGCACTGTGTAGCATAATCCACATTCCCCTCTTCTACCCAAGCAGTTCTGCAAATTTCTTAGCCCCTCAGGTCCCCCGTCCAATTTGCTTTTGAAACCGTTAATTGTCTCCAATCCCATCAACCTTGTCGCAGTAAGTTCCAGGTCATTACTGCTCGCTGCTTAAAACACTTCTCCCCATTTGCCGCATATCTCATGTCCAAAGTCTCAAACCTGTGTCCTCTAGTCCTGGTGCCATCAATGAAAGGGACCAGCTTATCTTTGTCTACATTAAACCTCTCATATTTTGTACACCTCTAACACATCTCGCCTCCGCTCTCAAGAAAACAATCCCGGCTTCTCCAACCTAACCTTGGAGCTAAAATTCCTTTGTGGTCAATCTCCCTGTGGACCCTCGCAGGAACACACACATTCTTCCGAAAGTGTGGTGACCGGAACAGGATGCAATAATTGAGGACTGTGAAATTGCCCAGTATCGGATTGCCATAGAATTATAGAATCCCTGCAATGCAGCAGGAGGCCATTCAGCCCATCGAGTCTACACCGACCCTCTGAAAGAGCGCCTTACCCAGGCCCACTCCCCCGCCCTATCCCCAAATTCCAGTAACCCCCACCTAACCTTTGGACAATAAGGGCCAATTTAGCATGGCCTATCCTCCTAACCTGCACATCTTGGACTGTGGGAAGAAACCAGAGCACCCGGAGGAAACCCACACAGACACGGGGAGAACGTGCAAATTTCATACAGTAGGCCGGAATTGAACCCAGGTCCCTGGCGTTGTGAGAAAGCAGTGGTAACAAATGTGCCACTGGCGTCTGCATGACTATTTGTGAAAAAGGAACCGGAAGAAAGAAAATATTTGCATTTATATAACATTTTTGGTAACCGCCAGACGTCTCAAAGTGCTCTACAACCAATGAAATACTTTTTGAGGTGCAGTCACTGTTGCAATGTGGGAAACACAGCGTTAGTTTGTGCACAGGTGAACTCCCACAAAACAGCAATGTGGTAATGACCAGACAATCTGCGTCTTGTGATGCTGATTGAGGAATAAACATTCACCAGGACATTGGATAACCTCTTTGAAATAGTGTCACAGGATCCTTTACAACCAGTCAGGCAGGGCCTTGGTCTAATGTCTCTTCCAAAAGGCAGCACCTTTTGAAAAACCTTTTTCCCGGGATGTGGGTGTCGCTGGCTGGGCCAGTATTTATTGCTGTCACCACACTGCTGTGGGTCTGGAGTCACATGTAGGCCAGACTGGGTATGGATGGCAGAATTCCTTCCCTTTCTTTTTTTTTTTTTTTTTTTTTTTTTTTTTTTAAATAATTTTTATTGAATTTTTCAAAATACAAACATTTTAACCCCCCCTACCTTTACATTTAAATTATAACAACACAAAGTCAAACCCCCCTACTTAGCAAGAAAGAGAAAAAGAATCCCCCCCCCCCCCCCCCTACCCGCGCATCCCCCCCCCCCCCCCCCCCCCCCCCCGCCGGCGAACCGACAGTCAGACCAACTTATCATTTCTAGCAGCGTCCTCGGGCAGGCCTTGCCCGTGCCACCGCCGCTACCGTACTTCCTTCGTCGTTTTCCCCCCTCCCCCCCCCCCCCCCCCCCCCCCCCCCCCCCCCCCCCTCCCCTCCCGGGTTGCTGCTGTCATGGCCTCAGTTTCTATCTCTGATCCAAGAGGTCTAGGAAGGGTTGCCATCGCCTGGAAAACCCCTGCACCGACCCTCTCAGGGCGAATTTGATCCTTTCCAATTGGATAAAGTTTGCCATGTCGTTTAACCAGGTGTTAACACTCGGAGGCCTTTCGTCCCTCCACTGAATCAGAATCCTCCTCCGAGCCACCAAGGACGCAAAGGCTAATATTCCAGCCTCCCTCGCCTCCTGTACCCCCGGTTCCACCCCAACCCCGAAGATCGCAAGTCCCCATCCTGGCTTGACCCTGGACCCCACCACTCTCGACACCGTCCCTGCCACCCCCTTCCAGAACTCCTCCAGTGCCGGACATGCCCAAAACATATGTGCATGATTCGCAGGGCTTCCCGAACATCTAATACACCTGTCTTCACCCCCGAAAAACCGACTCATCCTTGTCCCCGTCATGTGGGCTCTATGCAGTACCTTAAATTGAATGAGACTTAGTCTCGCACATGACGACGACGAGTTGACCCTCTCCAGGGCGTCTGCCCATGTCCCGTCCTCTATCTGTTCCCCCAGCTCTAACTCCCACTTATCTTTCAGCTCCTCTACTGGTACCTCCTCCACCTCCTGCATAATCTTATAGATGTCCGAGATCTTCCCCTCCCCGACCCAGACCCCTGATAGCACCCTATCACTCACCCCCCTGTCGGGGAGCGCGGGGAACCCCGCTACCTGTCGTCTGGCAAATGCCTTCACTTGGAGGTACCTGAACGTGTTCCCCGGGGGGAGCCCAAATTTCTCCTCCAGCTCCCCAGGCTCGCAAACCTCCCCTCTATAAACAAGTCCCTCAGTTGTCTAATACCCGCCCTCTGCCAGCTCTGGAATCCCCCTCCTGTGTTTCCCGGCGCAAATCTGTGGTTCCCTCTTAGTGGTGCCCCTATCAGACCTCCCACTTCCCCCCTGTGTCGCCTCCACTGCCCCCAGATCTTGAGGGTGGCCGCCACCACCGGGCTCGTGGTATACCTCGTGGGAGGGAGCGGCCATGGTGCCGTTACCAGTGCCCCTAAGCTTATGTTGCCGCAGGACGCCCTCTCCATGCGCTTCCAGGCTGCCCCCTCCCCTTCCATCATCCACTTTCGTACCATCGATGTATTTGCCGCCCAGTAATATCCTGAAAGGTTGGGTAACGCCAGCCCTCCACTATCCCTACTCCGCTCCAAAAAGACCCTTCTAACTCTCGGGGTGCCATGTGCCCACACATACCCCATGATACTACTCGTTACCTTCTTGAAAAAGGCCCTGGGGAGGAAGATGGGCAGACACTGGAACAAAAACAAGAACCTCGGGAGGACCGTCATTTTAACTGACTGCACCCTCCCTGCTAGCGACAGCGGCACCATGTCCCACCTCTTAAACTCCTCCTCCATCTGCTCCACCAGTCTGGAAAAGTTCAACTTGTGTAGGGTCCCCCAGTTCTTTGCCACCTGCACCCCCAAATACCTAAAACTTTTAACTGCTCTTTTGAAGGGGAGCCTCCCAATTCCCTCCCCTTGGTCTCCCGGGTGTATTACAAAGACCTCACTTTTCCCCAGATTTAATTTATATCCCGAAAAGTCCCCGAACTCCGCTAGTATCCCCATTACCTCCGGCATTCCCCCCTCCGGGTCTGCCACATACAACAACAAATCATCCGCATAGAGCGAGACCCGATGTTCCTCCCCTCCCCTTGTCAGTCCTCTCCACCCCCCTGAACCCCTCAGTGCCATCGCCAACGGCTCAATCGCTAATGCAAAGAGTAAGGGAGATAGGGGACATCCCTGCCTGGTACCTCGATGGAGCCCAAAATATTCTGACCTCCTCCCGTTTGTTACCACACTTGCCATCGGAGCTGAATAGAGCAGTTTTACCCACTTGATAAATCCCTCCCCAAACCCAAACCTTTCCAACGTCTCCCACAAGTATTCCCACTCCACCCTGTCAAATGCCTTCTCCGCGTCCAGCGCTACCACTATCTCCGCCTCCCCTTCCACTGCTGGCATCATAATCACATTTAACAATCTCCGAACATTTGTGTTAAGTTGGCGTCCCTTCACGAACCCCGTCTGGTCTTCATGGACTACCCCTGGCACACAGTCCTCTATCCTGGTTGCCAGGACCTTTGCTAACAGCTTGGCATCTACATTTAAGAGGGAGATAGGCCTGTAGGACCCGCACTGGACCGGGTCCTTGTCCCGCTTCAAAATCAAGGAGATCAGGGCCTGCGACATTGTTGGAGGCAGAACCCCCCCCTCGCGCGCCTCATTGAAGGCTCGCACCAGCACTGGGCCCACCAAGTCCACAAATTTCCTGTAAAACTCCACCGGGAACCCATCCGGCCCCGGCGCCTTCCCCGCCTGCATCTGGCCTATCCCTTTAATTAGCTCCTGCAGCTCTATCGGCGCCCCCAACCCTTCCACCAGCTCCTCCTGTACCTTTGGGAACCCCAATTTGTCGAGAAAGTTCTTCATTCCCCCTCTCCTCTTCGGCGGTTCAGACCTATACAATTCCCTATAGAAGTCCCTAAAGACCCTATTCACCTCTTGCCCCTTCTGCACTACATCCCCACCCCTCTCTCTCACTCCCCCAATCTCTCTGGCTGCATCTCGCTTACGAAGCTGGTGTGCCAGCATCCTGCTCGCCTTTTCCCCGTACTCATACGCCGCACCCTGCGCCCTTCTCCACTGCATTTCCGCCTTCCTAGTGGTCAGTAGGTCGAACCTGGCCTGCAAGCTACGCCGCTCCCTTAATAGCCCCTCCTCTGGCGCCGCCGCATATTTCCTATCTACTTCTAGGAGCTCCCCCACCAGCCTCTCCCTTTCCTGCCTCTCCTTCCTCTCTCTGTGTGCCCTTATGGAGATCAGCTCTCCTCTAATCACTGCTTTCAAGGCCTCCCAGACCGTCCCCACCTGCACCTCACCTGTGTCATTCGTACCCAGATAGTTCTCAATGCCCGTTCTCACCCTTCTGCACACCTCTTCGTCCGCCAACAGCCCTACATCCAGGCGCCACAACGGGCGTTGGTCCCGCGCCTCCCCCATGTCCACGTCCACCCAATGTGGTGCATGGTCCGATATCGCAATGGCCGAGTACTCCGTGTCCTGCACTCTCGGTATCAGCCCCCTGTTCAATACGAAAAAATCGATCCTAGAGTACACTCTGTGGACGTGGGAGAAAAAAGAATACTCCCTCGCCCTAGGCCTACCAAATCTCCATGGGTCTACCCCTCCCATCTGCTCCATGAACCCCCTTAACACCTCTGCCGCTGCCGGCCTCCTATTCGTCCTGGAACTCGATCTATCCAGCCCAGGGTCTAACACCGTATTAAAGTCCCCTCCCATGATCAGGCCCCCTGCCTCCAGTCCCGGGATGAGGCCCAGCAGGCGCCTCATAAAACCCGCGTCGTCCCAGTTCGGGGCATACACATTTACCAGTACCACACTCTCTCCCTGCAGCCTACCCCTCACCATCACGTACCTGCCCTCCTTGTCTGCCACCACCTCTGCCGCCACAAACGACACTCTCTTTCCCACCAAAATCGCCACCCCCCGGTTCTTGATATCCAAGCCTGAGTGGAACACCTGTCCCACCCACCCCCTTCTCAGGCGGACCTGATCTGCTACCCTCAAATGAGTCTCCTGCAGCATTGCTACATCAGCCTTCAGTCCCTTCAGGTGTGAGAAGACCCTTGATCTTTTGACCGGCCCATTCAGCCCCCTTACGTTCCACGTGATCAATCGGGTCGCAGAGCGACCCGTCCCTACTCCCTGTCGATTAGCCATGTCTTGTCCCTTACTCGCCCCGGGTCATCCCTTCTTTTCTGACCCGCTTCCCATAGCGATGGCCCCCCCCCCCCCCCCCACCCCCCCCGGCTCTCTCCTTCTCGTCCCTGGTCTTTCTAGCAGCAACCCGGTGTCCCCCCCCAGTCCCCTCCCCTTCCCCCCCCCCCCCCCCCCCCCCCCCCGGCTAGGACCCCTCCTAGCCGCGATGTACCCCACATCGTACTCCCGAGAGTCAGCTGGTCTCCGCTGACCCGGCTGCTCCTGCCACATTCCGACTCCTCCCGGTTCACCCCATCTGCGCCCGTGAAAGATCCCCTTAGAACCCCCGAGAAAGACCCGCATAATCAACCCGCTCCCCCCCGTCCCGTCTCCCCAACTTAACGCTATAAATACAAATACCCAATGGCAACTACATACATAAATACTTAACTACATACTTAAATAACAAAATAATTAACTAACTATCAACTAACCGCGTGCCCAACCATCACCCTCCATCAAACAGTATAAATAACCGCAGATAACCATAACCCGAAAAGAAAAAAAAGAACCAAAAAACCCCCCCAAGCACCCAAAGAAAAAGGGTAGGAGGGGTAAATAACTAAGGGAAATTGGAAACGGGAAAAAACACCCCATAAGAAGCCAACGACCCACAATAGAGATTTCAACAGTACAAATATACAGAAACACCCAACAACTCGAAACCTTCAAAATATTCAGAAAAGTCAACCGTTCGAGAAAAAACACCCCAAACACTCCACGAAACTGTTACCCAGTTCCGACCTGGCCTGAAAAAGAAAAGGGCCACTTGCACAATCAAGAGTCCCCCGGCGGCTACGACCGCCGGTGCTCCCAGGTTTTAGTTCGTGTCCAACTTTTCCTCTTGTACAAAGGTCCAGGCCTCCTCTGGGGACTCGAAATAATGATGTTGGTCCTTGTAGGTGACCCACAAGCGCGCCGGTTGCAACATTCCAAATTTGATCTTTTTCGCGTGTAGCACCGCCTTTGTCCGGTTGTACCGGGCCCGCCGCTTTGCCACCTCCGCACTCCAGTCCTGGTACACCCTTACCGTCGAGTTCTGCCACTTGCTGCTTTTCTCCCTTTTAGCCCACCTCAGGACTTTCTCTCGGTCACTTAGCCGCTGGAACCGCACCAGCACCGCCCTCGGGGGCTCGTTTGCCCTAGGCCTCCTGGCCATGACCCGGTATGCCTCTTCCAATTCCAGGGGCGCCGGACCGGCCCCTTCCCCCATCAGGGAGCTCAACATCTCCGCCACATATCCCGGGAGATCCGACCCCTCCAGGCCTTCTTCCAGGCCCAGGATCCTCAAATTTTTCCTCCTCATCCGAGTGTCCAGCTCCTCGAAGCGGCTCTGCCACTTCGTGTGGAGTGCCTCGTGCGCCTCCACCTTTGCCCCGATGACTGTGGCCTCCTCCTCCCTCGCGGCCATCTCCTGCTGCAGATCTTTAATCGACGCCTCTTGGATCGCCTGGGCTCCCACCAACCTGGTGGCCGTCGCGTTCATGGACTCTAAGAGTTCCACTTTCATCTCCGTGAAAAAACGGAGGAGAGCGGCCTGCTGCTCCTCCGCCCATTTCTTCCACTCCTCCGGTGCACCGCCGGCCGCCATTTTGATTTTCTTCCCCCGCTTTTTTTGGGGAGCTGCTGCCGTTTTTCTTGCCGCTCCGCTCCGGGTACCGACCATAAAATCGGTCTAGTTCTCCTCAGGGGACCTTCCCCCACCGGGATTCGTTTTTTCAGCGCCGTTGGGGCCCTCCAATTGGCCCAAAAACACCTTTGTTGCAGGAGCTTCCAAATGTGCGGCTTAGCTAGTCATAGCCGCAACCGGAAGTCAATTCCTTCCCTTTCTTTGTCCTAAATTATTCAGAGTGCCCAATTATTTTTTTCTCCAATTAAGGGGCAATTTAGCATGGCCAATCCACCTCACCAGCACATCTTTGGGTTGTGGGGGTGAAACCCACGCAGACACAGGGAGAATGTACAAACTCCACACAGTCAGTGACCCAGGGCCGGGATTCGAACCCAGGCCATAGATAGCAGTGATAACCACTGTGCCACCCCTCGATTTCCTTTCCTAAAGGACATTGTGTAACCAGATGGGTCTTTACAACAATCGACAATGGTTTTCATGGTCATTATCAGACTTTTAATTCCAGATTTTTACCGAACTCAAATTTCACCATCTGCCATGGCGGGATTTGAACCCGCGTCCCCAGGGCATTATCGTGGCTTTCTGGATCGCTAGTCCATTGACAATACCGCTGCACCACTGCCTCCCCAGTGCAATGCCCCCTTGGTACTTCACTGGAGTGGAGTGTCAGCCTTGATTTGTGCTGAAGCCCTGAAGTAGGCCTTGAGGCAAGAGGTTCGGAAACAAGTGGGCTACCAACTAAGCTAACATACTCAAAAGTCATCAGGCTGGAGTTTGTGGTCAGCGCTCACTGCTGACCTTGAAGGAACCTGCCCAGCAACCTGACATCACTTTGAATCTGGTTCCAATCTCCTAGTGTCCAGTCGCAGTGATGTCAGCCAGCGGGTTAAGCAGCCAACCACATTGTTGTATTCTCACAGTCAGCAAACAGCGTAAAACCCACTGATTCCCTTCACTTTCGATGTTTAATTTTACAGATAGTAAAGTAAACGATTGGGACATACACATGGGATTAAAGGTAAAACCTAAAATAAACATTAAACAATATTATTTTTAAATATGTAGAACGTCTCATCTTAATGCCAACATTTTACATTAAACAAATGTAAAATTAATCTTTCAGGACCAGCGAGGTTGATTGTGTTAATAAACTATTTAAAATCCAGTTGTGTCTCATCCAACATTGTGTCACTTTATCAGGGGATTCTACAGTGCTACTAAGAATGTAAGAAGGAAAATTCTCGTCAGTTCAGTGATTTCTACCCGGCTGCAATCTGTTGAGGCTTCAACGGTGCTTCCCTCTGGGGGAGGCAACCGCTCCTGGATTTCCGTGTTTTCGTGTTCAATTGCACGGGTGCAAACTCCCAAAGCTGCTGTCAGTTTCAGAGGAGCAATGCTGGAGAATTAAGCAGTTTTGCCATCATTCCTATCGCGAAAGTTGGCTCCTTAGTTCGGTGACACCAAGCTTAGATATTCGAAATAGATTGTAAGTGAAGGGCAAAGCTAATGAAGGTAAGGAGCTTCGGTGTTTCGGGATGTTGGCTAGTGCGCCTGAGTCAGTGGGGCTCTCTGCATTGGAGCAGGTGTTATTGTACAGTCACAAGCCAACTAAATATGTCCTGTTGTTAATAAATAAATAAACAGACAACAAATAATCAGGGCAACTAAGGGAGGGGCATACTTGTGGCTTGTCGTGTGTTACCTACATCCCAAGAACACATTTTAAAACAGCGTCAAAACTTCTTTCTGAGCCTCCAATTATATTCTGTATGGCTGTGGGGTCGTACTTCGATTATGTGCTGGTCTCTTTTCCTTCCTGCCTGCCCGCCAAAGAGGACAAGGGAATGTTTCGGAGGAGGCTTCCATTCAATGAGTGAAATAAGCCCAAACTGTTGGTGCCCGATGGGAAGTACCCTGACCTGGACAAATCGGAAATGAAATGGAATGAAAATCGCTTATCGTCACGAGTAGGCTTCAATGAAGTTACTGTGAAAAGCCCCTAGTCGCCACATTCCGGCACCTGTTCGGGGAGGTTGGTACCGGAATTGAACTGTGCTGCTGGCTTGCTTGGTCTGCTTTAAAAGCCAGCGATTTAGCCCAGTGTGCTAAACCAGCCCCTCTTCACTGAAGCCTACTTGTGACAATAAGCAATTTTCATTTTCATTTGCAGTAGGTTTGCCAGAAGAAGCCTGGCAACTTAAGTCAAAGCAAGAAAACTGTGTCATGCCAGTCCCTGTGCCCTGTCCCACTGCCAATCAAACCAAGTGCCCTCTGACAATTGCTACCTGGTGGGGGGATGATCGTTGCTGAATTTTCTACTGGACCCTTAAATGATATCGGTCTGTGGCTTGCTGAAGAGGTGCTGTGCTGGTTGTAAGCTCGAGAGTGTAACGAAAGGGGAAGTCTTAGAGTTCAGCTCTTCAGATCCAATTAGTGTGCAGTGAGACTGCAAGGGTCAGGCATGAAGGTTAGTGATCTCCAGTCACTTACAGCTCGATGCCAGGAACACTGTCACCTAACAGTTACTCTGGGGACGTTTTCTGCACTGTCGGGATTCTATGGCTTTTTTAAAATCAGTCCGTCCGTCCCCCACCCACCCACCCACATTTGTCCAGCTGATTCACACAAGAGTCCGGTTGCCTCTGCTTCCTCCAGGTGCAAACTGATGCCTTCAACTAAATATAATCCCGAGGAGGCAGCCAGAACAATGCAGAACATTGTGGATAGCACAATTGCTTCACAGCTCCAGGGTCCCAGGTTCGATTCTGGCTTGGGTCACTGTCTGTGAGGAGTCTGCACGTCCTCCCCGTGTGTGCGTGGGTTTCCTCCGGGTGCTCCGGTTTCCTCCCACAGTCCAAAGATGTGCCGGTTAGGTGGATTGGCCATGATAAATTGCCCTTAGTGTCCAAAATTGCCCTTAGTGTTGGGTGGGGTTACTGGATTATTGGGATAGGGGGAGGTGTTGACCTTGGGTAGTGTGCTCTTTCCAAGAGCCGGTGCAGACTCGTTGGGCCGAATGGCCTCCTTTTGCGCTGTAAATTCTATGATATGATAAATTCTCACTCAATATCACTCAATGCCTTTAGGTGCTTAGGAACTGCAGCCTCCAATACGCGATTCTCCGAAAAGGTTTCTAAATGTAGTAGCGAGCCGGAACTGCCACGGGTTTCCCGGCGCCCAGCCCAGTGAGGCCGGCAACACTATTCAATATTAATTGGTCCACTTAATGAGGCCTCACGGGCTTCTCGTCGCAAGCGAAGGCTCGCCAGCTGATTCACCAGCACCGTGCTCACCAGTCCCCTGCTAACAAGGTTCAGCAGCGCGTAAGCAGCACTTGCACAGCCAACCCAACCAGCTCGCAACAATGGCGCCCAGGAGACTAGCACCAAGATACGGGGATGCAGACCTGGGGAGGTTCCTAGATGCTGTGGAGGCCAGGAGGGATGTCCTGTTCCCCCAAGGGTCCAGGAGCGTCAGCCATAGTGCAGCTAGTGCTGCCTGGGACACGATGATGGTATTTGTGAGCGCCGGGAGAGTGACCAGGAGGACTGGCCTCCAGTGCAAGAAAAAAGTCAATGACCTACACCGGGCAGCAGGAGTGAGTAGACACCAACGCCCCCCCTCCCCCCCCCCCCCCCCCTCCCCCCCCCCCCCCCCGGAGACCTCTCCACCCCCACAGGAACACCGCCCAACTCACCATGCGACCCCCAACACTCCCTTCCTTCATATCCCTCCCCCCTCCCTTCAACCCCCCCAACTTTTCCATCACAGCCCCCTCCCACCACTGTGAACCACGCGTGTGGCTAACAATGCTCTCTCTCTGTCTCCTCAGGAAATGCTCTCCCCAATCGCCGGGAGAGGGCCCAGACTGGTAGTGGTGTGCGGGCATCTGAATCCTCGAGGGGTGACCGACACAGGGCACCGCAGAGATGAGGAACCATCAGGCTCCACCCGGAGGACCTGTCAAACGTGAGTTGTTATTTCCTTACTGACTGACCCATCCCTCCCACTGACCACATGTCCATTCTCCCGCAGGTCCTCCAGTCGATGGCGCCGGCCCATCCCGGGTGGCCCCTTCTCCAATCTCCCATGAGACCACCTCGGAGGAGAGCTCCAACGATGCCACCATAATAGTGCGTCACAGCTGTCTTCCCCACCCTCCACCAGCGCAGATACACACACCTCAGAGGGACATGTTAGTGATCAGGCTTCTGGGGCACAATCTGGTGATCACCACATCGCTGATGCACATTGGGTGGAGGCAGGAACCCCCAGGCTAAACAGCAGTGGGAGGGCAGCAGGATGCGAGACAATGACTCCCACGTGCTACACAGCCCGACCACCCACAGGAATCCACTTGGGTTGTGTGAAGTGCTCACTTAACCAGGATTGCCTATTAGCGATAGCCTTCAGCCACACGACCAGAGGCCTCAGCAGTCGGTGGGGGTTATGGGTGGTCCAGGGGCAGGCCGCCAGGGACAAGGTTTCTGCCGTAATGGGTAAACACAATCCAGTGGTTGGCATGGTGGTGCCGTGAGCAGTTTCCCCCTGGTTGCTCCCCCAACACCTGGCTGTCCCCCCATCACACTCCAGCCGAGGGTACCCCACCCCCTGAGCACTGGGTTGCAAGACCAGCACCCGAGCTCGTTGCCCGTGAGCAAAGATGGCTACTCACCTCCTCGGCTCCCCACAGAATCCCATCCGCCAGGTTCACGTTTTTAAAAAGGAGCACTAATCGGCGCCAGCGTGACCACTTGCTGGGTAGGCTGATGAATGACGGGAGGCCGGTGGATATGGGGTGGCTCTCGTTAATTGTACGGAAATAGGTCTTAAGTTGTGATAATTGGTTTCTCACCTCGCTACGGCGAGATCCTGATTTCGCCGCGGGGAGCAGGTGGTTGCATCGCAAATTGTTTGGCGCTGGCGCGGTTCTCATTTTTAACCTCTCCCACCGTTCACCGGCCTCGTTTCACATGGGCGGGAGCGTAACGAGGCGGAGAATCGCTACCACCATGTGAGAGATTTGTTGGTAGCCAGGAAGGGCCTGATGTCCTATGGAAAAGCCAGAATTAAGTTCAGTGCAGCCAGCTCATTATTGTATCAATTCCTTCTTTGGCATTGATTGTATGGCAGCAGCAATGATGAAGAGATTGCGTGACACATTTTTAACTCCAGTATTTAAAGGGTCAGACTGAAGCTGGAATTTGGATGTTTGGAGTTGGACACAGGAGAAGACAAGGCGTGGCAATGGTTTCTAGATCTTCAAAGGTTGCAGCAGGGGCTGGTTTAGCACAGTGGGCTAAACAGCTGGCTTGTAATGCAGAACAAGGCAGCAGCGTGGGTTCAATTCCCGTGCTGACCTCCCTGAACAGGTGCCGGAATGTGGTGACTAGGGGCTTTTCACAGTAACTTCTTTGAAGCCTCCTTGCGACAGTAAGCGATTATGATTATTATTAACGACGCCAGTATACGTCGGGGGCAGCAAGGAGCCAGAGAGAGATCCTCTCCCCCAGCAGTAGGAGGTGGGAACCTGCTGCTCCCACAAAGAGGGCATGGTTGGATGTGGCCAAGGGGGTCAGCAGTGGTAGCATTCTGCCACATTCATGGATATGCGCAGGAAATGATTTAATGACCTAAGCAGTTCAGGAAAGGTAAGGACAGTTGCACATTTGTCCACTGTGTACATTATCCCATTTCTCTGCCTTGTCAAACCTACTCCATCACATCACCCCTCACACCACCTTGCAAGCACAACTATCTTTCTCTTTCTATTCATTTCCTCTTACCTCCATCCATCCATCCACTATTGCCACTCATCCTGGTCCACATGCAACGTCATACCTCTTCCTGATAGTCGTCTCACCAAATGCATTGCATCTAATTGGTGCCATTGACTGTCACAGAGGTCTATTCCTTTAACTTTTGCAGGAAAAGATGGCGCAGAACTCGAGAAAGTGGTAGTGCAGTGGAGGTGGGCCTCTACAGATATCCCATCGAACAACTTGCGATCGCTTGGACTGGGATGTAGAAGAGATGGAAATGAGACGTTCCTGAGCCCAAAGAATTTCAAGATTGACTTTTGAAGCTGGAATTATAGGCAATATTTTTGTTTCCTGTTCGCCTGACATTCCCTATGGGGATCCCCTTACCATGGGCACATTGGCACAGTGGTTAGCACTGCTGCCTCGCAGCGCCAGGGACCCGAGTTCAATTCCGGCCTTGGGTGACTGTCTGTGGGGAGTTTGCACTTTCTCCCCATGTCTGCGTGGGTTTCATCCGGGTGCTCCGGTTTCCTCCCACAGTCCAAAGATGTGCAGATTAGGTGGATTGGCCATGCTAAATTGCTCCTTAGTGTCCAAAAGGTTAGGTGGGGTTACAGGGTTATGGGGATAGGTAGGGTGCTCTTTCAGAGGGTCGGTGCAGACTCGATGGGCCAAATGGCCTCCTGCACTGTAGTGGTTCAATGAACATGAGGGTGGGGCAGCAGGATGGAGAAAAGGAGAGCCCAGACCACCAGATTTTTGGTCTTCTCCATAAAACTAGGCGGAGCACAGATCATACGAGGGTCTTAGGTCAGAGTTGTGTATAACATTACACCTCACCAAAGATATAATGGGCGGAATTCTTCGACCCCCGCTGGGTTGGAGAATCGACATCGCCCGAATCGCGCCACGCCGCCCCGGCGCCGGGACGCGATTCTCCACGGAGAATCTGCGCCAGCGTGGTCGGCCGTTGCCGGTCGGGATATGCGCCGACTCTCCGGCTTGGACCAGCACGGGGTGTAGCCACCTGGGTTGGCCACTTCACAATTCCAAAATGGAGGCCCACAAAGAACACAGGGAAAAATGGTCAGGCACAGGGAAACAAGCAGGTGCAAGGTTTCCTGTGTATTGAGACTTGCAAAAACCCAGACAGAACTGAAACCAGCAACCATCTGCATATTAATGAGCAATCCCCAGGGACAATTGGAAACATTAAAACGATCGGGACCAAACCAGACTCCCCGGCGCCAGCGGGAGCCAGGACAAAGGAAGGCCAACGGACACATAGGAACCGCCCAGCGATCAGGGAACAGCTCCAGTATTGGAGAAATCGATTCAAGCGATTGGGACATGGTCCAATTAATTGGGACCAGGCCCGGGGTCCGCCCAAAAGGGCGCAAAACCCTTGGGGACTATAAAACAGAGTCCCCAGGTTCAATTCGTCCTTCTTGGCAGGGTCTCTCAGCAGCTCAAAACAACTCTTGACCGTGACTCTCAACAAGGAGAGACCTGCCTAACAGCTGCACCAACCAAGTAAGTCTCCAGTCAACGCACGCTACGAGATAGGCGCTCCTAGCTACTAGTCCATACCAGCTTGAAGCATGCAGCCTCAGAATCGAACAAAGGGCCATTGTTCCCCTGCCCTGGTGGGCCATTTCCAAAGCTAAGTACAGGCCTATAGTTATATTGATAGTTTAGTAAGTAGAGTTTATGCATGAGTAGTGATTGACTGTGTGTATAATAAATATGTTTTGATTTGAAATTTGCTAACTGGTGTATTGAGTTATTGATCAGCACTTGGCTTTGAACCTCGTGGTGGTATCATAAAGATACCTGGCGACTCTGGAGCAAAGGTTATAAAACAGAGCAACTAAGTAAAAGCACAATTAGCAACAGGGGCCGGCGCGCCGATTCTCCGGCCCGGATGGGCTGAGCAGCCGTCACAAAAAATCCAAGTTCCACCGGCGCCGTTCTAACATCCTCTGAGCCGGCGGGACCTCAGCGTTGAAGGGTCTGGGGGCAGCCTGTGGGGGAGAAGGTGGTCCAACCCCAGGGGGGGGCCTCCATAGTGGCCTGGCCTGCGATTGGGGCCCACCGATCGACG
Organism: Scyliorhinus canicula; assembly: GCF_902713615.1. Classification (NCBI taxonomy): domain Eukaryota; kingdom Metazoa; phylum Chordata; class Chondrichthyes; order Carcharhiniformes; family Scyliorhinidae; genus Scyliorhinus; species Scyliorhinus canicula. Next base: position 112,876,043 of record NC_052161.1, on the reverse strand, counting down.
GGCCAGCCTTTCTGGCTGGGGGCCTCCTTACCTCCATGCCGGCTCCTGTAGCCTTGCACCATTTGGCGTCGGGGCTGCCGCGGGGAAGAAGGCCACTGCGTATGCGCTAGTTGGCGCTGGCCCAACTGCGTATGCGTGGACCCCGCGGTGTTGGGTTCATGCCGGGATCGGCAGCTGGAGTGGCGTGGACCGGAGAATGGGGCCTGGGAACGGGCGCCAACCCTGGAGTAAAACACTCCTGTTTTTACGCCGGTGTCGACACTTACCCACCCGATGGGAGAATCCCGCCCAATAACTCTGTTATTAACACAACAGGACTTGAAGCCAAAGCCACTGCTAAGTACAGGTTCATCCCAGGCAGACCAAGGGGGATCTTTGTAATATATGCAGTACGGGGCAGTATACATCAAGATAATTATCTCCAGTATCTGAGCAAGGCCAAAATAAAAAGGAAAGGTTTCATTAAGGTAAAGTTGATTGACAGCGGAGTGAGCTGCCTTTCATCGTGGCTTGCTCTCTGGTTTAATACCACAATGCGGCAATGAGAGAGTGCTTTACTGCCAGGAGGTGCCATCTTTCAAATGAGATACATACATAGAAGGCCTTTTGGCCTTCTCCTACTTCTAGCCTAATCTGCTTTCTCCCCATAGCCTTTGATCCCATTCTCCCCAAGTGCTATATCCAGCCACCTCTTGAATATATTCAAAGTTTTACCATCAACTATTTCCTGTGGTAATGAATTCCACAGGCTCACCACTCTTTGTGTGAAGAAATGTCTACTTATCTAAATCCGAAATGGTTTACCCAGAATCCTCAGATTGTGGCCCCTGGTTCTGGACACACCCATCATTGGTAACATCTTACCTGCATCTCCCTGTCTGGTCCCGTTAGAATTTTATAAGTCTCTATGAGATCCTCCCTCATTCTTCTGAACTCCAGCAAGAACAATCCCAACCTAGTCAATCTCTCCTCACATGACAGTCCCGCCATCCCTGGAATCAGTCTGGTAAACCTTTGCTGCACTCCCTCGAGAGCAAGAACATCCTTCCTCAGAGACCAAAGCTGCACACAATACTCCAGGTGTGGCCTCACCAAGGCCCTGTCTAATTGCAGCAACACATCCCTGCTTCTATACCTCTCGCAATGAAGGCCAACATACCATTAGCCTTCTTTACCAACTGCTGCATCTGCATGCTTACCTTCAGCGACTTGTGCACAAGGACAAGGTCTTGTTGCACACTCCCCTCCTCATCAATGTTACACTGAGATCCTGGGGACAAATTAGGTTCCAGGGAGAAGAACAGGCCAATGTCTGGCCAATATTTTTAATTTGTTGTTTATTCTTCTTATTGGAATTTGAGGGTGGTTACCTGTGCAGAATGATTGTCAACTTTGATAAATTACTGTGTCCCAGATGGTAATTCAGGGTGTGAAGTGTCTTGAGAAGTCCTGGCCACATGAACATAAATTTGGATATTTATTTTTTAACAGGGGAATTAATCTCTGGCATCCAGATATTGTTTTGCGTGAGTCTCATTGAGATCATTTCCCATTCTTGCCAACAGCCAAAACCCACATCCTCCAGTCCTGGCTGAATGCAGAATTGAATCCAACTCATGAATATTTCAACCCAATCACTATTTCCCTTTTTTGGCTTCATGCGAAGGGCTATGGCTCAGAGTGCAGGACACACCGGGACTTGAAGGGTAGAAGGCAAATTAAATCAGGTGATATTTTATGAATTTTATGAGCCTGTGGATCAGGGCCTCCCAGAATCTGGGTCGCGACCCCCAGTGGGGTCGCAGGTGGAGATTTTGTGGTTGTGAGGTCCAAGATAACAATGGCTGCCCTGCAGCTTGGACTGAGTTCTGATAGCTTTGGGGTCCCTTTACATCCTGGGGATTGTTCTAACGGTGGGAATGGCCGAATGCTCTGCTCTCCGAGGTCCAATCATTGCTGCAAAAGAAGCCTGGGAGAAGGTAGATTTTGGTTTGTTTTTGTTGGAACATTGACTTTTCTTCAACTCCCACAATGTTCAGCTCCTGTTCCCCCTTCCCTGGTCAAGAACGAAAGCCCCCCCCCCCCCCACCCCCAAACCCTGGGTCAGTAACTGAAACTTCCCCATAACACTGCGTAGTAGCTGAAGGCTCTCCCGGCTGAACAACAGAAGCCTCTACCCCACCCACTCCCTGCCCCACCCCGACGCCTTCCTCGGTTAATAACTCTCATGCCCATCAAATCTTCACTCTGGGATCACATGAAGTCTGGGGTGTTAAACTGGGGTCACCCGGGCAGCACGGTGGCCTAGTGGTTAGCACAACCGCCTCACGGCGCTGAAGTCCCAGGTTCGATCCCGGCCCTGGGTCACTGTCCGTGTGGAGTTTGCACATTCTCCCTGTGTCTGCATGGGTTTCACCCCCACAACCCAAAAGTGTGCAGAGTAGGTGGATTGGCCACGCTAAATTGCCCCTTAATTGGAAAAAATAATTGGGTAATCTAAATTTTTTTTTAAAAAATGGGGTCACCCTGGGTTAAGTTTTGGGAAGCAGCGCTGTGGATAGTATAAGCAAAGAAAAACTGAGGGAAAGAGGGGTTCTGGGGTCATGGGAAAGGAGGTTAGAGGATGGCGTGACAAGCCTTGGTGAGAGAAACTTGGGCAGTGATGCAAAACGGATGATAGCAAATGGGTCACTCATTTTATATTGCATCTGATCCGCTTTTCCTTTTCCTTTAGTGGAAAGTAATGGAAAAGGAAATTGGATAAGGTGGAAAAGGGGTGCCTGATTCATGTTTTATTTCCCCACAGTGAGAAAAAAGGTAGGAGAAAGAATAAATAGGGCAGTGTATCTGGAACGCGGGAGGAACAAGAGAGGAAGGTTCATAAGGACAATCGTCAGCGTAGCATTGAGTATATTGGGAGGGAAGATTTTACACATTCCATTGGCAAGGTGCCTTCCCAAAACAAACATCCAGAGGAGATACCTGACTGAACATAGCAACTTGGGAACAAAAGTAGGCTCTTGAACCTGTTCCTCCATTAAACTTCACCCTAACTGCCTCAGCCCTATTTAAGAGTCAATCATATTGTGGTGGGTCTGGAGTCACATATAGGCCAGACCAGGTAAGGATGGCAGATTTCCTTCCCTAAAGGGCATGCGTGAACCAGATGGGTTTCTGCAACATTCGACAATGGTTTCATGGTCATCGTTAGACTTTTAATTCCAGATTTTTATTGAATTGAAATTTCACCATCTGCTGTGGTGGGACTTGAACCCGGGTCCCTGGATCATCAGGTCTCTGGAATACTTGTCCAGTGACAATACCACAACACCACTGCCCCCACCCACTACATTTCCAGGTATGTTTGGCAATAATCGAGGCTGCCTGATGGATGCCCATCAGTGCTTCTAGTCAGAGGTCAACAATAGGGTCTCACAGTGGGGGTAATGTGGACAGGAACCTGGGATGGTAGAGCCCAGACATTCCTTCCAGGACCCTGGGGGCCTCACCCAGTCCTTCTGTCCTACAAGGAATAGTTTAATATTTGGATTCAATCCTTTTCTTCCTGTCGTCTGAGCTTCACTGAGCAGGGCAATCACATGGGATGCCAGCTCAGTCAGCAGGTAAAAATGTCCTTGGCCCTGCTGCCTCACAGCGCTGAGGTCCCAGGTTCGATCCCGGATCTGGGCCACTGTCCGTGTGGAGTTTGCACATTCTCCCCGTGTCTGCGTGGGTTTCACCCCCACAACCCAAAGATATGTGGGGTAGGTGGATTGGCCACGCTAAATTGCCCCTTAATTGGAAAAACTGAATTGGATACACTAAAAAAAATTTAAATGCCATAGGGCTCTGCATGGCTGGAATACATTAATGAAGCTCACTCTTGAGTCTGGTAGGCATCTGGGCAGTCTAACAAAGGGCCCTGTGGTGGCAGATGAGAATGAAGCGGAGATGATGGGCATCATTTTGGTGATGATTTTAACGGCTAGCCAGCTGGGTCCTGTTGGGCAAAGTGGGTTAAAATAGCTCCCATAAATAAACAGAACTGGACACAACAGAGAGCGAGTTGGAGGCTAGGGGTGAGAGAGAGGGAAAGGCAGAGAGGCAGAAAGAGAGAGAGAGAGAAAGAGAGAGATTTTCCATCAGACAACGTTGGTTCCTGAATCCTGTCCAGGAGTATGACAAAGGGATTAAAGAGAATATCTCAACATTACTGGATATTTGGCCACTTGTTCCTTTAAATCCTAAATATGGAGAACTTATTCTTTACATTATTTGGTTCCTTGCCATCTTATTTCATAATCATCTTCTTTGTACAAAATCCCTTCCTTCATACATCTTAGAGATTTTCCCTGACTGTTTGAACAACATAGATCAGCTCCTCCTTAATCTTCCTTTCCCATGAGAATAGATTTAACCTTCCGGTGGCAGCCATGGAGGAGTAGGCCGCACATTTGACCTGCCCTTGTATATTTTGGACCCATTGGAGGGGATGGGGGAAGTAATGCTAATCTTGGGGGAATTTGACAATTTTTCGGGGTATAAATTGAACATGGGGCAAAGCGAGATGTTTGCAATCCAGGCAAGAGGACAGGAGAAGAGACTGGGAGAGCTGCCGCTTAGAATGGTAGGGAACCGCTTTCGATATCTGGGAATCCAGGTTGCCCGGGAATGGGAGGTACTGCACAAGTTAAACCTATCCCGGTTGGTAGAACAAATGGAAGGGGACTTTAAGAGATAGGACATGCTCCCGCTTTCACTGGCGGGGAGGGTCCAGACTGTGAAAATGACGGTCCTCCCCAGATTTCTGTTTGTCTTTCAGTGCCTCCCCATCTTCATCCCTAAGGCCTTTTTCAAGCGGGCGAATAAGATTATTTCGGGCTTTGTGTGGGCGAGTAAAACCCCGCGAGTGAAGAAAGTGAAGCTGGAGCGCAGACGGGGGGAGGGTGGGTTGGCGCTGCCGAAGTTCTGCAATTACGACTGGGCAGCTAATATAGCCATGATTAGGAAGTGGGTAGTGGGGGAGGGGTCGGCATGGGAGCGGATGGAGGCGGCCTCATGTAAAGACACCAGTCTGGGAGCATTGGTAACGGTGCCTCTTCCATTCTCGCCGGCCCGATACTCCACAGGTCCGATGGTAGTGGCAGCTCTGAGGATCTGGAGGCAATGGAGGAGATATAAGAGAGTGGAGGGAGCATCAATTTGGACCCCGATTTATAATAACCACAGGTTTGTACCAGGTAGGCTAGATGGCGGGTTCCGGAGTTGGCAGAGGGCAGGAATTGGAAGGATGGGGGATCTATTTATAGACGGGAGCTTTCCCAGCTTGAAAGCTTTGGAGGATAAATTTAAATTGCCAGCAGGGAATGGTTTTAGGTATTTGCAGGTGCGAGACTTCCTGAGAAAACAGGTGCCGGCCTTTCCGCTGCTGCAGCCACGGGGGATACAGGATAGAGTAGTTTCCAGTACCTGGGTGGGAGAGGGGAAGGTATCAGATATTTACCAGGAGCTTTCGGAGGCGGAGGAAACTCCGGTGGAGGAGCTTAAATGCAAGTGGGAGGACGAGCTAGGAGGAGAGATAGAGGCGGGGCTATGGGTGGGTGCCCTAAGCAGGGTTAATACCTCCTCATCGTGCGCCAGGCTTAGCCTGATACAATTTAAGGTAGTCCACCGGGCACACATGACAGCAGCTAGGATGAGCAGGTTTTTTGGGATTGAGGATAGGTGTGCGATGTGCGCGGGAAGCCCAGCAAATCATGTCCATATGTTTTGGGCATGCCCTAGCTTAGAGGGTTTTGGCAGGATTTTGCGAAGGCAATGTCCACGGTACTAAAAGCACGGGTGATGCCGTGTCCGGAGAGAGCGATCTTTGGAGTGTCGGAAGATCCGGGAGTTCAGGGGGCGAAAGAGGCCGATGTCTTGGCCTTTGCCTCCCTGGTAGCCTGGAGACTGATCTTGTTAATGTGGAGGGGCTCGAAGCCCCCGAGTGTAGAGACCTGTGTTAGTGACATGGCTGGGTTTCTCAGCCTCGAGAAAATAAAGAGGGTCAATGTTAGGGTTCTCCCGGAGGTGGCAGTCGCTCGTCGACTTTCTTGGGGAAAATTTAAATGTCAGCAGATGCAGTATTCCAAAGGGGGGGGGGGGTGGATTGTTGTTGTATTGTTGGGGTGCGTGAAGATTGGGCCGGGGGGAGAAATTTTATTTTACCACGTTGATGTCATTATTTATGTTACTGTTATAAAAGTTTTCAAATTGCTTAATAAAATATTATTTTAAATAAAGAATAGATTTAACTCTTTAGCGTCTGGAGGGTATTTAGTTACCACGGAGATGCACCACCCGGAATAAGTCAGCACCTTCAGGAGAAAAATGGGAAAGAGAGACATAAAAAATCCAAAGGAACACACAACCAGAAAACAGAGGCAGAGAGTGGGGATAAAAACAAGCTTTGAAAGGAAATAGATCAGGAAGATCAGTTGAGCTCTCACAGTAATAGGCAACAGATCAGGCTAAATATGCACCTCGACCACATCCTAGTTGCAGGAACAGTTCATTCACTGGGCTTTTGTTATGAAAGGTTGAGACAGTCATTTCCTGTTCGCTGCCTTGGACGAGCAATTTATCGAATCTCTGTCGCTGGAGGGCAGAAAGGACAAGAAGTTAGAAATAAAAGTCCAGTGGATACGCCAGCTAGTTATCTAAAGAAAACATCTCACCAGACCAGCCATGGGCCAGGCTGAGTGGGTGTACACAGTAAGTTTGTTCTGCTCGTCCTTCCCAACCCTATCTTTGAACCTGTGTTTAATTGTTACTGGGCGACCTTGCCTGTCTTCACCCCACAGACAACAGTGAAAAGTGCGACTGTCAGCCTGTTCTGTTACCCAGTGACTGACTGATATAGGGAGCGTGAGGTTTGGATCAGCAGGCAATGACAGTCAAGGTAGGTGCAGGAAACTCAGACAGAGTTGGGAGGTGGTGGGTCAATGGTGGTTGTTGCAGGGGTGATGGGGTGGGGTAGCTCCTGGGCTATCACTATTGTTTAAGAACATGGTCAAGATTTATTACTTTTTTGGTGGAGAATTGTTAAAACCAAATATAGGTGATAAAGTCTCCCGATTATTTGTACTTTATGGGATGAGCATTGGTCCAGTTTAGTTTTTACTCTCTGCAGGGGGAAGCTGATCAATGGCAGTCATTTTGACTTTGAGAGATGGGTTTAAAATGAAGATCCGATTAGTCAGCCATAACAGATTTCCCCAATTTCCATTGACAAATTGATTTGAAAGAGCGACTAATTCAATGGCACAAATGTAATGATGACGCATAATTTTAAGTGCTGTCAGGCTCGATCTAATCAAATTGGAACTATGTCCCATAGCGAAGGCATTTAGCCGCATGTTTCCCAGCATTCTCATCTCAGGAGTCATGACACTATCTAACGTGACTCCAGTTAAATACAGGGCCTGAGTGGGGAATGTGTGGCCAAGGCCGCACTTAGTCCCATTCCCTGCATTGAGAAGCCCAGTTCACCAAAATTACTCAGTGCAGGGAGAGATCGGGATCCCATTTCTAAATGGCATCCCTTTCCTGCCCCCGAGGCAACCCCTGAGCTCCCCTCAATGTCCCAACTCACTGTAAAAGTGTCCCCGGAGCGCCCCCGCACAGGACACCCGCCAACCCGATCACTGCCGTATCAAAAATGCCAGCTTGCCATTTTGGCGGTGCCGCCTTTGTGCTAGTCTGGCACTGCCAAGGTGCCCAGTTGGCACAGTCAGCTGACGGCATGGTGACACAGTGGTTAGCACCTTTGCCTCACAGTGCCAGGGTCCCCGGTTCAATTCTGACCTCGGGAATACTGTCTGTGTGGAGTCTGCATGTTCTCCCCGTGTCTGCGTGGGGTACCTCTGGTTTTTTCCCATACACCAAAGATGTGCAGGTTAGGTGGACTGGCCATGCTAAATTACCCAATAGTTAGGTGGGGTTACGGGTCTAGGAGTGGGGGATTGGGCCTGGTTAGGGTGCCCTATCAGAGCAAGGGCAGGCGCAGACTCGATGGGCCAAATGGCCTCCTTCTGCACTGTAGAGATTCTATTCTTTGAAGGGGCACTGCCAGGGTACCATGTTGGTGGTGCCAAGCTGGCATTTTCTTGTGCTGTGGCACTTGGGCTGGTGATGCCCTGCGTGGATGTTGGCAGCGATGCGTGGGGAACGAGGGATCCCCTCATAGTGGGTTGGGGCTTGGTGAGGGGGTCATGTGTCCCATCAGGGGTTCCAGAGATCGAGACGGTACTACACTGAGGAGTTCCAGCCAACGGAGCCCCTCACTGCAGGAAATGGCTGTGTGTGGCTTCGGGCATGCATTCCACGCTGATACCTCCTCTCTAACCAGGGGTGCATTAAATAGCGGGGTACTTCTAAGTGTTGCGAGCACCAGGAAACACGCGGCTAAAAGCGCTTGCTATGCGATTTTGTTCCATTTAGTTAAATCCTGCCCGATAATTAGCCAGTTTTTAATTCTGTGCTCACGATCTAATATAACTTCCACAGCCGCTGAAGCTGACTGCCCCATTTTACCACAGCGATGAGGTTGAAACGATTCTGGTGCCTTCTTCCCTTTTCAGTTTCTGAGTTTGTGTGAGGCCCGGGAGGTTTTATTTATCTTTTCCGTAGAACCCTTAGCAACGGGTGGCACGATGGCGCAGTGGTTAGCACTGCTGCCTGCGGCACGAAGGACCCGGGTTAGATCCAAGCCCCGGGTCACTGTCTGTGTGGAGTTTGTACATTCTCCCCGTATCTGCGTGGGTTTCGCCCCCAGCAACCCAAAGATGTGCAGGGTAGTCGGATTAGCCACGCTAAAATTGTTTCTTAATTGGAAAAAAGTAATTGGGTAAAAAAAGCATTTAATAATTGGGTAATAAAAAAGCATTTAAAAAAAAGAAATCTTAGCAACAAACCAACCAGTTGACAACCTTTTCCCTTTTTTTTGGGAGAAACCTGGGTTGATGGAGCTTAGGGCAGGGCACCATCAAGCTGGAAAATCGATGGGGAGAGGACAGTGACCCAGACTTTGAGCTCAGTTGTGCATTAAGGGCACTCGCTGCTGGCCTTGAATAAAGCTGTGCTGAGAGAGATCCAGCAATCCCTGCCGCAAGAACTGTGACCCTCTTGACATTCCATTGCTGGTAACATTCTTTAATGGGGAGCTACAGTGATCACATCCAGCTGTCCAAGCAGCCAATCACATTGAAGAATTCACACAGACAGCCAGCCAGAAAATAAAAAAGCCCTAATAAATCACTTATTAAAAATGTTATTGACCAAAACAAAGATTTTGGACACATGCATGAAATTAAGTTTGAAATTGGAATATCATGAACAGATATTTTAAATAAAAAGCTAACAGAAAAATTCCAACAATTAATCATAATGGAGACATTTAACAAAATTCCACAAATATGAAATTACTTTTTCAAGGCTAGCTGAGTTGTTCAGCAGTATTTCTTATTCAGATCACCATTAAAACCCTACTGAACAAGACCAATCTTTTAATGCACTTTCTAAAAGCCGGTGTCAGAGCAGAAAAGGGGGGTCCTCACTGATCAATTGATTTTACTGATTGCTGACTGTAGAAAATGTGTGTGGGATGGGGATGTGCAGGGTAATGGTGTGTGGAGGGGGGATGTGCAGGGAATGTGTGCGCGGAGGGGGGATGTGAAGGGAATGGTGTGTGGAGGGGGGATGAGCAGGGAATGGTTTGCGGAGTGGGGATGTGCAGGGAATGGTGTGTGGAGGGGGGGATGTGCAGGGAATGGTGTGTGGAAGGGGGGATGTGCAGGGAATGGTGTGCGGAGGGGGGATGTGCAGAGAATGGTGTGCGGAGTGGGGATGAGCAGGGAATGGTGTGCGGAGTGGGGATGAGCAGGGAATGGTTTGCGGAGGGGGATGAGCAGGGAATGGTGTGTGGAGGGGGGATGTGCAGGGAATGGTGTGCGGAGGGGGGATGAGCAGGGAATGGTGTGCGGAGGGGGGATGTGCAGGGAATGGTGTGTGGAGGGGGGATGAGCAGGGAATGGTGTGCGGAGGGGGGATGAGCAGGGAATGGTGTGTGGGATGGGGATGAGCAGGGAATGGTGTGCGGAGGGGGGATGAGCAGGGAATGGTTTGCGGAGGGGGGATGAGCAGGGAATGGTTTGCGGAGGGGGGGATGAGCAGGGAATGGTGTGCGGAGGGGGGATGAGCAGGGAATGGTTTGCGGAGGGGGGATGAGCAGGGAATGGTTTGCGGAGGGGGGGATGAGCAGGGAATGGTTTGCGGAGGGGGGATGAGCAGGGAATGGTTTGCGGAGGGCGGATGAGCAGGGAATGGTGTGTGGAGGGGGGGATGTGCAGGGAATGGTGTGTGGAGGGCGGATGAGCAGGGAATGGTGTGTGGAGGGGGGGATGTGCAGGGAATGGTTTGCGGAGGGGGGGTGAGCAGGGATCCACAGGTGCAGCTTGGAGCAGAGCTGTGGATGACAGAATACAACTCCACAAATTCTGCATTAATCTGCACTTGTGCTAAATCCTGAAGTGTAGTCAGAATCAGAGGGGTAATGGTATAAAAAACCTGCAACCTCCCATCCCAGGTTTAGGAATTTCAGGAGTGATTATTAAATCAAATTCTAGCAAAATGGAAGCATAAAGTATGACTTAGTAAACTCGGCAGCAATTAACACTGCATTATACTTCCCATTCCGGTCAAGGACAATGGAGCGTTGAAAACCCTGGACTGGATTCACTGTGTAGACTTTCAAACTCTTTTTTAAAATAAATTTAGAGTACCCAATTCTTTTTTTCCAATTAAGGGGCAATTTAGTGTGGCCAATCCACCTACCCTGCATATCTTTGGGTTGTGGGGGTGAGATCCACCCAGACACGGGGAGAATGTGCAAACTCCACACGGAAAGTGACCCAAGGCCAGAATCGAACTGAGGTCCTCGGCGCTGTGAGGCAGCAGTGCTAACCACAGTGCCACCGTGCCGCCACAGATTTTGAAACACTGACCTCTTCTTAAATTCTCGTAGTCACTTTGGACTTCTGTACCCTGTTCTGCCTTCTCATCCTTCTTGGATCCTTGGTAGATGTAGTCCCTCTTGTTGGATCTGTTTTTCCCCCCAATGCTTAGAACAGTGGTCAGAGTTTTACATATGAATTTTAAGATTTAATTAAAAATTTAAATTTTCGGCAGAATTCTAAAGAACGGGGGGCAGCTCGTAAATAAAACAACAGCTCAAGCCTCAGGCAGGAAATGGGGTGGGACATCTCCATCAACAACTTCCTTTTAACATCGGGCAACCAACTCAAAAGGTCTGGCCCTTACCTGTGCTCCCTCCCCCTCCCTATCCTCTACATTGCACTCCCACTACCCAACCCCTACACACCCTTATGGGTTTCGCCTCACCTCCCTTCCCACACCGGAGACCCCCAGCCCCCCCACAATTATCTCGTCCTCCTGGGACTTAGACTCCAGCAGCTGCTTACAGTTCCAGTCCCGTCCACTGCGGCTTCTGGTGCTGTGGGGCGGGATTCTCCGACCCCCCGCCGGGTGGGAGAATCGCCGGGGGTCGGCGTGAATCCCGTCCCCCGCCATCCTCCCAATTCTCCCGCCCCCAAAAACCGGCATGGCGTGAGTCGCGCCTCGGAGAATGGCGCGACTCAATGGGCCCTGGGGCTGTCCGGATTCTCCGACCCGCGATGGGCCCAAGTCCCGCCCGTTCTATGCCGGTCCCGCCGGCGTAAATTGGAATTGGTCCCTTACCGGTGAGACCTGGCAGCGCGGGCGGCCTCCGGTGTTCTTGGGGGGGGGGGGTCGCGAGGGGATCTGGCTACGGGACACGGGAGATGTCCCCATGGTGGTCTGGCCCACGGTCGGGGCCCACTGATCCGCGGGTGGGCCTGTGCTGTGGGGACACTCTATTCCTTCCACACTGGAGGCCGTGGTCATCCGCCATTCCCGGTGCGGAAGTGACTCCATGTGCGCCGGCTGGCAGAGGCCCTTTGGCGCCGGTTGGTGTGGCGCCAGACCCCTATCCCGCCAGCCGGCGGGTCACAAACCACTCCGGGGCGGGCCGAGCCCCTGAAGGTGCGGAGGATTCCGCACCTTTGGAGCGCCCAACGCCGGAGTGGTTCACGCCACTCCGTCCCGCCGGGACCCCCCGCCCCACCGGGTAGGGGTGAAACCCGCCCGTGATCAGAGAGCTGCCAGCGAATCAGATTGGCCAGCAGCAGTCTCAGCCAGGGCAGGGTTTCCCAGTCCGAGTGTTAAATGGGCTGCAAGGCAGCCAGTGTTGGTGGCAATCTGTTCGCCGCCGACTTTTCAGATGGCGGGAAGGGAAATCCCACCATCCTAAGAATCCTGGCCATGTTTTTGACCTCCTTTTCTAATATCCGAAAATAGCTAACTCATGTCCTCCTTTGCCATTTGAGCCAGTTACACGGGCAGATAATTGATTTTTGATTGGTCCTGAACATCCTGATGTTAGTTCCTGATCGGTTACATTCCTCAGGAAGAATCATTCCAGATACCTAATTATTTTTACTGGTTCTAACCAGCCTGGTGCAGTTTTGTGTCGTTCGGGGCAAGTATGCAAGCCTAGGTTACAAACGTTCTGACCCTCTATATATGTGTCACTATTTGTAGGCCAATTTTCTATTCTTTTTTCAGATTTCCAGCAACCATAGTTCTTCCTTTAACCGTGATAAACAAGTATTGTTTATTCCCTTTCAGGAATTCACCTTGGATGGCTATGAATTTCAGGACTTCTTTAACGGAAGCTTGAGTTGGGATTATTTCCCAAACACCAGCTACAATCCCTTTCACCTCAGCAAAGCCTACGCTGACTGCAACACCTTCAATGTTGAGTCATTCAACAAGGTCTTCCTTCCCATTTTCTACCTTGCCATCTTCTTTGTGGGACTGTTGGGGAACGGAATGACCGTGGCCATTCTCCTGAGGAACAGGCGGACATTGGCCATGACCGACACCTATATTCTCTACTTGGCATTCACTGATATTTTCCTGGTGGTCAGCTTGCCATTCTGGACCATGGAAACAATCAAGGGCTGGGTCTTTGGTTCAATTGCTTGCAAAATAGTTGGGGCAATGTTCAACATCAGCTTTAACAGTGGCATCTATCTTCTGGGTTGTATAAGCTTTCACCGTTATCTTTCCATTGTGCACGCAGTCCAGATGTACAACAAGCGCAAGTCTTTGTCAGTGCATATCAGCTGCCTTGTTGTTTGGCTCTTCTGTCACCTTTTAGCCATCCCTGATTTCATATATTTGAGTGAAATATATTCCAACGGCTCTTGGCAATGTCACTATGATTTTGACGCCAAGACTGCCAAGGCCTGGATGGTGGGCTTTCGAGTTTTTTACCATGTCACTAGCTTCCTTGCACCAATGACAATAATGTTCTACTGTTACATCATGATCATAAAGAAACTACATGGATCCCACAACATGCACAAAACTAAGGAGCGTAGGGCCATGAAGGTCATTGTCATGATAGTTGCCGCCTTCTTCATCTGCTGGGTCCCTTACCATGTGGTCCTCTTCATAGACACTCTGCAGAGGTTGGGGGCCATAGCCAGGAACTGTGTCGTTGAATCTCAGCTGGACATTGCCATCTCCATCACATCCAATTTGGGCTATTTTCACTGTTGCCTCAACCCCTTCCTCTACGCTTTTGCTGGAGTGAAGTTTAGGAGAAACCTACTGCAGCTCTTCAGCGACATTGGCTGCATCAGTCGGAGGACTGTGAGGAAATACACCAAACCTGGCAGCAGACCATCGATGACAACAATATCAGACTCAAGAGATATGTTCAACTCAGGAATCCATGGTTGTAATTAAACCTGGATCCGCTCTTCAGAATGAAGTATCAACCATGGCTCGGTGGGCAGCACTATCACATTTGACTCAGAATTCAAGGGCACCTCCAGAGGCTCACACTCCAGTACAATGGCCCTAATATACTTTTACCAACAGGTAGGGGTTATGGGGTTGCAGGGATAGGGCGGGAGCCTGGTTAGGGTGCTCTTTCAGAGGGTCGGCGCAGATTCGATGGGCCAAATTGCCTCCTTCTGCACTGTATTGGTTCTATGATTCCATGAGGTAAAAGTCTTCATTTTGACCCCTTATTCTTTTTTTTTAATAAACAATTTTATTGAGGTAGTTTTTGGTTTTATAAACAGTTACAGACATCATCAGAAAGAAAGCAAAAAAAGGCAAAAATGTGCAAACATCCATGTACTTTCAATACTTCAATCATAACATATTGCACAAGCCCGCTCCTCTCCCACCGGTACTACCCGCCATAGTTTCCCTCCTACTCTACTCTACCCCCCCCCCCCCCCCCCCACCCCCTGCTGACGCTCACTCTCCCGCAAAGAAGTCAATAAATGGTTGCCACCTCCGGGCGAACCCCTGCACAGATCCCCTCAAGGCGAACTTAATTTTCTCCATACCCAGGAAACTCGACATGTCCGCAAGCCACAACTCCGTCTTCGGGGGCTTTGAGTCCCTCCACGCCAATAGTATTCGTCGCCGGGCTATCAGGGAAGCAAAGGCCAAAACATCGTCCTCTTTCTCCCCCTGGACCCCCGGGTCCTCCGAAACCCCAAAAATTGCCACCCCTGGACTCATCACCACCCTTGTTTTTAGTACCCGGGACATGACCCCCGCAAATCCCTCCCAGTACCCCCTCAGCTTAGGGCATGCCCAAAACATGTGCACGTGGTTCGCTGGTCCTCCCGCGCACCTAGCGCATTTGTCCTCTATCCCGAAGAATTTGCTCATCCGAGCCACCGTCATATGGGCCCGGTGAACGACCTTAAATTGGATCAGCCCGAGCCTAGCACATGTCGCGATCGAATTTACCCTACTCAGGGCCTCTGCCCACAGCCCATCCTCCATTTCCCCACCTAGCTCCTCCTCCCATTTAAGTTTCAGTTCCTCTGTCTGGGATCCTTCCTCCCTCATGAGCGCCTTATATATACCTGAGACCCTACCCTCCCCTTCTTCCCTCCTAGAGACTATTCTGTCGAGGATCCCCATTGGCGGGGAGGCGCGGGAAAGATGGGACCTGTCTACGAACAAAGTCCCGCAACTGTAGGTATCTAAAATCATTTCCCCTTACCAACCCAAATTTCTCCTCCAAGCTCCTCAGACTCGCAAAGCTCCCTTCCAGGAACATATCACCCACCCTTCCCGCCCCCGCCCGCCGCCATACTCGGAACCCCCCATCCATACTCCCGGGGGCAAACCGATGATTGGCGCAGATTGGCGCCCAGACAGACGCCCCCATCTCCCCCACATGCCTCCTCCACTGGCCCCATATCCGCAGGGTCGCCACCACTACCGGGCTGGTGGTGTACTTGGCCGGCGGCAGCAGTAGAGGAGCCGTGACCAGGGCTGCCAAGCTGGAGCCCCTGCACGAAGCCGCCTCCACCCGCTCCCAAATAGACCCCGTACCCACCATCCACTTCCTTATCATAGCGATGTTGGCCGCCCAGTAATAATTGACCAGACTCGGCAAAGCCAGCCCTCCCTCGCTGCGGTTCCTCTCCAACATCGCCTTCTTCACCCGCGGGGATTTTCCCGCCCAGACAAAGCTCATGATCAGCCCGTTAACTCTTTTGAAGAAGGACTGTGGGATAAAGATCGGGAGGCACTGAAAAATAAACAAAAATCGAGGGAGGATTGTCATCTTTACAGTCTGCACCCTCCCTGCCAGCGACAGCGGGAGTGCATCCCATCTCTGAAACTCTCCCTTCATTTGCTCCACCACCCTGGCCAAATTTAACTTATGCAGCCTGCCCCAGTCTCGTGCCACCTGGATTCCCAAATACCGGAAATTTTCCTCAACTAGCCTAAACGCTAGCCCTCTCAATCTGTTCTCCTGGCCCCTTGCCTGGACCACAAACATTTCACTCTTGACCGTATTTAATTTGTATCCTGAGAACTGGCCGAACTTCCTCAGCATTCCCAGTATAGTTCCCATCCCGGCCACTGGGTCTGACACATACAGGAGCAGGTCGTCTGCAAAAAGAGAAACCCTATGTTCAACCCCGCCCCTCACCATCCCCTTCCAACCCTCTGCGGCTCTCAGCGCAATCGCCAGCGGCTCTATGGCCAGCGCAAACAGCAGCGGGGAGAGCGAGCAGCCCTGTCTGGTCCCTCGGTACAACCTAAAATACTCCGACACTTCTCTGTTGGTCCTGACGCTGGCCCTCGGGGCCTGATATAATAATTTGATCCAGTCCACCAATCCCTCCCCGAACCCAAACCGTCCGAGCACCTCCCATAGATAGTCCCACTCCACCCGGTCAAAGGCCTTCTCGGCGTCCATTGCCACCACTACCTCCACCTCTCTACCCGCCGGGGGCATCATTATCACATCAAGTAATCTTCTCAGGTTGGCCGCCAGCTGCCTACCTTTCACAAACCCCGTTTGATCCTCCCCAATCACCTCCGGTACACAGTCCTCCATTCTACCCGCCAGTACCTTTGCCAGGAGCTTGGCGTCTACATTAATCAGGGAGATTGGCCTGTCGGACCCGCACGCCTCCGGGTCTTTACCCCACTTCAATATCATTGATATGGTGGCTTGTGATATTGTCGGCGGCAGGGTCCCTCTGTCCCTTGCCTCATTAAAAACCCTCGCCAAGACCGGGCCCACCAGCTCGGAGAACTTCCTATAAAACTCTACTGGGTATCCATCCGGCCCCGGGGACTTCCCCGACTGCATGGCCTTAAGGCCCCCCAATACCTCCTCTACTCTAATCGGGGCCCCCAGCTCTTCCACTCGCCCCCCACCTACTGTTGGAATGTTAACCCGTCCAGAAACCTTTTCATTCCCTCCGGTTCTTCCGGCGGCTCCGAAGTATACAGCTGACGATAGAAGTCCCGGAATACCTTATTCAATTCTGCCGGATCCTCCACTTTGCGGCCCCCCCCCCCCCCCCCCCCCCCCCCCTTCGCCTTACTCTACCTATTTCCCTGGCCGCCTCCCTCCTCCTGAGTTGCTGCGCTAACAGTCTGCTGGCCTTTTCCCCATACTCGTACACCACTCCCCTCGCCTTCCTAAGCTGTTCCACAGCCCTGCTCGTGGACAGTGCCCCCAGTTCCGCCTGTAGTCTCTGCCTCTCCCTGAGTAAAACCTCCCCCGGGGACTCCGCGTGCTCTTCATCTATCCGACCCATTTCCCTGACCAATCTATCCATCTCTGCCCGGTCTGCATTGGCTCTGTGGGCCCCAATTGAAATCAGCTCCCCCCGCACTACTGCCTTTAGCGCCTCCCACAGGGTCGCCGCTGAGACCTCCCCCGTGTCATTCACCTGCAGGTAATTTTGCATACATCTCCGAAGCCTCTCGCAGATCCCCTCCTCCGACAGCAGTCCCACATCTAGCCTCCATTGCGGGCGTTGATAGCTCGCTCCCCCGAACTGCAGGTCCACCCAATGCGGGGCATGGTCTGAAATGGTAATTGCTGAGTAGTCCGTGTTCTTTACCTCCCCCATACAGTCCCTGCTTAGTACAAAGAAATCTATCCTGGAATATACTTTGTGGACATGCGAGTAAAACGAGTAGCCCCTTCCTGTTGGCTGTCCCTCTCTCCAGGGGTCCACTGCCCCCATTTGCTCCATAAACCCTTTCAGCTCCCTTGCCATTGCTGAGAGTCTACCCGTTCTGGGACATGACCGATCCAAAGTCGGGTCAAGGACCATGTTAAAGTCCCCTCCCATTATTAGCCTGCAAGAATCCAGGTCCGGGATCTTCCCCAGCACTCTTTTAATGAAGTCCACGTCATCCCAGTTCGGGGCATATATATTCACCAGCACCACTCTTCTCCCCTCCAGTCTGCCCCATACCAACAGGTATCTGCCCCCCCTGTCTGCGGATATACCCTCTGCCTCAAATTGCACGCGCTTGTTGATCATGATTGCCACCCCTCTGGACTTCGAGTCCAAGTCTGAGTGGAAGACCCGGCTAATCCAGCTCTTCCTTAGCCTGGTCTAGTCAGACACTTTCAGATGTGTCTCCTGCAACATAATTACGTCCGCCCTCAGGGCCCGCAAGTGCGCGAACACCCGCGCTTCTTAACCGGCCCTTTCAGTCCCTTGACGTTCCAGGTGATCAGCCTGGTCGGGGGGCACATCCCCCCCCCCCCCCACCCCGCCGGTCAGCCATAGCTTTTCTCGGGCCGGCCCCTGGCCCGTGCGTCGCGCCATTCCTGGCCCGCCCTCTGGCTGCCTCCACCCTCGACCTCCTTTCCCGTGCCTTTTTCAATTTGACCCCTTATTCTTAATTCAACACTTCAACTTCTCCTCCGCAGCTAGGAATATGCCTGTGAGTGCCAGTGAGGGTATATTCCCGTTCCCGCCCACAGCGGGAATTGCCATGGGCAGGACTGAAAATCTGACGGACCATTGAGAGGCCTGTTGACCTTGGGTGGGAATTTAGGGATGGGCAGGACTCACAGTATGAACCAAGGTTGGAAGAATTGAATCTAAAATTGTGTTAAGAGGTGTTTCTTGCAGCTCAATTGGACTTGGTACGCTCAATATAATGAACACATGCAGTGGGATGCCCCAGTTTGTACTTATTAATTTTGAAATGAACAGATTTAGTGTAATGGGAACCCTGCCGACGATTTCCTGATAGGTACTTTCCATTGGGGCTCAAGAGCAAAAATAGAGATTCAGAAATTTGGACTTCAGAATTACAAAAGATGTCTAAGGGACCAGAATTTTGGCAGTAGGAAGAAAATAACATTAATAAAAGGCCTAAAGTGACCTTATTAAATAAAAGGTCAAATAGTGACCCTTGAATGTCTTTAGCGTTGAGCTTTAAAGTAAGGCTGCATTATCACTGTTTTATAGTTAAAGAAATTGCCTAGGTCTATTCAGAAAGATATATTTTGGGCACATCATTAGAGCAGGTGGCCGACAGAGCCAGTTGTTGGAAGGAAAGATCAACGGAAAACATAAAAGAAGGAAGCAGAGAAGAAAATGGGTATAATGCCACCACCCGGCAGCAAATTGTGGATTCTCAGCCCTCCCAACAGAGGTTCCTTTAAAATGTTTTGTTTCATCGTGACCATGGATGTCCTGAATATACAATGGAAAGGCATTGGCTGTCAGTGGGATCTTCCAGCCCCGTCCATGTCTACAGCATTTTACATGGGTCACCTGTCTCGTCGCCGGGGTCCCTGCCACCGGAGGGGGGGGGGGGGGGGGGGGGTGCATTCGTTGGGACCAGAAGATCCTGCCAGTGGGAAGGGCTGGTCAATTTAGAGTGGCCAGCCTGCACATAGAGTCATAGATGTTTACAGCATGGAACTAGGCCCTTTGGCCCAGCTTGTCCAAGCCCACATCTTTGGGTTGTGGGGGCGAAACTCACGCAAAACGGGAAGAATGTGCAAACTCCACACGGACAGTGACCCAGAGCCAGGATCGAACCTGGCACCTCGGCGCCGTGAGGCAGCAGTGCTAACCACTTGCGCCACCGTGCTGCCCGATAATCTTTTTTTAAAAACTGATGTTGGCCTGGTCACTGGGGAAACTCTCAGCCTCTTCAACTAGTGGCCTGGGGCATTTTGCATTCATCTGAGAGAGCAGATGGAACCTCGGTATAATGTTTCATCCAAAAGACAATTAATTCCCTCGGTGTACACTGGAGGGTTAGGCTAAATGTTCGCACTGAAGTCTCTGGAGTGGCATTTGAACCCAAAACCTGTTGATGTAGATAGGTGAGTGCTGCCATTGAGCCATGGCTGACAGTTGAGGGGAGGCAGATAGTATGGCTTGAGGAAGTTGAAGAACTAGGGAGACCTGTGTTTGTACGTCCAGTGAATTCAATGAACTTGGTGTGGAAAAAGAAAATCAAACGTAGAGTGGAAACTTTTATGTATGTACTCAGAATAAAAAAGAAGGAATAGAGGAAATTTTTATTGAAACAGGGATGGCCTGAGGTCATGGAGGATGGTATAACCAAGAGACCACAGTCACCCCATCTTGGAACAGACCAAAACAAACTGTGGTAACAAAGGATTCAACTGTACTTCAAAATACAGAAGATTGCTGAAGGTTATGTTTGGTTAAACAAATACAAGACATTCCACATTGTGCTAACTTTGAGAGTATCATTTTAATACTGAGCTATGTCATATTAAGTCTATACCAAATAAGGCTAACCCCCATCTACAATATTAACTAAATGATACATTATGTTGACCCCAACTAATGCTGTGCTGTTGTAACTCTGAAAACAAATCATTGTACTATTTGTAACAGAGACGCTGAAATCACATTGCCCATGGGGAAGGAAAATAAAGCTTTGTTATTGATTTAACTGGTTGTTGTTCATTTCTTTATCTCTGGTAAGCCAAGGTACGATGTCAACCGATATTGCACTTTACTCAGACTATTGGGAGAAAATACGTTTAATAATTATATGGGTTGGTTAGATGCACAAATGTACATAGGATGGTGGGCGGAAGGGTGGTGGGTTATGTAACTGGGAGAGAAGTTTGGTCAGGCTATATTATAAACCCAAATGGCACAACTGGTGAAAGTTTAACCCACTCAGTTTGCCTGAGTTTTATTCTGTTCAAATCAATGCACTTAAGTTCTGCCAGATAATCCACTCCGCTACATCGGTGCGAAGAGAATCTGCTCCTGTTACCTTTTACCTTATTCTTCAGGCCTAGTAGCTCATTCTTACAGATCGACACAATCTGTTTTCTAGTACTGAGGGAGTGCTGCATTATTGGAGGAGCTGTCTCTCCAATGTGATATCTACCAGCTCCATTGGCTTGACCAAATGTTAAAGATACTGTGGTCCTATTTTACGATGAGTTGCAGTTTTTCCAGTGTCTAGCCACCAGTTCTCCCTCAACCAACACCACGAAACATGCAGATACATTTATCTCATTGCTATGCAGAAATGGCATTTCTTCATTATTCATTCACGGTATGTGAACACACTGGCAAGGCCACCATTTATTGCCCATCCCAAATTGCCCCTAAAGAAGGTGAGCTGCCTTCATGAACCGTTGCAGTCCATGTGGTGCAGGGATTCCTACAGTGCTGTTAAGTAGGGAATTCCAGGAATCTGACCCAGAGATGACAAAGAAACAATGATATATTTCCAAGTCGGGCTGGTGCTTAACTTGGAAAGGAACTTCCTGCTACCATTGTCCTTCTAGGCAGTAGAGGTTATGAGATTGGACATTACTGATGGAGCATCTTGAGATGGTACACACTGCAGACACAATGCATGGTGGTGGAGACAGTGAATGATAAGGTGCCAATCAATTTGTCCGGGATGGTGTCAAGCTACATGAGTATTGTTGGAGCTGCATTCAATCAGGCAAGTGGAGAGTATTCCGTCACACTCCTGACATGTACTTATGTATATAAAAACAATCACTGAATTTCAAAGTAACTCATTGGTTGCGAAATGCTTGGCAACATTTCTCCATGTGGCACGCCCTATACAAAATGTAAGTCAAGGCTTACTATTTTCATGAGAACTGTGCTTCCAAATGTTCCTAAAAGAGCAAATTTGTTGCTCCTCTTAACTTTCCTGAATAATACATCTTTAACTATCAGGTTTCTAACCCACTCCCTCCAAGATAAAGGTGTCACTATAATAGGTGTGAGAATGACCCGGTCTGATACGATATACTGAGCCCTGTTCGTGATCGATTTTCAAGGTGCCAGTTCTTTGGTCCTTATTATTTTAAATGAATTGAAACTCTGATAAAATAGCGGGCCAATTAATCAGAGGTTTTCACCCTCTGATACCACGCAACATCATGTGAAGGCCTC